>NC_059072.1:364554307-364862405 GCF_020497125.1 Mauremys mutica | reverse complement strand
AGATCTGGTTGCTGCCACCATCAAACAGTTTAAACACGTGTTTATGGGAAAGTCATTTGGAAACGTTTCCTTCTCCTTCCTCACCAATTCCCTGGTGAACACAATTCAAAATCCTTGGATCTTAAACCAAGGAGAAATTACTCATCCTCCCTTTCCTAGCAGGACTGGAGTTTAATTTCCCTTTCCCCCACCAATTCCTGGTGAGTCCAGATCCAACCCCTTTGGATCTTGAAACAAGGAAATATCAATCAGGTTCTTAAAACAAGACTTCTAATTAAAGAAAAAGAAAGGTGAAATGAAAATGTCCGTGAGATTAACATTCAAGGAAATTTCACAGAGAACAGATTCAAAACACAGAGGAGTCCCCCCTGGGCAAAACTTTAAAGTTACACAAAAGAAAAACCCACTTTAAATCTCCCTCTTATGCAAAAAAAAATCACAATAGGAAATAAACATAATCTAATTTATTCCTTCAACTACCTTGGTTGATTCCTGGATCTTTTCATTCTGGCACAGAACTTAATGAATAGAACAAAGGAAAAACTTCCCTACTTCCTCTTCAAAAATCTTGTCCCCACATTGGTTCCTCTGGGCAGGTGTCAGCTAGTCTAGGTGAACTTCTTAACCCTTTACTGTTTATTACATTGTTCCTTAATGCAACGAAACCCAGGCTAGAGAGTCCCTGCTCTAGGGAGTTCCCCGTTCACCCAGTTGCTCAAAACCTGAGAGAGGAAAAAAAATCTTTGACTAAATATGTACCAGAGGGAAACATCCCAACTAGAAGACACCTCAGGGGAAAGACCTGGGCACCACTGATAGCAGATCGATGGAAACAACTGCTCATTCACAGCAGTGGTCAAAAGAAAGAAAATGTTTGGATGCCTAAGGAATGGGATGGAGAATTACACATGCTGGGTGTCTGATTCCGGCTGAATTCTATTTTGAGTTTCTGGCATAATGTTTGAGGTGACTTTTCAAATGAAGCTAGGAGAAAAGATGTGTTGCCCATGTTCAAAAATTTGTGTAATCACTCGAGTGAGGAGCGCAAGCATCTCCATGGAGATAAAAGTCAGGGAACAGCCCATGCTCCCTCGTTAACAACCAGAGCCCTGAAATGCAAGCGGAGGACAAGGTGACAGTGTCTGTGCATTAACACACAGCTGGCTCCTAAGTTCTTTACTCAGTTCTTACTCCAACGGCAGTTTTGCCTCAGTGGGGTCTCGTAAACTATGGGCCAGGGCCTCAGAATTTGGCCTTGTATTGTGCATCCTGAGGGATCCACTGTGGCACTGAAATAAAGCAAATTTGAGGCTGGAGGCCATCAGCCCGGGAGGGCCCAGCAAAGATGGACATTTTAGCCCATGATACTTAAGCAAACTCATCCACTGTGGCAAGGGCCCTTGGATGTTTACTGGCTGTGCAGAGCAAAAAGGACCAGAGGACTATTATTTATCCCATCATGCCCACATAGCACTGGGTTTGTTGATCAGGTGAGCTCCTCAGCAAGAGATGGGTACCTGTGAATTCTGAGACAGATGTGTCTTCCCTGGGAATCCCCCTCAGGTAGCCGAGTCCCACATCTCTTTCACCCCAGCATCTGCAGCAATATCTGATGCCAAGAGCTGACATAGGTGTGCACCATTTCTAATATAGCTCTGTGCAATCCCAGGGGGGTTCGCTCAGCCTGTAGCAGAGAAGTGGCATCTGAATGTAAACAGGCTGGAGACAAGCCTGTCTGCACTTCTGTGCTCTTTATCCAGCATTAGGAGTAAACAGTAATTAAGGGACCTTCCCAAAGGGAGATGAGAACTCTTGGGGTCTTTGCTGGTCAGAGAGGAATTGGCTGCTCTGTGTATTTTAAAAATTATAGTTGATTAGTAGGATAAAAAGGGATAATGCTTAAAATTCCATGGGGTCTGATACCCTGTAAATTCCTAGGCAGGGATGGGAAGAAACTAGACAGACTGATCTATAGAAAGATGCCGGAGGGGAGACACAGGCACTTTCTGCAGGCACATGGGGCTGTTACTAAGGGATCAGAGACCAGTAATTCTCACCAGTAACTATAATCAGACTGTGCAGCACCTTTCATTGCAGGATGTTCAAAACACCTAGCAAAGGAAAGTCACTATGACCATAGCCCCATTAAACAGATAGGTAAACTGAGGCACAGGGAGCCATTATTTGGCCAAGGTCACACAGAGATTGGGTGGCAGGATGACAGAACCCAGGCATCCTGACTTCCCTGCCATAAGCACGGCCTCTCTGTCAGGCAAAGACAGAGTGGACTCCTGCTCTGGGAGGGAATGTTTGTTGGGTGGGATGTAGAGGCAAGGCTGGCAGAGGGAGTCTGAGCCTGAGTCTGAGCCTGAGCCACGCTCTCAAGGTGAATCTGAGGTTTTCAGAACTAGCTCTGGTTTGTTAGTTCTCCTCCTGTGAGCTGTGAACTCCAGGACTCCACTTTCACTGTCACTCAGAAACCTGCCAACGCATGTGTGACACTCGGTACCTCAGGGGAACACCCTGCACCCCCATGCTCATCCTTATAATACGAGTGTGTTGTAACCAATGCAAAGTTTGTGACGTTGGGTGTCTGTGACGCTCTAAGGTAAAAATTTCACCTTTCGAGTGTTTTGCTCTTTTGCGCTACACAAGGCTCTTCACATTCCTGAAAAGAGTGTAATAACCTGCTTGCTCTGCCTCACTGGGGCTATGTCTGCACTACAGACCATTTATAGCTCCTCTTCTTTTATTTTATTTTTAAACCTTTACTTTTTAATTGCTAAAGGATTGGCAGCAGACTGATCCCTGGGTAAGATCTGAGTTATATATTGACCTGGCTAAGTGGCTGGTCTCTTGAGATTAGAAGGACCCTATATGTGGTGAAAGTGGTTTTCACTGACTGCTCATCATAGAGTCTAGTGTCAGGGTGGTGAGCCAAGGGCTGGGATGCCTCAGGAGACTGCACTTTTGGCTTCTAGTTAACCAGTGTGGTGAGACAGAAATTTACCCTGGCTTAGTATAATCTAATGAAAGAAAAAACACCAGTCTGGGGTGAGTCTGCCCTATTTCTCAGCAGTTTGTCCTGAATTTGGCATCCTAAGCTGTGTCACACTGAGGCACAGTGACACATGGTCACAGAGTTCAGTGCTGATAGGTGATTCCTGGACTATTGCTCACTACTCCCTGGAGGTATCCCCCTTTTACAGATGGGGAAACTGAGGCAGCAGGAAGGGAAGTGTCTTGAGCAGGGAAGATACCCATGAGTCCCTAGCTGGCAATCCCTTGCTTAGTCTCTCTCAGACCTGGCTTGTACGGTCCATGCAGCAGCACAGAGGCATGGAGCTCTCTCTCTATTGGTTTCTCTAGTGCTGGGGATCTCCACTGATTTCAGTGGGGCTGCTCCCACTTAAATGAGATGAGGATTTGGCCCAAGACATTTAACTAGAGATAAAGCATCTGCAGAGACCAGTGAGCTGGGAGTTAAGGGTCCCAGCTCAGCCACGGATATACTGGGTGACCTTGGGCACAGGCTCTCTATGCATTACATGGAGATTATTATTCATTATATCTACTGTGTTGCTCTCAAAAAGTCCTAATCAGGGCCTTCAAGTCACAGGCTGCACTGATTTGGTTCCTTGCAGCACATCATTGGGCTCTATGCACTGTGCCAAGCAGCATGTGGTCCCTGGTAAACAAGCAAGAGGAGTCGGTCCTGGGGCCAGTATTGTTCAACATCTTTATTAATGATCTGGATGATGAAATTAATTGCACCCTCAGCAAGTTTGCAGATGACACTAAACTGGGGAGGAGAGGTAGATATGCTGGAGGGAAGGGACAGGGTCCAGAGTGACCTAGACAAATTAGAGGACTGAGCCAAAAGAAATCTGAGTAGGTTCAACAAGGACAAGTGCAGAGTCCTGCACTTAGGACAGAAGAATCCCATGCACGGCTATAGGCTGGGGACTGGCTGGCTAAGCAGCAGTTCTGCAGAAAAGGACCTGGGGATGACAGTGAACGAGAAACTGGATAAGCGGCAACAGTGTGCCCTTGTTGCCCAGAAGACTAATGTCATATTGGGCTGTATTAGTAGGAGCATTGCCAGCAGATCGAGGGAAGTGATTATTCCCCTCTATTCGGCACTGGTGAGGCCACACCTGGAGTATTGCATCCAGTTTTGGTCCCCCCATTATAGAAGGGATGTGGAGAAATTGGAGACAGTCCAGCGGAGAGCAACAAAAATGATTAGGGGGGTGGGGCACATGATTTACAAGGAGGGGCTGAGGGAACTGTCTTGTTTAGTCTGCAGAAGAGTGAGGGGGGATTTGGGAGCTGCTTTCAACTACCTGCAGGGGGATTCCAAAGAGGATGGAGCTCGGCTGTTCTCATTGGTGGCAGATGACAGAACAAGGAGCAATGGTCTCAAGTTACAGTGGGGGAGGTCTAGGTTGGATATTAGGAAACATTATTTCACTAGGAGGACGGTGAAGCACTGGAATGGGTTCCCGAGGGAGGTGGTGGAATCTCCTTCCTTAGAGGTTTTTAATGCCCAGCTTGACAAAGTCCTGGCTGGGATGATTTAGTTGGGAATTGGTCTTACTTTGAGCAGGGGGTTGGACTAGATACCTCCTGAGGTCCCTTCCAGCCTTGATATTCTATGATTCTAAGAGAAGGCTGAAAACTGAGCTGAGTGGAAACCTGTTTTTGTGGCTGTAGTTTTTAGCTGTTTCTTTAATAAATTCCTCCTGTTAAGAAGGATTCAAATGCTACTGATCACGACACACAAATAGTCTCACTGCATCTAAAACAACGCAGAGGAGCAATGCCAGTGCATGGCCAGAGCAATGGTGCTGGACAGGTGAGGGGGGAGATCAGGACTCCTGGTTCCTATTCTCAGCTCTGCCACTGACTCTGTGTAGCCTTGGGCAAATCACTTTACCTCTGCGTGGCTCAGTCCATGGATAACATAGGGATAACGCTGCCTAGCAGCCTCGCTAAAGAGCTTCTAGACGTCGTGATCAAAAGCGTCACGCAGAGGGTATGTTAGACTCAGCTTCACTGTTCAGCTTCAGCCCCTGGGCAACGGATGTCCTGTAGTTCTAGATAAGATGTCATTTAGATGTGTTAATACCTGGCTAAAGGTAGGTCTGCCGCTTATCTCCCTCCCTGTGGGGCACTGAAGCCATCCCAGATTCTGCCCAGAATCCCGCCTTCACAGCTAATGCAGGGGACCATCCTTCCGCCTCTCCCAGCTGTTGTCCTCTTAGCTTCAAAGCTGATCCCTGGCCCTGCCCCGGATGCTTGTCTCAGAGCAAAGAGCTCCCAGCCCAGCCCCAGTGCAGGGACCCTGCCAGCTACAGGCCCCCAGTCGGTAGGAACAAAAGGGAACCAAAAGCTAAAGTGTAGCAGGGTGGACCCTGCTCCGGCCCTGAAGGGGTTAAAAACAGCCGTGAGAAGGGGCTTTTTGGCTGGGCTGATTGGGGAAATGGCTGCAGCTGGGGGCCATGCCCCAAACTGAGCCCAGGGCCTTATAAAAGGCAGGGAAGCCAGGAGGCCTAGACAGTCTCTCTCTGCTGTCAGAGGGAGATAGGCCTGGCTGCTTAGGAGCTGAGATAAGTACCTAGGGTGAAGCAGGGCTGGGAAAAAGCTGAGGGGCTGAGGAGCTCCAGCCTAGAAAGCCCCAGGCTGTGGCCTAGCGAAGGGCCAACGGGTACTGGGGGTTGCAGAGGGCAGCACAGGGGTAGGCCAAAGCAGCAGGTCCAACCCAACCCTGCCAATGATGAATAGGCTGATACTGCAGTCTGCCCCAGGGTGTGGGGCTAGACAATGACTGACAGTAGCCAAATACTGAGGCAAGGTAGGGATAGAGGGTGGGGGTTCCCTGAGACAGAAGGGGAAGCCCAGAGAGAGAAAGGGGTTACTGCTAGGGGGCAGCACCCCATGTAATAGGGCACCGGGTCCAGGGAGGGACACGGGGGGCCAGAAGACAGGTGGATCACCAGCCTGCAGAGGGCGCTCCATTGCCTGGATCGAGCTAATTCCCGAAGTCACCAGCAGGAGGCGCCGCAGGGGTGAGTCCGACCGTGTTACATAAAGAAATAAGCCACACAAGGGTCTCTGCCCTCAGGACTCCGTAGCTGAGCTTTAGGGCCCACGAGCTGTAGGATGCACAGTCTCACCCGCCTGCAACACAACCCTGGTTCCAACCCCCAGCTTCTTTTACACAGCTTCCAGGCTGCCCTCTCCGCTTCTCATCCGCCTGTCGGCCCCAGCACTGCGTCCTCGCTGCCCTCACTGCAGGCTCCTTGTCGGCCTGCAGCAGCTCCTGTCCCAGCCTGGAAGCAGAGGGAGTTCACCTGGGCAAGGAGGGAGGTCGAGATGATCCAGAACATTGATGGGGTTGGGGAGGAAAGGAGAGAGCAACAGGGCTGTGACTCTGGGGAAAGGGGCAGGACAGAGGTGGGGCCATGGGGGAAGAGGTGGAGAAGGGAGCGGGGCCTTGTGGGAATACTTGGGACAGGGGAAGGGGCCTTGTGGGAAGAGGTGGGGCCGGGGGCAGGAGCTTGGGGAATAGGCAGGGAAGGGCACATGGCCTCAGTGGTCCAGTTACCAGCAATTAGAATGATTCTAATCCTGTAAGTCAGTGAGTTGTACACAGACCGATTCCTCAGTCTGTCAGGCTGACACAGCACAGCAAGGCCAGGAAAGGGATTAATGTCACTGTGACTGTCCTGTCAGTGATTCAGGGAAGAGGGCGGAGCACGAGGTCACCAGGCAGCTCTGCACAGAGCTCGGTCTCAGAGCCAGAGCACCAGGAGAAAACTTTAGGTCCCTTCATGAGTAAAGAGCCGGAGCAGCCTGCCCCGGATCTGTTTGGTCCTCACCCCATAGATGACGGGATTTAGCGTGGGGTGCATTGATTGGTACACATTGACAATGAGAATGTGGAAATGCCCAGGCACATTCTGTCCAACCCGGTACATGAGGGAGATGAAGAGATTTGGGATGTAAAAGGCTAAAATGACACAGAGGTGGGAGCTGCAGGTCCCAAAAGTCTTGAGCCGGGCGTCCTTTGTGGGGAGGCTGAAGATGGCCCTGAGGATCTGGGTATAGGACACGGCGATAAAAATCACATCCAGACCCATCACAAAGAATAGCATAAAAAGGCCGTAGTAACTACTGACGCGGGTGTCGGCGCAGGCCAGATTCACCACGGCTATATGTGCGCAGTACGGCTGGGGGATGATGTTGGTTCTGCAATACGGCCACTGCCTCGCCAGGATGGGAATGGGCAGTATAACCAGGCAGCCGCGCAGCAGCACGGCCAGGCCAATCTTGGCCACAACGGGGTTTGTCAGGATGGCAGAATGTCTCAGGGGGTTGCAGATGGCCACATAGCGATCCAGAGCCATAGCTACGAAGATCCCAGACTCCATCTCTAAAAAGCAGTGAATGAAGTACATCTGGGTGAGACAGGCACTGAAATCGATCTCCCTGGAACTGAACCAGAAGATGCTCAGCGATTTCGGCAGCGTAGATGTAGTCAGGAACAGGTCGGTGATGGCCAGCATGCAGAGGAAATAGTACATGGGCCCATGGAGGCTCGGCTCCGTCTTCACAATGAACAGGATGGTGAAGTTCCCCAAGATGGCTATGACATACATGGTGCAGAAGGGGATGGAAATCCAGACATGGGCTGCCTCCAGCCCAGGAATACCCAGGAGAATGAAGCTAGAGGGGTTCTTGAAAGCAGTTGTGTTGGAATCTGACATGGAATAGGAGAGAAGGTGTCCAACTCTGAGACAGAACGGTGTCTCCTGCATGTACCGTACGTTCCCTTGACTTCCTGTATGTGTCCAGGGTCGAGAGTGATGGTCGCAGTACAAATGCCTATATGGAGAGACAATGTTAATTTGAGACATTAAATGTACCACTGGAGGCTTTTCTAATGGATGAAGCAGATTGGTTGCTCTTCACACACGAAAAATGACATTTTCATTATTCAGGCAAATTAATTGTGAACACATGACCCTATCAATGCCAATTCCATATTTTATGGTGTCCCCCGCCTCAATACTTCTTATACATCTGATGTGGGAAACCTTAATAGGCACCAGCAGGAAACCAGAGTGTGAATACTGGTTATCCATCATTGTTCCTTAATGCAATTAAACCCAGGTTAGAGAGTCCATGCTCAAGGGACTTCCCCATTCACCCAGTTGCTCAAAATCTGAGAGTGGAAAAAAACCAAAGTTTTTACAAAACACGTACCAGAGAGAAACATCCCAACTAGAAGACACCTCAGAGAAAAGACCTTGGCGTCACTCATAGCAGTGGCCAAAACAAAGAAAATGATGGGATGCCGAAGGAATGGGATGGGGGAAACCTTGCTCTGGATCTGGTCACCCAGTCTCTATAAAGGATATAGCTGATAGAAAGGGGGTTTCTGAGAAAGGCTATGAGAATGGGGGAGGCTGCCATCTGCGGACCGAAAAGTCTGGGACTGTTTAGTTTAGAGAAGAGACAAAGAAGGGGGCTTATGACAGATGAGAGGAAAATAAAGAATAGAACTGATTACATTCAAATGGACAAACAGAGAACAGTTCCCAACCAGTAACATCTATGGACACTTTGTGTTTCAAAAGGACTAATTCTCCTCAGGTGAAGCAAATTATCAACAAAACTGATTGGGAAGAAAAATTTTGAGAGACAATGTGAATGAGATTTGGGTGTTCTTTACGAAGTGTTTATTAGACAGCTTGGAAGCCACAATTCCTCAGTCAAGAGTGTGAACAACTTTGGCTAAAACTTCTGTTCAGTGGCAAAAAGAAGGTAGGAGTTGGAGGCGGGGGAAGCAATATATAAACACACACAAACACAAATAACTGGCTCTGTAATCTAGCGGAGAAATGCAGAGCAAGGCCCAATGGCTGGAAAATAAAGCCAGAAAAATACTAGCTGGAAGTAAAGGCCAAATTTTTAGCACTGAAGTAATTAATATTTGGAACAAACTGCAAAGGGAAGTGGTGGATTCTCCAACTCTGCATGTCTGTAGATCCAGACTGGATGTTTTTTCTGGAAGATCTGCTTGAGGACTTGTCTACACTTAAAATGCTATAGTGGTTCTTCCTTATCACTTACACCTATGGCAGGGGTTTTTGCATCCACACAGGTAATCCACCTCCCCAAGAGGTGGTAGTTAAGTGGATTGTAAAATTCTTCTGTTCACCTCAGGCCAACTATATCGCAGTTAGGTTGATATAACTACATCTCTTAGGGATATGGATTTTTTTGCTGTTACAAAAAAAAATGAAAATGTAATTTTTGGATGCATTAGCCAAGGCATCACATGCAAGTCAAAAGAGGTGCACTGGGTGCTGGTTCGGCCTCAGCTGGAGAACTGTGTCTAATTTGGTCACCAATGTATAGGAAGGACATAGAGAAACTAGAAATGACCAGAGGCAAGCAACAAAAATGAGGAAAGGGAGAGAATTCAAGCCATATGAGCAAAGGCTGAAAGAACTGTGTATGTTTAGTTTGGGCAAGAGGAGACTGAGGGGGACATGGCAGGAGTCTTCCAGGATTTCAACAGTTTCCACCCCACCACCAACCTCAGCCTGGACAAGTCCACAGAAGAGATCCACTTCCTCAACACTACAGTGCAAATAAGTGATGGTCACATAAACACCACCCTATACTGGAAACCTACTGACCGCTATACTTACCTGCAAGCTTCCATCCAGGACACACCACACGATCCATTGTCTACAGCCAAGCTCTAAGATAAAACTGCATTTGCTCCAGTCCTTCAGACAGAGACAAACACCTACAGGAACACTACCAAGCGTTTTTAAACCTACAGTACCCACCCGGGGAAGTGAAGAAACCGATTGACAGATCCGGAAGGGTACCCAGAAGTCACCTACTACACAATGGGCCCAACAACATGCATCCGACGAAGTGGGTATTCACCCACGAAAGCTCATGCTGCAAAACGTCTGTTAGTCTATAAGGTGCCACAAGACTCTTTGCTGCCCCAACAAAGAGAGTAACACAACGCCACTAGCTGTCACCTACAGCCCCCAACTAAAACCTCTCCAGCGCATCATCAAGGATCTACAACCAATGCTGAAGGACGATCCCTCACTCTCACAGATTTTGGGAGACAGGCCAGTCCTTGCTTACAGACAGCCTCCCAATCAGAAGCAAATACTCACCAGCAACTACACAACAAAAACACTAATCCAGGAACAAATCCCTGCAACAAACCCCATTTCCAACTCTGTCCGCATGTCTATTCAAGGGACATCATCATAGGACTTAACCGCATCAGCCAAACCATTAGGGGCTCATTCACCTGCGCATCTACCAATGTGATATATGTCATCATGTGCCAGCAATGCCCCTCTGCCATCCACTCCCAGTCATTATTCAGGCCTAATTTGATGGTGTCCAGTTTGCAAATTAATTCCAGTTCTGCAGATAGTTGTTGGAGTCTGTTTTAATTTTGTTGTTGCTGATTTTGTCCACCAGACTGTCCAAACTGGACAGTGTCTAGGCAAAAGAATAAATGGACACTAATCAGACATCAAGAATTGTAACATTCAAAAACCAGTAAGAGAGCACTTCAAACACCCAGTTCCAATTATAACTTAGATCTTACCCAAAATACATGCTATAGCCAATTCTTATTAACTAAGCTAAAATTTATTAAAAAAGAAAAGAGAGAGAATGTTGGTTAAAAAATCAATATACAGACAGACTTGAATTCAATTCTCGAGGTTCAGATACATAGCAGAGATGAGCTTGTAATTGCCAAAAGTCCTTTTAGAAATAGTCCATAGGTTATAGTCCAATGTCCATACTCAGGGTGGCTCCAGTCAATGACTGGGGATCTCAATCCTTATGGCTTAAGGTTTCCCCCTCTTGAAACCCAAAGCAGATCTGAGATGAAGCAGGATCATGTCCCAGGGTTCTTATACATTTCCAGGAGACTTTTGGCCTGAGAAAACAATAGGCTTAACTCCTTCTCCCAAACATCCTGGCAATTAGCACAGAGTAATTTATCCATTAAACAGTTCAGATACAGGTTAGCACAACCTTCAAAGAGACACATAGACAATAATACTATTTCACTCAAGTATCATCATAAATGTTAATATTCCTTTTTTGATCTTTGAATTAAAACTATAGCAATAGACAAGACTTGTTTGCTGACATCACAAGACCTGAGCAAACATCTACCCTTCTCTATTCATTTACATATCTTCCTAACCAGTCCTCAAGGTTCACCCATGGGTCAGGTCAGTCTATGAGTTAATTTACTCTTTCTGGCCCTTTCACCTTTCAATGAGATATTATATTATACTCATAACGTCACAACTCTTGCCACAGAGGGCAGGACAAGAGGCAATGGGTTCAAACTACAGCATAGCAGATTTAGATTAAATCTCAGCATAAACTGCCTAAATGTAGGAAAAGGAGGACAATGGTACAGATGCCTCGGGAAATCATGGAGGCTGCTTAACTGCAGGTTTTAAAGGAGGCTGGACAGTGATCTGTCCTGGATGGCTTAGACACAACAAATCCTGCATCTTGGCTAGGGGGTAGATTAGCTAACACTTGCGGTTCCTTCTCCCCCTGTGTCTCTAGGATTCTATGATATAAAATGCCAGTGTAGACCAGGCCTTAGTCAAACACAAGGGATTCACAAATGGATTGGCCATTGTAGGTGGTGCTGGTGGCACGGCACCACCATTGGTTAAGGCTGTCTGACACCTTCAATTAGGAGACCTCATTTTCAGTTGCTTATAAATTTGCCAAACTTTAAGCAATTGGACTGAAATTTCACGTGCCGGGTGTCTGCTTCCGGCTGAATTGTTTTTTGAGTTACTGGCATTAACTTCTCAAATGAAGCTAGGAGAAAAGATGTGTTGCTCATGCTGAAACATTCTTAGAATTGTTCCAGTGAGGAGCCCAAGCACCTCCATGGAGATAAAAGTCATGGAACAGCCCCCGTTCCCCCATTAACACCCGGAGCCCTGAAATGCAAGAGGAGAAGGTGACAGTGTCTCTGCATTAACACACAGCTGGCTCCTGAGGTCTTTACTCAGTTTCTTACTCCAAGGGGAGTTTTGGCTCAGTGGGGCTTGAGTAAACTGGCCTCAGAATTTGGCCTTGTATTCTACATCTACTAACCCTTTCATGCTGAAGAATCTACTGTGGCACTGAAATAAAGCAAATTTGGGGCTGGAGGCCATCAGCCCAGGAGGGCACAGCAAAGAGGGACATTTTAACCCATGATACTGAAGCAAACTCTCCACTGTGGCAAGGGCCCTTGGATGTTTAATGGCTGTGCAGAGTGGAAAGAACCACAGACCTAGTCTCTGTCCCATCACATCCATGTTGCACTGGGTTTGTCGCGCAGGTGAGCTCCTCAGCAAGAAGTGGGTACCTGTGAATCCTTAAACAGAAGTGTCTTCTCTGGGAATCCCCCTCAGGTAGCCGTGTCCCACACCTCTCTCACTCCAGCATCTGCAGCAACATCCCACACTGAAAGCTGACACAGAAACGTGCACCATTTCTAATATAGCTCTGTGCAATCCCAGGGGGGGGGTCGCTCAGCCTCTAGGAGATAAGTGAGCATCTGAATGTAAACAGGCTGGAGACAAGCCTGTCTAGGCTTCTGTGCTCTTTATCCAGCTTTGGGAGTAAACAGTAATTAAGGGACCTTCCCAAAGGGAGATGAGAACTCTGGGGCTCTGTGCTGAGTCGGAGAGGAATTGGCTGCTCTGTGGATTTGTGTATATTTAAAAATTATAGTTGATTGGTAGGAAAACAAGTGATAATGCTTAAAACTCCATAAGGTCTGATACCCTGTAAAGTCCCAAGAGTGATGGGTAGATAGTAAACAGACAGATCTATAGAAAGATGCGTGAGGGGAGACATAAGCACTTTCTGGAGGCACCTGGTGCTGTTACTAAGTGATCAAAGAATTCTCCCTAATAACTCTCATCATACTGTGCAGCACCTTTCATTGAAGAATGTGGAAAACACCTCACAAAGGAAAGTCACTATGACCATTCTCCATTAAACAGATAGGTAAACTGAGGCACGGGGAGATGTTATTTGGCCGAGGTCACACAGAGATTGAGTGGCAGGATGACAGACCCCACCCAGGCATCCTGACTTCCCTGCCGTAACCATGATCTCTCCGTCACGCCAGGAGGGAACGGACTCCTGCTCTGGCAGGGGCTGTTCACTGGGTGGGATGCAGAGGAAAGGTTGGAAGAGGGAGCCTGAGCCTTCGCCATAGTCTCAAGGTGAATCTGAGGTTTTCAGAACTAGATGGGGTTTGTGAGCTCCCCACTCCTGTGAGGTGTGAACTCCGGGACTCCACTTCCACTCCACCTCAGAAACCTGCCAACGCATCACAGTCACTGGGGTCGCTTTGGGGGAACAGACACTATAAAAGCAACATCAACACAATGTTCCTGTGGATAGAGGGCAGCTGGGGGCCTGCCTGGGGACAGAGGCCTCCCCCCAAAGCTGCCATGGAACAAGGGGGGAAGGAGTATTGGACGGATAGACACTGGATTAGTGTTTGCATTCGATTTGTTCTCTCCCTCTTGGTTCATTTCCTTCCAGTGTCTCCTCAGTGAAATTGAAATCTGATGTTCCAGGCTGAGTCAGTCTTTCCAGGAGTCTCATTCAATGGAGCCTCCTAGTTAACTGGAGATGGTAGAAAGCACTACTCTCAGACTGTGATATGAGAGAGCTCAGCGTCAGCAAAATAGCCAATAGCCCTCCTAGACTATGGATTGAATTGTCCAGGTGTGGTTGTGAACCTTCAGTCAAAGTAGTCTTCAGCGTGGCAGTGAACCCTTCAAAATATTTAGTTCTGCCCACCACATCACCTCTGTCTTGCTTGGGTTCAGCTGCAGCCAGCTGGTCCTTCCGAAAACTGGACCATGGTGGTGATACTGGTTTGGTCGTATGGGAAGGACAGGAGGAGATCAGTGTCACCTGCATACTTCTTGTGTTTGAGTTCATGTTGTGTGACAAGTTCCCATAGAGGCTGCATGGAGATGCTGAAAAGCCCCAGAGAGAGACCTGATCCTTGTGTGATTCCACAAGGGAGGTGTCTAGTGCTGAAGGTGCAGTTTCCCATCACCATTAATTAGGAGCATCCCTCCAAGAAGGATTCAGACAATGTTAGTGCATCCTCTGGACTGCTGCTGTCTCTGAGGTTAGACAGCAGTATCTCATTTTCAACAGTGTCAAACAATCCAAAGAGGTTCAGAAGGATGAGCATGGATGTCTGCCCCCGGCCATTGATAGGGGGAGATGGTCCATTACTGCTTCTAAAGCAGGGGAAGTGGATAGCATTTGATAGAAATGAGAAGTTATAAAATATAGAAAATGGATAAGGGAAGCAAAAGACACCAGAGACAAATCCATGGCTAGCAGGGCTAAGGAAAATAATAATAAGATTTTTTTAGTATATTAGATACAAAGGAAATATTAGTAGTGGTATAGGCCTTCACTAGATGGAGATGGTAACACTGTTAATAGTCAAATGTCAGATGGGTAGCCGTGTTTGTCTGGATCTGTAAAAAGCGACAAAGAGGCCTGTGGCACCTTATAGACTAACAGACATATTGGAGCATGAGCTTTCGTGGGTGAATACTTGTGTCTGACGAAGTGGGTATTCACCCACGAAAGCTCGTGCTCCAATACTTCTGTTAGGCTATAAGGTACCACAGGATTCTTTGTCACTGTTAATAGTGATGCACATGGGGCAAAAATGTTCAATAAACCCTTCTGTGCTGTATTTGGAAAGAAGAAGGATGATGCACTCATGAACATGAACTTCTTTCCAGTCCACTGGTAACTATGGTGAGGGTGGCATCTACTAGGGTCCATAGGGAATCATCATCCAATGTTTTTTTTTCTAGTGGTTCACAAAGGTCCTTAAGCACCTAAATCCCACTGATTTGAGCCTCTAGAGTCCTGGATCATGGGCTAGAGAGAGGTGCCTATTTCCATTGGGACTGTCAGCTGTGAGCAGGACCGGCTCTAGGCACCAGCAAAGCAAGCACATGCTTGGGGCAGCACATTTCCAGGGGCGGCATTCCGGCCATCCTGTTGGGATCAAGGAGACGCGGAGTCAAGAGGTTTGTCAAGCAGGCGTCCCGAGCTCTCTTGAGCTGGGTTTTTATTAGTAATTAGATCAAAGAGCATGAGATCATAGTTACTTGTGACATATTGATTGGTTCACCCATAGCCATCTCCCCTTGTGCAGTATATCATGAATGGTGAAGGGACTACGTGAGCTATTGGAGGGGCTACGTGCGCTATTGCCTAGTCTGTGCTTAATCAATAACCTGAGCATTGCTTTACCTTAAGCCAGGAGTAAATGTAATAAACATGTGTGTGGTTTGCCAGCACAGCATATTTTACTACACCATCCTTTTTTTTTTTTCTGGAAAAATCCACCTATGTACAAAACAAAATAATACATGAAGACCAAAAAAATCTCCAGCAGTGTGTACTGTGCCACCCTATTGGCACCATTCGCACCAATTTCCATGTCGCGTCAGTGTCAGTGGTTATGGGACTAAAATGCTGGGACAAAAATGAAAACGACTTTCCGGTGCTTCCTACCAGCAACAAAGAGAGAAACGGCAAAAAGAATTAGAAAAATTATCTTCTACTTCAAATAAGTATTTTAAAAAAGTTGACAATCAAGGAGAAAGCTCTAACCAATGCACTGAAAGTTATTAATTGAACCAAAGGTTATCTTTGCTAACTGATAAAGATGAACAATCACAATCCATCCAAAGATTTACTTCTTCACCTGAAGAGTCCAGAAACGAAGAACTGGTATCCAAATCGAAAACTGAAGAGTAATTATTGGAAGGTGGAGAGACTGACATAGGATCGGAACAAGTACATGGGCGACAATAATTACTGATGCAATGCTAATGATTATTGTGAAAAAAGGTCCTTCAAAACTAGATCCTACATTTGAATATCCATTTAATAAGTTGAATCATTGATTTATGCCATCCAGTATGAAGAAAAGAAGGAAAAATGGGGAACAAGTTAATAGATCATGGTTAGTGTATTCACAGACCAAAGATATAGTTTTTTGTTTTGTTTTTGTTCCAAACTGTTCTGTAACTCGGACATTCTTCTTGCAACTGCAGGTTTTAATAACTGGCAAAATTTGCATCAGCACTTGAAAGAACATGAAACATTAAAAAATCATTTACGCTCATTGACAAACTGGATTCTTTTAATTTATGAGAAACTGGGCACACTGGAAGACACTAATGTTTTTCATTACAGTGTATAGTTGAACCCAAATTGTTTGTAGTTGTGATTTTGTTAAAAATAAATGAGTAAACTCGTAGGAATTTGTTCTATTTTACTAACTACAAATTCTCTGTTTCCATTTTTTTTAAATTTTAAACAGTCAAAAAAAACAAACAACCCAACCCAACCCAAACCAAAAAAAATTGCAAAGTGCAAACATGTGTAAAAGCAAAAAAAAAAAAAAAAGGGGGGGGGGGGACGACATTTTTTTTTGTTTGGGGTGGCAAAAAACCTAGAGCCGGTCCTGGCTGGAGTGAGATGCTTAGGACAGGTGAGCGCTTTCTCGCAAGAACATAAGAACAGCCGTACCGGGTCAGACCAAAGGTCCATCTAGCCAAGTATCCTGTCTACTGACAGTGGCCAATGCCAGGTGCCCCAGAGGGAGTGAACCTAACAGGCAATGATGAAGTGATCTCTCTCCTGCCATCCATCTCCATCCTCTGACAGAGGCTAGGGACACCATTCCTTACCCATCCTGGCTAATAGCCATTTATGGGCTTAACCACCATGACTTTATCCAGTTCCCTTTAAATGATGTTATAGTCCTAGCCTTCACAACCTCCTCAGGTAAGGAGTTCCACAAGTTGACTGTGCGCTGCATGAAGAAGAACTTCCTTTTATTTGTTTTAAACCTGCTGCCTATTAATTTCATTTGGTGACCCCTAGTTCTTCTATTATGGGAATAAGTAAATAATTTTTCCTTATCCACTTTCTCCACATCACTCATGATTTTATATACCTCCATCATATCCCCCCTTAGTCTTCTCTTTTCCAAGCTGAAGAGTCCTAGCCTCTTTAATCTTTCCTCATATGGGACCCTCTCCAAACCCCTAATCATTTTAGTTGCCCTTTTCTGAACCTTTTCTAGTGCCAGTATATCTTTTTTGAGGTGAGGAGACCACATCTGTACACAGTATTCAAGATGTAGGTGTACCATCGATTTATATAAGGGCAATAATATATTCTCAGTCTTATTCTCTATCCCCTTTTTAATGATTCCTAACACCCTGTTTGCTTTTTTGACCGCTTTGTAGCTAAATTAGCCCCCATCATATTGTATGTATAGTTGGGGTTATTTTTTCCAATGTGAATTACTTTACATTTATCCACATTCAATTTCATTTGCCATTTTGTTGCCCAATCACTTAGTTTTGTGAGATCTTTTTGAAGTTCTTCACAGTCTGCTTTGGTCTTAACTATCTTGAACAGTTTAGTATCATCTGCAAACTTTGCCACCTCACTGTTTACCCCTTTCTCCAGATCATTTATGAATAAATTGGTCCTAGGACTGACCCTTGGGGAACACCACTAGTTACCCCTCTCCATTCTGAGAATTTACCATTAATTCCTACCCTTTGTTCCCTGTCTTTTAACCATTCTCAATCCATGAAAGGACCTTCCCTTTTATCCCATGACAGCTTAATTTACGTAACAGCCTTTGGTGAGGGACCTTGTCAAAGGCTTTCTGGAAATCTAAGTACACTATGTCCACTGGATCCCCCTTGTCCACATGTTTGTTGTCCCCATCAAAGAACTCTAATAGATTAGTAAGACACGATTTCCCTTTACAGAAACCATGTTGACTATTGCTCAACAGTTTATGTTTTTCTATGTATCTGACAATTTTATTCTTAATTATTGTTTCGACTAATTTGCCCAGTACTGACGTTAGACTTACCGGTCTGTAATTGCCGGGATCACCTCTAGAGCCCTTTTTAAATATTGGCGTTACATTAGCTAACTTCAAGTCATTGGGTACCGAAGCCAATTTAAAGGCCAGGTTACAAATCTTAGTTAATAGTTCCGCAACTTCACATTTGAGTTCTTTCAGAACTTTTGGGTGAATGCAATCTGGTCCCGGTGACTTGTTAAAGTTGAGTTTATCAATTAATTCCAAAACCTCCTCTAGTGACACTTTAATCTATGACAGTTCCTCAGATTTGTCACCTACAAAAGCCAGCTCAGGTTTTGGAATCTCCAATGATATAAGAACATCTATACGAACGACCATACTGGGTCAGACCAAAGGTCCATCTAGCTCAGTCTCCCGTCTTCCGACAGTGGCCAATGTCAGGTGCCCAAGAGGGAGTGAACAGAACAGGTAATCAACAAGTGATCCATCACCTGTCACCTAATCGCAGCATCTGGCAAACAGAGGCTAGGGAAACCATGCATGCCCATCCTGGCTATTAGCCATCGATGGACCTATCCTCCAGGAATTTATCTAGTTCTTTTTTTTTGCCACAGTTCAGTTTAATTGAATGTCCTCTTGATATTGTATTATGAGACGGGGAAATGCATTCTCAATGTACTCTCTACCAGTCAGTCATTTATACACTTTTCTCATGTCCCCTCTTATTCATCCCCTTTGTAAGGTAACAATCCCAGTCCTTTCAACTTCTCTCCCTATGAAAGTTTCCCCAAGCCCTTGATCATTCTCGTTGCCCTTCCCTGAAGCCCTCTAGTTCTGCAATATCCTGGGTGAGAAGGGTGCCCAGTACTACACAGAGGAGTCCAGAGGAGGGTGACCCATTGACTGACCAATAACATGCCATTATATTTTCTGTAGGATTCCCCATTCCACTCTTCCTGGATCCCAGTGTTTTTCTCAGTTTCTGTCTGGGTTTGCAGGGTAAGCAGGATTTCACAGAGCTGGGCACCATGATGCCCAGTTCTCTGTCCTGAGCTCATGCAGTTAAATTAGAACCTTGTCTGGCATTTGAGGAGTTCAAGCTTTTCCCTCCAATGGAAGTACACATCACACTTACTGACATGGAAGTTCATCTGCCAACATATTACCCTTCACCTGGCTTGATTACTGCCATCTGGACTTGACTATGATCTAAATATTCTGGTGTCATCTGTAAATGTTGGCAATACACTGCTCACCCGCTTTTTAGATTGTTAATAGGTATAAAATATTTACCGTAGTATTTGTTATAAAGCATGTAACTCCCCTCACTCTGCTTTTCTCCCTTCACAGGCACCTTGACTTTTTCTGAGCCTGATCAATCCATCAAGCACCTTATGTGGTGAAACTGGTTTTCACTGACCTCATCATAGAGTCTGGGGTCCGAGTGATGAACCAAGGGCTGGGATGCCTCAGCAGACTGCACTTTTGGCTTCCAGTTAATCAGGGTGGGGAGATGGAAATTTACATTTGGTGCTGGCTTGGTGTAATCTAATGAATAACCACCAGTCTGGGGTGAGTCTGCCCAATTCCTCAGCAGTTTAGCCTGGGGGGAGGGAGAGCTCAGTGGTTTAAGCATTGGTCTGCTAAATCTAAGGTTGTGAGATCAATCCTTGAGGGGGTCACTTAGGAATCTGGGGAAAAATCTGCCTAGAGCTTGTTGCTGCTTCAAGCAGCAGGTTGGTCTTGATACTGCCTGAGGTCCCTTCTAACCCTGATATTCCATAAATCTGGCATCCTCGTCAGTGTCCCACAGAATTCAGTGTTCATTGGTGAGTCACAGATTATTGCTCCTTACTCCCAAGAGGTATCCCCCTTTTATAGATGGATACCGAGGCAGCAGGAAGGGAAGTGTCTGTCGTCATGTCGAACATAGGTCATGAGTCCCTAGCTGACAATCCCTAGCTTAGTCTCTCTCAGACCTGGCTCGTACGGCCCATGGAGCAGCACAGAGGCATGGAGCTCTCTCTCCATTGGTTTCTCTAGTGCTGGGGATCTCCACTGATTGCAGTGGGGCTGCTCCCACTTAAATGAGATGAGGATTTGGCCCAAGACATTTAACTAGAGATAAAGCATCTGCAGAGACCAAGAAATCTGGCATGAGGGGTCCCAGCTCAGCCATGGATATATTGGGTGACCTTGGGTACAGGTTCTCTGTGCAGATTATTATTCATTATTTCTAGTGTGTTGCTCTCTAAAAGTCCTAATCAGGGCCTCCAAGTCACAGGCTTCACTGATTTGGCTCCTTGCAGCACAGCATTGGGCTCTATGCACTGTGCCGAGTTCCAGGCAGCGTGTGGTCCCTGGTAAACAAGCAAGAGGGGTCAGTCCTGGGGCCAGTTTTGTTCAACATCTTTATTAATGATCTGGATGATGAGATTAATTGCACCCTCAGCAAGTTTGCAGATGACACTAAAGTGGAGAGAGGGAGATATGCTGGAGAGAAGGGACAGGGTCCAGAGTGACCTAGACAAATTCGAGGACTGGGCCAAAAGAAATCTGGTGAGGTTCAACAAGGACAAGTGCAGAGTCCTGCACTTAGGACAGAAGAATCCCATGCACTGCTACAGGCTGGGGACTGGCTGGCTAAGCGGCAGTTCTGCAGAAAAGGACCTGGGGATGACAGTGAACGAGAAGCTGGATATGAGTCAGCAGTCTGCCCTAGTTGCCAAGAAGGTTAATGGCATATTGGGCTGCAGTAGTAGGATCATTGCCAGCAGATCAAGGGAAGTGATTATTCCCCTCTATTCAGCACTGGTGAGGCCACACCTAGCGTATTGCATCCAGTTTTGGTCCCCCCAATATAGAAGGGATGTGGAGAAATTGGAGACAGTCCAGCGGAGGGCAACAAAAATGATTAGGGGGCTGGGGCACATGACTTATGAGGAGAGGCTGAGGGAACTGGGATTGTTTAGTCTGCAGAAGAGAAGAGTGAGGGGGGATTTGATAGCTGCTTTCAACTACCTGAAGGGGGGTTCCAAAGAGGATGGAGCTCGGCTGTTCTCAGTGGTGGAAGATTACAGAACAAGGAGCAATGGTCTCAAGTTGCAGTGGGGGAGGTCTAGGTTGGATATTAGGAAACACTATTTCACTAGGAGGGTGGTGAAGCACTGGAATGGGTTATCTAGGGAGGTGCTGGAATTTCCATCCTTCAAGGTTGTTAAGGCCCAGCGTGACAAAGCCCTGGGGATGATTTAGTTGGTGTTGGGCTTGCTTTGGACTAGATGACCCGCTGAGGTCTCTTCCAACCCTAATATTCTATGATTCTATGATTTTAAGAGAAAGCTGAAAACTGAGCTGTTTGGAAACCTGTTTTTATGGCTGTAGTTTTTAACGGTTTATTTAATAAATTCTTCCTGTTTAAGAAGGACTGAAACTCCACTGATCACGACACACAAATAGTCTCACTGCATGTAACACAACCCAGGGGAGCAATGCCAGTTCATGGCCAGAGCAATGGTGCTGGGCGGGTGCGGGGGAGTCAGGACTCCCAGTTCCTATTCTCAGCTCTGCCACTGTCTCATTGTGTGGCCTTGGGCAAATCACTTTACCTCTGCGTGGCTCAGTCCATGGATAACATGGGGATAACGCTGCCTAGCAGCCTAGCTAAAGAGCTTCTAGACGTCGTGATCAAAAGCATCACGCAGAGGGTATGTCAGACTTAGCTTCACTGTTCAGCTTCAGCCCCTGGGCAATGGGTGCCCTGTAGTTCTAGATAAGATGCCATTTTTATGAGTAAATACCTGGCTAATGGTAGCTGTGCCAATTATCTCCCTCCCTGTGGGCACCGAAGCCATCCCAGACTCTGTCCAGAATCCCACCTTCCCAGCTAATGCAGGGGACCATCCTTCCGCCTCCCTCAGCTGTTGTCCTCCTAGCTTCAAAGCTGATCCCTGGCACTGCCCCGGAGGCCTGGATTAGGACAAATGTCTCCCAGCCAATCCTCATTGCAGGGACCCTGCCTGCTACAGGCTCCCAGTTGGGAGGAACAAAAGGGAACCAAAAGCTAAAGAAATAAACCACACAAGGGTCTCTGCCCTCAGGACTTTGAGGCTGAGCTTTAGGGCCCAGAAGTTCACCTGCCTGCAACACAACCGTGGTTCCAGCCCCCAGCTTCTTTTACACAGCTTCCTGGCTTCCCTCTCCGCTTCTCATCCCCCTATCAGCCCCAGCACTGCGTCCCTGCAGCAGTTCCGGTCCCAGCCCTGAAGCAGAGGGAATGCATCTGGGTGAGGAGGGAGGTCGAGATGATCCAGAAAGTTGATGGGGTTGGGGAGGAAAGGAGCAAGAAACAGGGCTGTGACTCTGGGGAAGAGGTGGAGCATGGAGCGGGGCCTTGTGGGAATACTTGGGACAGGGGGAGGGGCCTTGTGGAAAGAGGTGGGGCCAGGGGCAGGAGCTTGGGGAATAGGCAGGGAAGGGCACATAGTCTCAGTGGTCCAGTTACCAGCAATTAGAATGGTGCCAATCCTGTAAATCACTGAGTTGTACACAGGCCTATTCCTCAGTTTGTCAGGCTAACACAGCACAGTAAGGCCAGGAAAGGGATTAATGTCACTGTGACTGTCCTGTCAGTGATTCAGGGAAGTGGGGCACCAGGTCAACAGGCACAGAGCTCGGTCTGAGAGCCAGAGCACCAGGAGAAAAGTTTAGGTACCTTTATGAGTGAAGAGCCGGAGCAGCCTGCCCCGGATCTGTTTGCTCCTCACCCCGTAGATGACGGGATTTAGCACAGGGGGCATCAAGAGGTACACACTGGCAATGAGAATGTGGAAATGCCGAGGCACATTCTGGCCAAACCGGTATGTGAGGGAGGAGAAGAGACCTGGGATGTAAAAGGCTAAAATAACAAAGAGGTGGGAGCTGCAGGTCCCAAAAATCTTGAGCCGGGCGTCCTTTGTGGGGAGGCTGAAGATGGCCCTGAGGATTTGGGTATAGGACACGGCGATAAAAATCACATCCAGACCCCTGACACAGAATAGTACGAAGAGGCCATAGTAACTACTGACACGGGTGTCGGCGCAGGCCAGATTCACCACGGCTATGTGTACACAGTATGGTTGGGGGATGATGTTGGTTCTGCAATATGGCCACTGCCTCGCCAGGATGGGAATGGGCAATGTTACCACACAGCCACGCAGCACCACGGCCAGGCCGATCTTGGTCACAACGGGGTTTGTCAGGATGGTGGAATATCTCAGAGGATCACAGATGGCCACGTAGCGATCCAGAGCCATGGCTACGAGGATCCCAGACTCGATCTCTAAGAAGCAGTGAATGAAGTACATCTGGGTGAGGCAGGCACTGAAATGGATCTCCCTGGAATTGAACCAGAAGATGCTCAGCGATTTGGGCAGGGTAGATGTAGTCAGGACCAGGTCTGTGATGGCCAGCATGCAGAGGAAATAGTACATGGGCTCATGGAGGCTCTGCTCCATCTTCACGACGAACAGGATGGTGAAGTTCCCCAAGACGGCTATGGCGTACACGGTCCAGAAGGGGATGGAGATCCAGACATGGGCTGCCTCCAGGCCAGGAATACCCTGCAGGATGAAGGTGGAGGGGTTGGTGAAGTCAGTTGTGTTGGAATCTGACATGGAGTAGGGGAGAAGGCGTCCAACTCTGAGACAGAACAGTGTCTCCTTCATGTACCGTACGTTCCCCTGACTTCCTGTATGTGCCCAGGATCTAGGGTGATGGTTGCAGTACAAATGCCTGAATGGAGACACAATGTTAATTTGAGACACTAAATGTACTACTGGTGTCTGTTCTAATGGGTGAAGCAGATTGGTAGCTCTTCGCACCCTGAAAAATGACATTTTTATTATTGAGGTAAATGAATTGTGAACACATGATCCTACTAATCCCAATTCCATATTTTATGGTGCCCCCTGCCTTAATAATTCCTATACATTTGATGTGGGAAACCTTAATAGGCACCAACAGGAAACAAGAGTGTGAATACTGGTTATCCATCATTCCTTAGTGCAACAAAACCCATGCTAGAGAGTCCATGCTCAAGGCAGTTCCCCATTCACCTAGTTGCTCAAAATCTGAGAGTGGAAAAAAAAAGTTTTGACACAACATGTACCAGAGAGAAACATCTCAACTAAAAGACACATCAGGAGAAAGACCTGGGCGTAATTGATAGCAGCACAACTTAAACAACTGCTCATTCACAGCAGTGTCCAAAACAAAGACAATGATGGGATGCCTAAGGAACGGGATGGAGAATACCTTACTCTGGATGTGCGCTCAGTTTTGTACACCAAGTCTCTATAAAGGATATAGCAGGTAGAAAGGGGATTTCTGTGACAGGCTATTAGAATTGCGGAGGCTGCCATATGTGGACTGAAAAGTCTGGGACTGTTTAGTTTAGAGAAGAGACAAAGAAGGGGGCTTATGATAGAGGAGAGGAAAATAAAGAATGGGACGGATTACATTCAAGTGGACAAATAGAGAACAGTTCCCAACCAGTCATATCTATGGACACTTTGTGTTTCAAAAGAGGTAATTCTCCTCAGGTGAAGCAAATTATTAACAAAACTGATTGGGAGGAAAAATTTTGAGAGAAAAAGTCAATGAGAATTGGGTGTTCTTTACGAAGAGTTTATTAGATAGCTCAGAAACCACAATTCCTCGGTCAAGAGTGTGAACAACTTTGGCTAAAACTTCTATTCAGTGGCAAAATGAAGGCAGGAGTTAGGTGGGAAAAAGCAATACACACACACACACACACACACAAATAACTGGCTCTGTAATCTAGCAGAGAAAGGCAGAGCAACGCCCAATGGCTGGAAGATGAAGCCAGACAAATACCAGCTGAATGTAAATGCCAAATTTTTAGCCCTGTGGGTGATTAATGTTTGGAACAAACTACAAAGGGAAGTGGTGGATCCTCCAGCTCTGCATGTCTGTAGATCCAGACTGGATGTTTTTTTTTCTGGAAGATCTGCTTGAGGACTTGTCTACACTTAAAATGCTACAGTGGCGTTGCTGTAGCACTTCAGTGTAGACACTATTTACACCCATGGCAAGGGTTCTCGCATTGGTGTACGTAATCGCCTCCCCAATAGGTGGATAGAAAAATTCTTCTGTTGACCCCATGCAACTATATAGGGGTTAGGTTGATATAGCTACATCTCTCAGGGGTGTGGATTTTTTTGCTCTTGCCAAAAAAAGAAAATGACATTTTTGGATGCATTAGCAAAGGCATAGCATGCAAGTCAAGCTGGGGTACTGTGTCTAATTATGGTCACCAATTTATAGACCATAGACCAGTAGAGAAACTGGAAATGACCAGAGGCAAGCAACAAAGATGATGAGAGAGATAGAATTCAAGCCATATGAGCAAAGGCTGAAGGAACTCTGTATGTTTAGTTTGGGCAAGAGGAGACTGACAGGGACGTGGCAGCAGTCTTCCAGGATTTCAACAATTTCCACCCCACCACCAACCTCAGCCTGGACCAGTACACACAAGAGATCCACTTCCTGGACACCACAGAGCAAATAAGCAATGGTCACATAAACACCACCCTATACCGGAAACCTGCTGACTGCTATACTTACCTACATGCCTCCAGCTTCCATCCAGGACACACCACACGATCCATTGTCTACAGCCAAGCTCTAAGATACAACTGCATTTGCTCCAATCCTTCAGACAGAGACAAATACCTACAGGATCACTACCAAGCATTTTTAAAACTACAATACCCACCCGAGGAAGTGAAGAAACAGATTGACAGAGACAGAAGAGTACCCAGAAGTCACCTACTACAGGACAGGCACAACAAAGAAAGTAACAGAACGCCACTAGCCATCACCTACATCCCCTAACTAAAACTTCTCCAGTGCATCATCAGGGATCTACAACCTACCGTGAAGGACGATCATTCACTCTCACAGACATTGGGAGACGGGCCAGTCCTCGCTTACAGACAGCCCCCCAACCGGAAGCAAATACTCAGCAGCAACTACACAAAAAACCTCTAACCCAGGAACCAATCCCTGCAACAAACCCCGTTGCCAACTCTGTCCACATATGTAATCAAGGGATACCATCATAGGACCTAACCACATCAGCCACACCATCAAGGGCTCGTTCACCTGCACATCTACTAATGTGATATATGCCATCATATGCCAGCAATGCCCCTCTGCCATGAACACTGGCCAAACCAGACAGTCACTACTCAAAAGAATAAATGGACACAAATCAGACATCAAGAATTGTAACATTAAAAAAACAGTAGGAGAACACTTCAATCTCTCAATGACAGACTTGAAACTGGCAATTTTTTAACAAAAAAAAATTAAAACAGACTCCAAGGAGAAAAAGCAGAACTGGAATTAATTTGCAAACTGGACACCATCAAATGAGGCCTGAATAAAGACTGGGAGTGGATGGGACACTACAAAAAGTAATTTTCCCTCTGCTGATACCCACACCTACTTGTCATCTGTTGGAAATGGGCCACTTTGATTGCATTGGCCTCGTTAGCACTACAAAAGTAATTTTCCGTCACTTGGTATTCACCCCTCCTTGTAAACTGTTGAGAATAGGTCACATCCACCTTAATTAAATTGGCTTGTCAGAACTGACTCCCCACTTGGTAAGGCAACTCCCATCTTTTCATGTGTTAGAATATATATTCTGCTTACCGTATTTTTCACTCCATGAATCTGATGAAGTGTATTTTAGCCCACGAAAGCTTATGCGGAAATAAATTTGTTTGTCTCTAACGTGCCACAAGGACTCCTCGTTGTTTTTGCTGATACAGACTAACACGGCTACCACTCTGAAATAAAAAAGATGGAGAAAAGTTGTTCACTCTTGCCATGTAGGGCAGGACAAGAGGCACTGGGTTCAAACTACAGCATAGCAGACAGGAGCGGCTCTATGTATTTTGGCAGTGTGCCTGCGGGAAGTCCGCTGGTAATGAAGATTTGGTGGCATGTCTGTGGGAGGTCCTATGGTCCTGCACCTTCGGTGTCCCCGCAGCCGAATTACCCCCAGAGCCGCGGGACCGGCAGACCTCCCACAGGCCTGACTGCTGCCCTTACGGCGACTGTCAGGCCGTCCCCACCCCCACATGGCTTCCTGCACCAGGCACGTGCTTGGAGTGCAGGTGCCTGGAGTCGCCCCGTTAGCAGATTTAGATTAAATCTCAGGACAAACTGCCTAAATGTAGGAACAGGAGGAAAATGGAACAGGCGCCTCGGGAAATCATGGAGGCTCCTTTACTGCAGGTTTTCTAAAGGAGGCTGGACAGTCATCTGTCCTGGATGGTTTAGACACAACAAATCCTGCATCTTGGCAGGGGCTTAGATTAGCTGACTCCGGCTGTTCCTTCTCCCCCTGTGGCTCTAGGATTCTGTGATATAAAATGCCAGTGTCGACCAGGCCTTAGTCAAACACAGGGAATTCACAAATGGATTGGCCATTGTAGGTGGTGCTGGTGGCACGGCACCACCATTGGTTAAGGCTGTCTGACACCTTCAACTAGTAGACTTCATTTTCAGTTGCTTATAAATTTGCCGAACTTTAAGCAATTGGACTGAAATTTCACATGCTGGGTGTCTGCTTCCGGCTGAATTGTTTTTTGAGTTTCCGGCATAACGTTTGAGCCGACTTCTCAAATGAAGCTAGGAGAAAAGATGTGTTGCTCATGCTGAAACATTCTTAGAATTGTTCCAGTGAGGAGCCCAAGCACCTCCATGGAGATAAAAGTCAGGGAACAGCCCCCGCTCCCCCTTTAACACCCGGAGCCCTGAAATGCAAGAGGAGAAGGTGACAGTGTCTCTGCATTAACACACAGCTGGCTCCTGAGGTCTTTACTCAGTTCTTACTCCAAGGGGAGTTTTTCCTCAGTGGGGCTTGAGTAAACTGGCCTCAGAATTTGGCCTTGCATTCTACATCTACTAACCCTTTCATCCTGAAGAATCTACTGTGGCACTGAAATAAAGCAAATTTGGGGCTGGAGGCCGTTCAGCCCAGGAGGGCACAGCAAAGAGGGACGTTTTAACCCATGATACTGAAGCAATCTCATCCACTGTGGCAAGGGCCCTTGGATGTTTAATGGCTGTGCAGAGCGGAAAGGACCACAGACCTATTCTCTGTCCCATCACATCCATGTTGCACTGGGTTTGTCGCGCAGGTGAGCTCCTCAGCAAGAAGTGGGTACCTGTGAATCCTTTAACAGACGTGTCTTCCCCAGGAATCCCCCTCAGGTAGCTGTGTCCCACACGTCTCTCACCCCAGCATCTGCAGCAACATCCCACACTGAAAGCTGACACAGAAACGTGCACCATTTCTAATATAGCTCTGTGCAATCCCAGGGGGGTCGCTCAGCCTCTAGGAGATAAGTGAGCATCTGAATGTAAACAGGCTGGAGACAAGCTTGTCTGGGCTTCTGTGCTCTTTATCCAGCTTTGGGAGTAAACAGTAATTAAGGGACCTTCCCAGAAGAAAATGAGAACTCTGGGGCTCTGTGCTGAGTCAGAGAGGAATTGGCTGCTCTGTGCATTTGTGTGTATTTAAAAATTATAGTTGATTGGTAGGAAAACAAGTGATAATGCTTAAAACTCCATAAGGTCTGTAAAGTCCCAAGAGCGATGGGTATATAGTAAACAGACAGATCTATAGAAAGATGCGCGAGGGGAGACATAAGCACTTTCTGCAGGCACATGGTGCTGTTACTAAGTGATCAAAGAATTCTCCCCAATAACTCTCATCATACTGTGCAGCACCTTTCATTGAAGAATGTGGAAAACACCTCACAAAGGAAAGTCACTATGACCATTCTCCATTAAACAGATAGGTAAACTGAGGCACGGGGAGATGTTATTTGGCCAAGGTCACACAGAGATTGAGTGGCAGGATGACAGACCCCACCCAGTCATCCTGACTTCCCTGCCGTAACCATGATCTCTCTGTCACGCCAGGAGGGAACGGACTCCTGCTCTGGCAGGGGCTGTTCACTGGGTGGGATGCAGAGGAAAGGTTGGAAGAGGGAGCCTGAGCCTTCGCCATCGTCTGAAGGTGAATCTCAGGTTTTCAGAACTAGATGGGGTTTGTGAGCTCCCCACTCCTGTGAGGTGTGAACTCCGGGACCCCACCTCCACTCCACCTCAGAAACCTGCCAACGCATCACAGTCACAGGGGTGGCTTCGGGGGAACAGACACAATAAAAGCAACATCAACACAATGTTCCTGTGGATAGAGGGCAGCTGGGGGCCTGCCTGGGGACAGAGGCCTCCCCCCAAAGCTGCCATGGAACAAGGGGGGAAGGAGTATTGGACGGATAGACACTGGATTAGTGTTTGCATTTGATTTGTTCTCTCTCGCTTGCTAAAAGAGTGGGTAGATCGGCTAATGTGGCCTGCATCTTGCAGGAGGTCAGACTAGATGATCATAATGGTCCCTTCTGATCTTGAATTCTATGATTCTATGAATTTCCTTCCAGTGTCTCCTCAGTGAAATTGAAATCTGATGTTCCAGGCTGAGTCAGTCTTTCCAGGAGTCTCATTCAATGGAGCCTCCTAGTTAACCGGAGATGGTAGAAAGCACTACTCACAGACGGTGATATGAGAGAGCTCAGCGTCAGCAAAATAGCCAAGAGCCCTCCTAGACTACGGACTGAATTGTCCAGGTGTGGTTGTGAACCTTCAGTCAAAGTAGTCTTCAGCATGGCAGTGAACCCTTAAAAATATTTAATTCTGCCCACCACATCACCTCTGTCTTGCTTGGGTTCAGCTGCAACCAGCTGGTCCTTCTGAAAATTGGGCCATGGTGGTGATACTGGTTTGGTCGTATGGGAAGGACAGGAGGAGATCAGTGTCACCTGCATACTGCTGGCGTTTGAGTTCATGTTGTGTGACAAGTTCCCATAGAGGCTGCATGGAGATGCTGAAAAGCCCCAGAGAGAGAACTGAACCAATGTGGGATTCCACAAGGGAGGGGTCTAGTGCTGAAGGTGCAGTTTCCCATCACCATTAATTAGGTGCATCCCTCTAAGAAGAATTCAGACAATGTTAGTGCATCCTCTGGACTGCTGCTGTCTCTGAGGTTAGACAGCAGTATCTCATTTTCAACAGTGTCAAACAATCCAAAGAGGTTCAGAAGGATGAGCATTGATGTCTGCCCCCGGCCATTGATAGGGGGAGATGGTCCATTACTGCTTCTAAAGCAGGGGAAGTGGATAGCATTTGATAGAAATGAGAAATTATAAAATATAGAAAATGGATAAGGGAAGCAAAAGACACCAGAGACAAATCCATGGCTAGCAGGGCTGAGGAAAATAATAAGATTTTTTTACTATATTAGATACAAAGGAAATCCTAGTAGTGGTATAGGCCTTCACTAGATGGAGATGGTAACACTGTTAATAGTCAAATATCAGAGGGGTAGCCGTGTTAGTCTGGATCTGTAAAAAGTGACAAAGAGGCCTGTGGCACCTTATAGACTAACAGACATATTCGAGCATGAGCTTTCCTGAGTGAATACTTGCATCTGATGAAGTGGGTATTCACCCACGAAAGCTTATGCTCCAATACGTCTGTTAGTCTAAAAGGTGCCACAGGATTCTTTGTCACTGTTAATAGTGATGCACACGGGGCAAAAATGTTCAATAAACCCTTCTGTGCTGTATTTGGAAAGAAGTAGGACGTTGAACTTGAACATGAACTTCTTTCCAGTCCACTGGTAACTATGGTGGGGGTGGCACCTACTAGGGAATAGCATTGGCCTGCTAAACCCAGGGTTGTGAGTTCAATCCTTAAAGAAGCCACTTAGGGATCTGGGGCAAAAAATTGGTCCTGCTAGTGAAGGCAGGGGGCTGGACTTGATGACATTTCAAGGTCCCTTCCAGTTCTAGGAGATTGGTATATGTCCAATTATTATCTTTTAACCAATGGGTTTTTTTCTAGTGGTTCACAAAGGTCCTTAAGCACCTAAATCCTACTGATTTGAGCCTCTAGAGGCCTGGCTCATGGGCTAGAGAGAGGTGCCTATTTCCATTGGGACTGTTAGCTGTGAGCAGGACCGGCTCTAGGCACCAGGAAAGCAAGCACGTGCTTGGGGCAGCACATTTCCAGGGGCGGCATTACGGCCATCCTTTTTTTTTTTTCTGGAAAAATCCACCAATGTACGAAACAAAATAATAAATGAAGACCAAAAAAATCTCCAACAGTGCGATAGAAGCGTGACATGAAAAATATCATGTCATGTCATAACATGGTCACTCATAATGTGAACGTACATAAATGTGTAAACGTTAACGGTTATTGATTAATTAAATCAGGAATCATGATTACTTGTGTGTACTGTGCCACCCTATTGGCACCATTTGCGCCAATTTCCACGTCACCTCAGTGCCAGTGGTTATAGGACTAAAATGCTGGGACAAAAATGAAAACGACTTTCCAGTGCTGCCTACCAGCAACAAAGAGAGAAACGGCAAAAAGAATTAGAAAATCTATCTTCTACTTCAAATAAGTATTTTTAAAAAGTCGACAATCAAGGAGAAAGCTCTAAGCAATGCATTGAAAGTGATTATTTATCAACTGATAAAGACCAATCGAACCAAACATTATCTTTGCTAACTGATAAAGATGAACAATCACAATCCATCCAAAGATTTACTTCTTCAGCTGAAGAGTCCAGAAACGAAGAACTGTTATCCAAATCGAAAACTGAAAGTGGAGAGACTGACATCGGATCGGATCCAAGTACATGAGCGACAATAATTACTGATGCAATGCTAATGATTATTGTGACAAAAGGTCCTTCAAAACTAGATCTTGCAAATGAATATCCATTTAATAAGTTGAATCATTGATTTATGCCATCCAGTATGAAGAAAAGAAGGAAAAATGGGGAACAAATTAATAGATCATGGTTAGTGTATTCACAGACCAAAGATACAGTTTTAAATGCTATTATAGTCCTAGCCTTCACAACCTCCTCAGGTAAGGAGTTCCACAAGTTGACTGTGCGCTGCGTGAAACAGAACTTCCTTTTATTTGTTTTAAACCTGCTGCCTATTCATTTCATTTGGTGACCCCTAGTTCTTGTATTATGGGAATAAGTAAATAATTTTTCCTTATCACTTTCTCCACATCACTCATGATTTTATATACCTCTATCATATCCCCCCTTAGCCTCCTCTTTTCCAAGCTGAAGAGTCCTAGCCTCTTTAATCTTTCCTTATATGGGACCCTCTCCAAACCCCTAATCATTTTAGTTGCCCTTTTCTGAACCTTTTCTAGTGCCAGTATATCTTTTTTGAGGTGAGGAGACAACATCTGTACACAGTATTCGAGATGTGGGCGTAACATGGATTTATATAAGGGCAATAATATATTCTCAGTCTTATTCTCTATCCCCTTTTTAATGTTTCCTAACATCCTTTTTGCTTTTTTGCTTTTTTGACCGCCTCTGCACACTGCGTGGACATCTTCAGAGACCTGTCCACGATGACTCCAAGATCTTTTTCCTGATTAGTAGTAGCTAAATTAGCCCCCATCATATTGTATGTATAGTTGGGATTATTTTTTCCAATGTGCATTACTTTACATTTATCCACATTCAATTTCATTTGCCATTTTGTTGCCCAATCACTTAGTTTTGTGAGATCTTTTTGAAGTTCTTCACAGTCTGCTTTGGTCTTAACTATCTTGAATAGTTTAGTATCATCTGCAAACTTTGCCACCTCACTGTTTACCCCTTTCTTCAGATCATTTTAAATAAATTGAATAGGATTGGTCCTAGGACTGACCCTTGGGGAACACCACTAGTTACCCCTCTCCATTCTGAGAATTTACTATTAATTCCTACGCTTTGTTCCCTGTCTTTTAACCAGTTCTCAATCCATGAAAGGACCTTCCCTTTTATCCCAAGACAGCTTAATTTACGTAACAGCCTTTGGTGAGGGACCTTGTCAAAGGCTTTCTGGAAATCTAAGTATACTATTTCCACTGGATCCTCCTAGTCCACATGTTTGTTGACCCCTTCAAAGAACTCTAATAGATTAGTAAGACACGATTTCCCTTTACAGAAACCATGTTGACTATTGCTCAACAGTTTATGTTTTTCTATGTGTCTGACAATTTTATTCTTAACTATTGTTTCGACTAATTTGCCCGGTACTGACATTAGACTTACCGGTCTGTAATTGCCGGGATCACCTCTAAATATTGGCGTTACATTAGCTAACTTCAAGTCATTGGGTACCGAAGCCAATTTAAAGGACAGGTTACAAATCTTAGTTAATAGTTCCGCAACTTCACATTTGAGTTCTTTCAGAACTTTTGGGTGAATGCCATCTGGTCCCGGTGACTTGTTAATGTTGAGTTTATCAATTAATTCCAAAACCTCCTCTAGTGACACTTTAATCTGTGACAGTTCCTCAGATTTGTCAACTACAAAAGCCATCTTAGGTTTTGGAATCTCCAAGAGACATAAGAACGTATATACAATGACCGTACTGGGTCAGACCAAAGGTCCATCTAGCTCAGTCTCCTGTCTTACGACAGTGGCCAATGTCAGGTGCCCAAGAGGGAATGATCAGAACAGGTAATCAACAAGTGATCCATCACCTGTCATTTAATCGCAGCATCTGGCAAACAGAGGCTAGGAAAACCATGCATGTCCATCCTGGCTATTAGCCATCGATGGACCTATCCTCCAGGAATTTATCTAGTTCTTTTTTTTTTGCCACAGTTCAGTTTAATTGAATGTCCTCTTGATATTGTTTTATGAGACGGGGAAATACATTCTCAATGTACTCTCTACCAGTCAGTAATTTATAGAATTTTCTCATGTCCCCTCTTATTCATCGCCTTTGTAAGGTAACAATCCCAGTCCTTTCAACCTCTCTCCCTATGAAAGTTTCCCCAAGCCCTTGATCATTCTCGTTGCCCTTCCCTGAAGCCCTCTAGTTCTGCAATATCCTGGGTGAGAAGGGTGCCCAGTACCACACAGAGGAGTCCAGAGGAGGGTGACCGATTGACTGACCAATAACATGCCATTATATTTTCTGTAGGATTCCCCATTCCACTCTTCCTGGATCCCAGTGTTTTTCTCAGTTTCTGTCTAGGTTTGCAGGGTAAGCAGGGTTTCAGAGAGTTGGACACCATGATGACCAGTTCTCTGTCCTGAGCTCATGCAGTTAAATTGGAAACTTGTCAGGCGTTTGAGGAGTTCAAGCTTTTCCCTCCAATGGAAGTACACATCACACTTACTGACATCGAAGTTCATCTGCCAACATATTACCCTTCACCTGACTTGATTACTGCCATCTGGACTTGACTATGATCTAAATATTCTGGTGCCATCTGTAAATGTTGGCAATACACTGCTCACCCCCTTTTTAGATTGTTAATAAGTATAAAATATTTACCATAGTATTTGTTATAAAGCATGTAACTCCCCTGACTCTGTTTTTCTCCCTTCACATGCACCTTGACTTTTTCTGAACCTGATCAATGCATCAAGCACCTTATGTGGTGAAACTGGTTTTCACTGACCTCATCATAGAGTCTGGTGTCCGAGTGATGAACCAAGGGCTGGGATGCCTCAGCAGACTGCACTTTTGGCTTCCAGTTAATCAGGGTGGTGAGACGGAAATTTACATTTGGTGCTGGCTTGGTGTAATCTAATGAATAACCACCAGTCTGGGATGAGTCTGCCCAGTTCCTTAGCAGTTTAACCTGGGGGGAGGGAGAGCTCAGTGCTTTAAGAATGGGCCTGCTAAACCCAGAGTTGTGAGATCAATCCTTGAGGGGGTCACTTAGGAATCTGGGGCAAAAATCTGCCTAGGGCTTGGTGCTAATTCAAGCAGCAGGTTGGACTTGATACTGCCTGAGGTTCCTTCCAAAACTGATATTCCATTAATTTGGCATTATCATCAGTGTCCCCCAGAATTCAGTGTTGATTGGTGAGTCACAGATTATTGCTCACTACTCCCAAGAGGTATCCCCCTCTTATAGATGGATACCGAGGCAGCAGGAAGGGAAGTGTCTGTCGTCATGTCGAACATAGGTCATGAGTCCCTAGCTGACAATCCCTAGCTTAGTCTCTCTCAGACCTGGCTCGTACGGCCCATGCAGCAGCACAGAGGCATGGAGCTCTCTCTCCATTGGTTTCTCTAGTGCTGGGGATTTCCACTGATTTCAATGGGGCTGCTCCCACTTACACGAGATGAGGATTTAGCTCAAGACATTTAGCTAGAGATAAAGCATCTGCAGATACCAGGAAACCTGGCGTGAGGGGTCCCAACTCAGCCACGGATATACTGGGTGACCTTGGGCACAGGCTCTCTATGCATTAAATGGAGATTATTATTCATTATTTCTACTGTGTTGCTCTCAAAAAGCCCTAATCAGGGCCTTCAAGTCACAGGCTGCACTGATTTGGTTCCTTGCTGCACATCATTGGGCTCTATGCACTGTGCCAGGCAGCATGTGGTCCCTGGTAAACAAGCAAGATGGGTCGGTCCGGGGGCCAGTTTTGTTCAACATCTTTATTAATGGTCTGGATGATGAGATTAATTGCACCCTCAGCAAGTTTGCAAATGACACTAAACTGGAGAGAGGGAGACACGCTGGAGAGAAGGGACAGGGTCCAGAGTGACCTAGACAAATTCGAGGACTGGGCCAAAAGAAATCTGGTGAGGTTCAACAAGGACAAGTGCAGAGTCCTGCACTTTGGACAGAAGAATCCCATGCACTGCTACAGGCTGGGGACTGGCTGGCTAAGCGGCAGTTCTGCATAAAAGGACCTGGGGATGACAATGAACGAGAAGCTGGATATGAGTCAGCAATGTGTCCTTGTTGCCAAGAAGGCTAATGGCATATTGGGCTGCAGTAGTAGGATCATTGCCAGCAGATCGAGGGAAGTGATTATTCCCCTGTATTCAGCACTGGTGAGGCCACACCTGGAGTATTGCGTCCAGTTTTGTTCCCCCCAATATAGAAGGGATGTGGAGAAATTGAAGAGAGTCCAGTGGAGGGCAACAAAAATGATTAGGGGGTTGGGGCACATGACCTACGAGGAGAGGCTGAGGGAACTGGGATTGTTTAGTCTGCAGAAGAGAAGAGTGAGGGGGGATTTGATAGCAGCCTTCAACTACCTGAAGGGGGGGTCCCAAAGAGGATGGAGCTCGGCTGTTCTCAGTGGTGGCAGAGGACAGAACAAGGAGCAATGGTCTCAAGTTGCAGTGGGGGAGGTCTAGTTTGGATATTAGGAAACACTATTTCACTAGGAGGGTGGTGAAGCACTGGAATGGGTTACCTAGGGAGGTGGTGGAATTTCCATCCTTCGAGGTTGTTAAGGCCCAACTTGACAAAGCCCTGGGTGGGATAATTTAGTTGGTGTTGGGCTTGCTTTGGACTAGATGACCTGCTGAGGTCTCTTCCAACCCTAATATTCTATTATTCTATGATTCTAAGAGAAGGCTGAAAACTGAGCTGTGTGGAAACCTGTTTTTCTGGCTGTAGTTTTTAACTGTTTATTTAATAAATTCTTCCTGTTTAAGAAGGACTGAAACTCCACTGATCACGACACACAAATAGTCTCACTGCATCTAACACAACCCAGGGGAGCAATGCCAGTTCATGGTCAGAGCAATGGTGCTGGGCGGGTGCGGGGCAGTCAGGACTCTCAGTTCCTATTCTCAGCTCTGCCACTGTCTCATTGTGTGGTCTTGGGTAAAATCACTTTATCTCTTCATGGCTCAGTCCATCGATAATATGGGGATAACGCTGCCTAGCGGCCTCGCTAAAGAGCTTCTAGACGTCGTGATCAAAAGTGTCACGCAGAGGGTATGTCAGACTCAGCTTCACTGTTCAGCTTCAGCCCCTGGGCAATGGGTGCCCTGTAGTTCTAGATAAGATGCCATTTTTATGAGTATATACCTGGCTAATGGTAGCTGTGCCAATTATCTCCCTCCCTGTGGGGCACCGAAGCCATCCCAGACTCTGCTCAGAATCCCGCCTTCACAGCTAATGCAGGGGACCATCCTTCCGCCTCCCTCAGCTGTTGTCCTCCTAGCTTCAAAGCTGATCCCTGGCCCTGCCCCGGAGGCCTGGATTAGGACAAAGGTCTCCCAGCCAATCCTCATTGCAGGGACCCTGCCTGCTACAGGCTCCCAGTTGGGAGGAACAAAAGGGAACCAAAAGCTAAAGAAATAAGCCACACAAGGGTCTCTGCCCCCAGGACTTTGTAGCTGAGCTTAAGGGCCCAGAAGTTCACCCGCCTGCAACACAACCGTGGTTCCAGCCCCCAGCTTCTTTTACACAGCTTCCTGGCTTCCCTCTCTGCTTCTCATCCCCCTGTCAGCCCCAGCACTGCGTCCCTGCAGCAGTTCCTGTCCCAGCCCAGAAGCAGAGGGAATGCAGCTGGGTGAGGAGGAAGGTCGAGATGATCCAGAAAGTTGATGGGGTTGGGGAGGAAAGGAGAGAGCAACAGGGCTGTGACTCTGGGGAAAGGGGCAGAACAGAGGTGGGGTCGTGGAGGAAGAGGTGGAGCATGGAGCGGGGCCTTGTGGGAATACTTGGGACAGGGGGAGGGGCCTTGTGGAAAGAGGTGGGTCTGGGGACAGGGCCTCAGGGAATAGTCAGGGAAGGAAATGTGGCCTCAGTGGTCCAGTTACCAGCAATTAGAATGGTGCCAATCCTGTAAGTCAGTGAGTTGTACACAGGCCGATTCCTCAGTTTGTCAGGCTGACACAGCACAGTAAGGCCAGGAAAGGGATTAATGTCACTGTGACTGTCCAGTCAGTGATTCAGGGAAGAGGGCCAGCACCAGGTCACCAGGCAGCTCTGCACAGAGCTCGGTCTCAGAGCCAGAGCACCAGGAGAAAAGTTTAGGCCCCTTTATGAGTGAAGAGCCGGAGCAGCCTGCCCCGGATCTGTTTGGTCCTCAGCCCGTAGATGACGGGATTTAGCACAGGGGGCATCAAGAGGTACACACTGGCAATGAGAATGTGGAAATGCCGAGGCACATTCTGGCCAAACCGGTATGTGAGGGAGGAGAAGAGACCTGGGATGTAAAACGCTAAAATAACAAAGAGGTGGGAGCTGCAGGTCCCAAAAATCTTGAGCCGGGCGTCCTTTGTGGGGAGGCTGAAGATGGCCCTGAGGATTTGGGTATAGGACACGGTGATAAAAATCACATCCAGACCCCTGACACAGAATAGTACGAAGAGGCCATAGTAACTACTGACACGGGTGTCGGCGCAGGCCAGATTCACCACGGCGATGTGTCCGCAGTATGGTTGGGGGATGATGTTGGTTCTGCAATATGGCCACTGCCTCGCCAAGATGGGAATGGGCAATATGACCACACAGCTACGCAGCAGCACGGCAAGGCCAATCTTGGCCACAACGGGGTTTGTCAGGATGGTGGAATGTCTCAGCGGATCACAGATGGCCACGTAGCGATCCAGAGCCATAGCCACTAGGATCCCAGACTCGATCTCAAAGAAGCAGTGAATGAAGTACATCTGGGTGAGGCAGGCACTGAAATGGATCTCCCTGGAATTGAACCAGAAGATGCTCAGCGATTTGGGCAGTGTAGATGTAGTCAGGACCAGGTCAGTGACGGCCAGCATGCAGAGGAAATAATACATGGGCTCATGGAGGCTCTGCTCCATCTTCACGACGAACAGGATGGTGAAGTTCCCCAAGACGGCTATGGCGTACACGGTGCAGAAGGGGATGGAGATCCAGACATGGGCTGCCTCCAGGCCAGGAATGCCCAGCAGGATGAAGGTGGAGGGGTTGGTGAAGTCAGTTTTGTTAGGATCTGACATGAAGTAGGGGAGAAGGTGTCCAACTCTTAGACAGAACAGAGTCTCCTTCATGTACCGTACGTTCCCCTAACTTCCTGTATGTGCCCAGGATCTAGGGTGATGGTTGCAGTAAATATTCCTGTATGGAGAGACAATATTAATTTGAGACATTAAATGTAGCATTGGAGGCTTTTCTAATGGGTGAAGCAGATTGGTTGCTCTTCACACACTGAAAAATGACATTTTCATTATTCAGGTAAATTAATTGTGAACACATAACCCTTTTAATGCCAATTCCATATTTTATGGTGTCCCCTGCCTTTATAATTCCTATACATTTGATGTGGGAAACCTTAATAGGCACCAACAGGAAACAAGAGTGTGAATACTGGTTATCCATCATTGTTCCTTAGTGCAACAAAACCCATGCTAGAGAGTCCATGCTCAAGGGAGTTCCCCATTCACCTAGTTGCTCAAACTCTGAGAGTGGAAAAAAAAGAAAAGTTTTGACACAACATGTACCAGAGAGAAAAAACTCAACTAAAAGACACATCAGGAGAAAGACCTGGGCATCATTGATAGCAGCACAACTTAAACAACTGCTCATTCACAGCAGTGTCCAAAACAAAGACAATGATGGGATGCCTAAGGAATGGGATGGAGAATACCTTACTCTGGACATGCGCTCAGTTTTGGACACCCAGTCTCTATGAAGGATATAGCTGATAGAAAGGGGATTTCTGTGACAGGCTATTAGAATTGCGGAGGCTGCCATATGTGGACTGAAAAGTCTGGGACTGTTTAGTTTAGAGAAGAGACAAAGAAGGGGGCTTATGATAGAGGAGAGGAAAATAAAGAATGGGACAGATTACATTCAAGTGGACAAATAGAGAACAGTTCCCAACCAGTCATATCTATGGACATTTTGTGTTTCAAAAGGGCTAATTCTCCTCAGGTGAAGCAAATTATCAACAAAACTGATTGGGAGGAAAAATTTTGAGAGAAAAAGTGAATGAGAATTGGGTGTTCTTTATGAAGAGTTTATTAGGCAGCTTAGAAGCCACAATTCCTCAGTCAAGAGTGTACACAACTTTGGCTAAAACTTCTATTCAGTGGCAAAATGAAGGCAGGAGTTAGGTGGGAAAAGCAATACACACACACACACACACAGAGAACTGGCTCTGTAATCTAGCAGAGAAAGGCAGAGCAACACCCAATGGCTGGAAGATGAAGCCAGACAAATACCAGCTGAAAGTAAGGGCCAAATTTTTAGCCCTGTGCGTGATTAATGTTTGGAACAAACTGCAAAGGGAAGTGGTGGATTCTCCAGCTCTGCATGTCTGTAGATCCAGACTGGATTTTTTTTTCTGGAAGATCTGCTTGAGGACTTGTCTACAGTTAAAATGCTACAGTGGCGCTGCTGTAGCGCTTCAGTGTAGACACTATTTACACCCATGGCAAGGGTTCTCACATTGGTGTATGTAATCGCCTCCCCAAGAGGTGGATAGAAAAATTCTTCTGTTGACCCCATGCAACTATATAGGGGTTAGGTTGATATAGCTACATCTCTCAGGGGTGTGGATTTTTTTGCTCTTGCCAAAAAAAGAAAATGAAATTTTTGGATGCATTAGCAAAGGCATAGCATGCAAGTCAAGCTGGGGTACTGTGACTAATTATGGTCACCAATGTATAGAAAGGACGTAGAGAAACTGGAAATGACCAGAGGCAAGCAAGAAAAATGATGAAAGACAGGGAATTCAAGCCATATGAGCAAAGGCTGAAGGAACTCTGTATGTTTAGTTTGGGCAAGAGGAGACTGAGGGGGACATGTCAGGAGTCTTCCAGGATTTCAACAATTTCCACCCCATAACCAACCTCAGCCTGGACCAGTCCACAGAATAGATCCACTTCCTGGACACTGCAAATAAGCGATGGTCACATAAACACCCCCCTATACTGGAAACCTACTGACTGCTATACTTACCTACATGCCTCCAGCTTTCATCCAGACCACATCACACCATCCATTGTCTACAGCCAACGTCTAAGATACAACCACATTTGCTCCAGTCCTTCGGACAGAGACAAACACCTACAGGATCTCTATCAAGCATTTTTAAAACTACAATACCCACCCGAGGAAGTGAAGAAACAGATTGACAGAGACAGAAGGGTACCCAGAAGTCACCTACTACGGGACAGGCACAATAATGAAAGTAACACAATGCCACTAGCCATCACCTACAGCCCCTAACTAAAACTTCTCCAGTGCATCATCAGGGATCTACAACCTACCGTGAAGGACGATCATTAACTCTCACATATCTTGGGAGACAGGCCAGTCCTCGCTTACAGACAGCCCCCCAACCTGAAGCAAATACTCAGCAGCAACTACACAAAAAACCTCTAAGCCAGGAACCAATCCCTGCAACAAACCCCATTGCCAACTCCGTCCACATATCTAATAAAGGGACACCATCATAGGACTTAACCGCATCAGCCAAACCATTAGGGGCTCATTCACCTGCACATCTACTAATTTGATATATGCCATCATATGCCAGCAATGCCCCTCTGCCATGTACATTGGCCAAACCAGACAGTCTCTACTCAAAAGAATAAATGGACACAAATCAGACATCAAGAATTGTAACATTAAAAAAACAGTAAGAGAACACTTCAATCTCTCTGGACACTCAATGACAGACTTAAAACTGGCAATCTTTTAACAAAAAAAAATTAAAACAGACTCCAAGGAGAAAAAGCAGAACTGGAATTAATTTGCAAACTGGACACCATCAAATTAGGCCTGAATAAAGACTGGGAGTGGATGGGTCACTACAAAAAGTAATTTTCCCTCTGCTGATACTCACACCTACTTGTCATCTGTTGGAAATGGGCCACTTTTATTGCATTGGCCTCGTTAGCACTACAAAAGTAATTTTCCCTCGCTTGGTATTCACCCCTTCTTGTCAACAGTTGAGAATACGTCACATCCACCTTAATTACATTGGCTTGTCAGAACTGACTCCCCACTTGGTAAGGCAACTCCCATCTTTTCATGTGTTAGAATATATATTCTGTTTACCGTATTTTTCACTCCATGAATCTGATTAAGTGGGTTTTAATCCATGAAATCTTATGCTGAAATAAATGTATTAGTTTCTAAAGTGCCACAAGGACTCCTCATTGTTTTTGCTAATACAGACTAACACGGTTACCACTCTGAAATAAAGAAGATGGAGAAAAGTTATTCATTCTCACCACAGAGGGCAGGACAAGAGGCAGTGGGTTCAAACTACAGCATAGCAGATTTAGATTAAATCTCAGCATAAACTGCCTAAATGTAGGAACAGGAGGAAAATGGAACAGACACCAGGGAAATCATGGAGGCTGCTTAACTGCAGGTTTTAAAGGAGGCTGGACAGTCATCTGTCCTGGATGGCTTAGACACAACAAATCCTGCATCTTGGCTAGGGGGTAGATTAGCTAACACTTGTGGTTCCTTCTCCCCCTGTGGCTCTAGGATTCTATGATATAAAATGCCAGTGTAGACCAGGCCTTAGTCAAACACAAGGGATTCACAAATGGATTGGCCATTGTAGGTGGTGCTGGTGGCACGGCACCACCGTTGGTTAAGGCTGTCTGACACCTTCAATTAGGAGACCTCATTTTCAGTTGCTTATAAATTTGCCAAACTTTAAGCAATTGGACTGAAATTTCACATGCTGGGTGTCTGCTTCCGGCTGAATTGTTTTTTGAATTGAGGCATAACGTTTGAGCCGACTTCTCAAATGAAGCTAGGAGAAAAGATGTGTTGCTCATGCTGAAACATTCTTATAATTGTTCCAGTGAGGAGCCCAAGCAGCTCCATGGAGATAAAAGTCACGGAACAGCCCCTGCTCCCCCTTTAACACCCGGAGCCCTGAAATGCAAGAGGAGAAGGTGACAGTGTCTCTGCATTAACACACAGCTGGCTCCTGAGGTCTTTATTCAGTTCTTACTCCAAGGGGAGTTTTTCCTCAGTGGGGCTTGAGTAAACTGGCCTCAGAATTTGGCCTTGCATTCTACATCTACTAACCCTTTCATCCTGAAGAATCTACTGTGGCACTGAAATAAAGCAAATTTGGGACTGGAGGCCATCAGCCCAGGAGGACACAGCAAAGAGGGACATTTTAACCTGTGATACTGAAGCAAACTCATCCACTGTGGCAAGGGCCCTTGGATGTTTAATGGCTGTGCAGAGCGGAAAGGACCACAGACCTATTCTCTGTCCCATCACATTCACGGTTTGTCGCGCAGGTGAGCTCCTCAGCAAGAAGTGGGTACCTGTGAATCCTTAAACAGAAGTGTCTTCCCCAGGAATCCCCCTCAGGTAGCCGTGTCCCACACCTCTCTCACTCCAGCATCTGCAGCAACATCCCACACAGAAAGCTGACACCGAAACGTGCACCATTTCTAATATAGCTCAGTGCAATCCCAGGGGGGTCGCTCAGCCTCTAGGAGATAAGTGAGCATCTGAATGTAAACAGGCTGGAGACAAGCCTGTCTGGGCTTCTGTGCTCTTTATCCAGTTTTGGGAGTAAACAGTAATTAAGGGACCTTCCCAGAGGAAGATGAGAACTCTGGGGCTCTGTGCTGAGTCAGGGAGGAATTGGCTGCTCTGTGCATTTGTGTATATTTAAAAATTATAGTTGATTGGTAGGAAAACAAGTGATAATGCTTAAACCTCCATAAGGTCTGATACCCTGTAAAGTCCCAAGAGTGATGGGTAGATAGTAAACAGACAGATCTATAGAAAGATGCGTGAGGGGAGACATAAGCACTTTCTGCAGCCACATGGTGCTGTTACTAAGTGATCAAAGAATTCTCCCCAATAACTCTCATCAAACTGTGCAGCACCTTTCATTGAAGAATGTTGAAAACACCTCACAAAAGAAAGTCACTATGACCATTCCCCATTAAACAGATAGGTAAACTGAGGCACGGGGAGATGTTATTTGGCCAAGGTCACACAGAGATTGAGTGGCAGGATGACAGACAGAACCCAGGCATCCTGACTTCTCTGCCGTAACCATGATCTCTCCGTCACGCCAGGAGGGAACGGACTCCTGCTCGGGCAGGTGCTGTTCACTGTGCGGGATACAGAGGAAAAGCTGGAAGAGGGAGCCTGAGCCTTCGCCATAGTCTCAAGGTGAATCTGAGGTTTTCAGAACTAGATGGGGTTTGTGAGCTCCCCACGCATGTGAGGTGTGAACTCCGGGACTCCACCTCAGAAACCTGCCAACGCATCACAGTCACTGGGGTCGCTTCAGGGGAACAGACACAATAAAAGCAACATCAACACAATGTTCATGTGGATAGAGGGCAGCTGGGGGCCTGCCTGGGGACAGAGGCCTCCCCCCAAAGCTGCCATGGAACAAAGGGGGAGGGAGTATTGGCAGGATAGACACTGGATTAGTGTTTGCATTTGATTTGTTCTCTCCCTCTTGATACATTTCCTTCCAGTGTCTCCTCGGTGAAATTGAAATCTGATGTTCCAGGCTGAGTCAGTCTTTCCAGGAGTCTCAATCAATGGAGCCTCCTAGTTAACCGGAGATGGTAGAAAGCACTACTCACAGACGGTGATATGAGAGAGCTCAGCGTCAGCAAAATAGCCAAGAGCCCTTCTAGACTACGGACTGAATTGTCCAGGTGTGGTTGTGAACCTTCAGTCAAAGGAGGCTTCAGCGTGGCAGTGAACCCTTCAAAATATTTAGTTCTGCCCACCACATCACCTCTGTCTTGCTTGGGTTCAGCTGCAGCCAGCTGGTCCTTCCGAAAATTGGGCCATGGTGGTGATACTGGTTTGGTCATATGGGAAGGACAGGAGGAGATCAGTGTCACCTGCATACTGCTTGTGTTTGAGTTCATGTTGTGTGACAAGTACCCACAGAGGCTGCATGGAGATGCTGAAAAGCCCCAGAGAGAGAACTGATCCTTGTGTGATTCCACAAGGGAGGGATCTAGTGCTGAAGGTGCAGTTTCCCATCACCATTAATTAGGTGCATCCCTCCAAGAAGGATTCAGACAATGTTAGTGCATCCTCTGGACTGTTGCTGCCTCTGAGGTTAGACAGCAGTATCTCATTTTCAACAGTGTCAAACAATCCAAATGGCATTCCGGCCATCCTTTTTTTTTTTCTGGAAAAATCCAACAATGTACGAAAAAATAAAACATAAAGACCAAAAAAATCCCCAGTAGTGCAATGGAAGCGTGACATGAAAAATATCATGTCATGTCGTGACACGGTCACTCATAATGTGAACGTGCATAAATGTGTAAACGTTAATGGTTATTGATTAATTAAATCAGGAATCATGATTACTTGTGTGTACTGTGCCACCCTATTGGCACCATTCGCGCCAATTTCGATGTCGCGTCAGTGCCAGTGGTTATAGGTCTAAAATGCTGGGACAAAAATGAAAACGATTTTCTGGTGCTGCCTACCAGCAACAAAGAGAGAAAGAGCAAAAAGAATTAGAAAAATTATCTTGTACTTCAAATAAGTATTTTTAAAAAGTCGACAATCAAGGAGAAAGCTCTAAGCAATGCATTGAAAGTGATTATTTATCAACTGATAAAGACCAATCACACCAAAGATTACCTTTGCTAACTGATAAAGATGAACAATCACAATCCATCCAAAGATTTACTTCTTCAGCTGAAGAGTCCAGAAAAGAAGAACTGTTATCCAAATCGAAAACTGAAGAGTAATTATTGGAAGGTGGAGAGACTGACATAGGATCGGGTCCAAGTACATGGGCGACAATAATTACTGATGCAATGCTAATGATTATTGTGAAAAAAGGTCCTTCAAAACTAGATCCTGCATTTGAATATCCATTTAATAAGTTGAATCATTGATTTATGCCATCCAGTATGAAGAAAAAAAGGAAAAATGGGGAACAAATTAATAGATCATGGTTAGTGTATTCACAGACCAAAGATATAGTTTTTTGTTTTTGTTCCAAACTGTTCTGTAACTCGGACATTCTTCTTGCAAATGCAGGTTTTAATAACTGGCAAAATTGCATCAGCACTTGAAAGAACATGAAACATCCAAAAATCATTTATGCTCATTGACAAACTGGATTCTTTGAATTTATGAGAAACTGGGCACACTGGAAGACACTAATGTTTTTCATTACAGTGTATAGTTGAACCCAAATTGTTTGTAGTTGTGATTTTGTTAAAAATAAATGAGTAAACTCGTAGGAATTTGTTCTATTTCACTATCTACAAATTCTCTGTTTCCATTTTTTTTTAAAATTTTAAACAGTCAAAAAAACCAAACAACCCAACCCATATCAAACCAAAAAAACATTGCAAAGTGCAAACGTGTAAAAGCAAAAAAAAAAAAAGGGGGGGGACATTTTTTTTTGTTTGGGGTGGGAAAAACCTAGAGCCGGTCCTGGCTGGAGTGAGATGCGTAGGACAGGTCAACGCTTTCTCGCAAGAACATAAGAACAGCCGTACCGGGTCAGACCAATGGTCCATCTAGCCCAGTATCCTGTGTACTGACACTGGCCAATGACAGGTGCCCCAGAGGGAGTGAACCTAACAGGCAATGATCAAGTGATGTCTTTCCCGCCATCCATCTCTATCCTCTGACAAACACAGGCTAGGGACACCATTCCTTACCCATCCTGGCTAATAGCCATCTATGGACTTAATCACCATGAATTTATCCAGTTCCCTTTTAAATGCTGTTATAGTCCTAGCCTTCACAACCTCCTCAAGTAAGGAGTTCCACAAGTTGACTGTGCGCTGCGTGAAGAAGAATCTCCTTTTATTTGTTTTAAACCTGCTGCCTATTAATTTCATTTGGTGACCCCTAGTTCTTGTATTATGGGAATAAGTAAATAATTTTTCCTTATCCACTTTCTCCACATCACTCATGATTTTATATATCTCCATCATATCCCCCCTTAGTCTCCTCTTTTCCAAGCTGAAGAGTCCTAGCCTCTTTAATCTTTCCTCATATGGGACCCTCTCCAAACCCCTAATCATTTTAGTTGCCCTTTTCTGAACCTTTTCTAGTGCCAGTATATCTTTTTTGAGGTGAGGAGACCACATCTGTACACAGTATTCGAGATGTGGGCATAACATGGATTTATATAAGGGCAATAATATATTCTCAGTCTTATTCTCTATCCCCTTTTTAATGATTCCTAACACCCTGTTTGCTTTTTTGACCGCTTTGTAGCTAAATTAGCCCCCATCATATTGTATGTATAGTTGGGGTTATTTTTTCCAATGTGCATTACTTTACATTTATCAACATTCAATTTCATTTGCCATTTTGTTGCCCAATCACTTAGTTTTGTGAGATCTTTTTGAAGTTCTTCACAGTCTGCTTTAGGCTTAACTATCTTGAACAGTTTAGTATCATCTGCAAACTTTGCCACCTCACTGTTTACCCCTTTCTCCAGATCATTTATGAATAAATTGGTCCTAGGACTGACCCTTGGGGAACACCACTAGTTACCCCTCTCCATTCTGAGAATTTACCATTAATTCCTACCCTTTGTTCCCTGTCTTTTAACCATTCTCAATCCATGAAAGGACCTTCCCTTTTATCCCATGACAGCTTAATTTACGTAACACTGTTTACTATTGCTCAACAGTTTATGTTTTTCTATGTATCTGACAATTTTATTCTTAACTATTGTTTCGACTAATTTGCCCGGTACTGACGTTAGACTTACCGGTCTGTAATTGCCTGGATCACCTCTAGAGCCCTTTTTAAATATTGGCGTTACATTAGCTAACTTCAAGTCATTGGGTACTGAAGCCAATTTAAAGGACAGGTTACAAATCTTAGTTAATAGTTCCGCAACTTCACATCTGAGTTCTTTCAGAACATTTGGGTGAATGCAATCTGGTCCCGGTGACTTGTTAATGTTGAGTTTATCAATTAATTCCAAAACATCCTCTAGTGACACTTTAATCTATGACAGTTCCTCAGATTTGTCACCTACAAAAGCCAGCTCAGGTTTTGGAATCTCCAAGAGACATAAGAACATATATACGAATGACCAGACTGGGTCAGACCAAAGGTCCATCTAGCTCAATCTCCTGTCTTCCGACAGTGGCCAATGTCAGGTGCCCAAGAGGGAGTGAACAGAACAGGTAATCAACAAGTGATCCATCACGTGTCACCTAATCGCAGCATCTGGCAAACAGAGGCTAGGGAAACCATGCATGCCCATCCTGGCTATTAGCCATCGATGGACCTATCCTCCAGGAATTTATCTAGTTCTTTTTTTTTTTGCCACAGTTCAGTTTAATTGAATGTCCTCTTGATATTGTTTTATGAGACGGGGAAATACAATATCAATGTACTCTCTACCAGTCAGTAATTTATAGACTTTTCTCATGTCCTCTCTTATTCATCGCCTTTGTAAGGTAACAATCCCAGTCCTTTCAACTTCTCTCCCTATGAAAGTTTCCCCAAGCCCTTGATCATTCTCGTTGCCCTTCCCTGAAGCCCTCTAGTTCTGCAATATCCTGGGTGAGAAGGGTGCCCAGTACTACACAGAGGAGTCCAGAGGAGGGTGATCCATTGACTGACCAATAACATGCCATTATATTTTCTGTAGGATTCCCCATTCCACTCTTCCTGGATCCCAGTGTTTTTCTCAGTTTCTGTCTGGGTTTGCAGGGTAAACAGGGTTTCACAGAGCTGGGCACCATGATGCCCAGTTCTCTGTCCTGAGCTCATGCAGTTAAATTAGAACCTTGTCTGGCATTTGAGGAGTTCAAGCTTTTCCCTCCAATGGAAGTACACATCACATTTACTGACATGGAAGTTCATCTGCCAACATATTACCCTTCACCTGGCTTGATTACTGCCATCTGGACTTGACTATGATCTAAATATTCTGGTGCCATCTGTAAACGTTGGCAATACACTGCTCATCCCCTTTTTAGATTGTTAATAGGTATAAAATATTTACCATAGTATTTGTTATAAAGCATGTAACTCCCCTCACTCTGCTTTTCTCCCTTCACAGGCACCTTGACTTTTTCTGAGCCTGATCAATGCATCAAGCACCTTATGTGGTGAAACTGGTTTTCCCTGACCTCATCATGGAGTCTGGTGTCCGAGTGATGAACCAAGGGCTGGGATGCCTCAGCAGACTGCACTTTTGGCTTCCAGTTAATCAGGGTGGTGAGATGGAAATTTACATTTGGTGCTGGCTTGGTGTAATCTAATGAATAACCACCAGTCTGGGATGAGTCTGCCCAATTCCTCAGCAGTTTAGCCTGGGGGGAGGGAGAGCTCAGTGGTTTAAGCCTTGGCCTGCTAAATCCAGGGTTGTGAGATCAATCCTTGAGGGGGTCACTTAGGAATCTGGGGCAAAAATCTGTCTAGGGCTTGGTGCTGCTTCAAGCAGCAGGTTGGACTTGATACTGCCTGAGGTCCCTTCCAACCCTGATATTCCATGAATCTGGCATCCTCATCAGTGTCCCACAGAATTCAGTGTTGATCGGTGACACACAGATTATTGCTCACTACTCCCAAGAGGTATCCCCCTCTTATAGATGGATACCGAGGCAGCAGGAAGGGAAGTGTTTGTTGTCATGTCAAATATAGGTCACTAGTCCCTAGCTGACAATCCCTAGCTTAGTCTCTCTCAGACCTGGCTTGTACGGTCCATGCAGCAGCACAGAGGCATGGAGCTCTCTCTCCATTGGTTTCTCTAGTGCTGGGGATCTCCACTGATTTCAGTGGGGCTGCTCCCACTTACACGAGATGAGGATTTGGCCCAAGATGTTGAACTAGGGATAAAGCATCTGCAGAGACCAGGAAACCTGGTGTGAGGAGTCCCAGCTCAGCCACGGATATACTGGGTGACCTTGGGCACAGGCTCTCTATGCATTACATGGAGATTATTATTCATTATTTCTAGTGTGCTGCTCTCAAAAAGTCCTAATCAGGGCCTCCAAGTCACAGGCTTCACTGATTTGGCTCCTTGCAGCACAGCATTGGGCTCTATGCACTGTGCCGAGTTCCAGGCAGCGTGTGGTCCCTGGTAAACAAGCAAGATGGGTCGGTCCGGGGGCCAGTTTTGTTCAACATCTTTATTAATGATCTGGATAATGAGATTAATTGCACCCTCAGTAAGTTTGCAGATGACACTAAACTGGAGAGAGGGAGACACGCTGGAGAGAAGGGACAGGGTCCAGAGTGACCTAGACAAATTCGAGGACTGGGCCAAAAGAAATCTGGTGAGGTTCAACAAGGACAAGTGCAGAGTCCTGCACTTAGGACAGAAGAATCCCATGTACTGCTACAGGCTGGGGACTGGCTGGCTAAGTGGCAGTTCTGCAGAAAAGGACCTAGGGATGACAGTGAACGAGAAGCTGGATATGAGTCAGCAGTGTGCCCTTGTTGCCAAGAAGGCTAATGGCATATTGGGCTGCAGTAGTAGGATCATTGCCAGCAGATCGAGGGAAGTGATTATTCCCCTCTATTCAGCACTGGTGAGGCCACACCTGGAGTATTGCGTCCAGTTTTGTTCCCCCCCAATATAGAAGGGAGGTGGAGAAATTGGAGAGAGTCCAGCGGAGGGCAACAAAAATGATTAGGGGGCTGGGGCACATGACTTATGAGGAGAGGCTGAGGGAACTGGGATTGTTTAGTCTGCAGAAGAGAAGAGTGAGGGGGGATTTGTTAGCAGCCTTCAACTACCTGAAGGGGGGTTCCAAAGAGGATGGAGCTCGGCTGTTCTCAGTGGTGGCAGATGACAGAACAAGGAGCAATGATCTCAAGTTGCAGTGGGGGAGGTCTAGGTTGGATATTAGGAATCACTATTTCACTAGGAGGGTGGTGAAGCACTGGAATGGGTTACCTAGGGAGGTGGTGGAATTTCCGTCCTTCGAGGTTGTTAAGGCCCAGCTTGACAAAGCCCTGGGTGGGATGATTTAGTTGGTGTTGGGCTTGCTTTGGACTAGATGACCTGCTGAGGTCTCTTCCAACCCTAATATTCTATGATTCTATGATTCTAAGAGAAGGCTGAAAACTGAGCTGTGTGGAAACCTGTTTTTCTGGCTGTAGTTTTTAACTGTTTATTTAATAAATTCTTCCTGTTTAAGAAGGACTGAAACTCCACTGATCACGACACACAAATAGTCTCACTGCATCTAACACAACCCAGGGGAGCAACGTCAGTTCATGGCCACAGCAATGGTGCTGGGCGGGTGCGGGGGAGTCAGGACTCCCAGTTCCTATTCTCAGCTCTGCCACTGTCTCATTGTGTGGCCTTGGGTAAAATCACTTTATCTCTTCATGGCTCAGTCCATCGATAACATGGGGATTTTGCTGCCTAGCGGCCTCGCTAAAGAGATTCTAGACGTCGTGATCAAAAGTGTCACGCAGAGGGTATGTAAGACTCAGCTTCACTGTTCAGCTTCAGCCCCTGGGCAATGGGTGCCCTGTAGTTCTAGATAAGATGCCATTTTTATGAGTAAATACCTGGCTAATGGTAGCTGTGCCAATTATCTCCCTCCCTGTGGGCACCGAAGCCATCCCAGACTCTGCCCAGAAACCCGCCTTCACAGCTAATGCAGGGGACCATCCTTCCGCCTCCCTCAGCTGTTGTCCTCCTAGCTTCAAAGCTGATCCCTGGCCCTGCCCCGGAGGCCTGGATTAGGACAAAGGTCTCCCAGCCAATCCTCATTGCAGGGACCCTGCCTGCTACAGGCTCCCAGTTGGGAGGCACAAAAGGGAACCAAAAGCTAAAGAAATAAACTACACAACGGTCTCTGCCCTCAGGACTTTGTAGCTGAACTTTAGGGCCCAGAAGTTCACCCGCCTGCAACACAACCGTGGTTCCAGCCCCCAGCTTCTTTTACACAGCTTCCTGGCTTCCCTCTCCGCTTCTCATCCCCCTGTCAGCCCCAGCACTGCGTCCCTGCAGCAGTTCCTGTCCCAGCCCTGAAGCAGAGGGAATGCATCTGGGCAAGGAGGGAGGTCGAGATGATCCAGAAAGTTGATGGGGTTGGGGAGGAAAGGAGCGAGCAACAGGGCTGTGACTCTGGGGAAAGGGGCAGGACAGAGGTGGGGCCATGGGGGAAAAGGTGGAGAAGGGAGCGGGGCCTTGGGAATACTTGGGACAGGGGAAGGGGCCTTGTGGGAAGAGGTGGGGCCGGGGGCAGGAGCTTGGGGAATAGGCAGGGAAGGGCACATGGCCTCAGTGGTCCAGTTACCAGCAATTAGAATGGTGCCAATCCTGTAAGTCAGTGAGTTGTACACAGGCCGATTCCTCAGTTTGTCAGGCTGACACAGCACAGTAAGGCCAGGAAAGGGATTAATGTCACTGCGACTGTCCTGTCAGTGATTCAGGGAAGAGGGCCCGGCACCAGGTCACCAGGCAGCTCTGCACAGAGCTCGGTCTGAGAGCCAGAGCACCAGGAGAAAAGTTTAGGTACCTTTATGAGTGAAGAGCCGGAGCAGCCTGCACCTGATCTCTTTGGTCCTCACCCCGTAGATGACGGGATTTAGCACAGGGGGCATCAAGAGGTACACGCTGGCAATGAGAATGTGGAAATGCCCAGGCACATTCTTGCCAAACCGGTATGTGAGGGAGGAGAAGAGACTTGGTATATAAAAGGCTAAAATGACAAAGAGGTGGGAGCTGCAGGTCCCAAAAACCTTGAGCCGGGCGTCCTTTGTGGGGAGGCTGAAGATGGCCCTGAGGATTTGGGTATATGTCACGGTGATAAAAATCACATCCAGACCCCTGACACAGAATAGTACGAAGAGGCCATAGTAACTACTGACCCGGGTGTCGGCGCAGGCCAGATTCACCACGGCGATGTGTCCGCAGTATGGTTGGGGGATGATGTTGGTTCTGCAATATGGCCACTGCCTCGCCAGGATGGGAATGGGCAATATGACTGCACATCCACGCAGCAGCACGGCCAGGCCGATCTTGGCCACAACGGGGTTTGTCAGGATGGTGGAATATCTCAGAGGATTGCAGATGGCCACGTAGCGATCCAGAGCCATGGCCACTAGGATCCCAGACTCGATCTCTAAGAAGCAGTGAATGAAGTACATCTGGGTGAGGCAGGCACTGAAATGGATCTCCCTGGAATTGAACCAGAAGATGCTCAGCGATTTGGGCAGGGTAGATGTAGTCAGGACCAGGTCGGTGACGGCCAGCATGCAGAGGAAATAGTACATGGGCTCATGGAGGCTCTGCTCCATCTTCACGACGAACAGGATGGTGAAGTTCCCCAAGATGGCTATGGTGTACATGGTGCAGAAGGGGATGGAGATCCACACATGGGCTGCCTCCAGGCCAGGTATGCCCAGCAGGATGAAGGTGGAGGGGTTGGTGAAGTCAGTTGTGTTGGAATCTGACATGGAGTAGGGGAGAAGGTGTCCAACTCTTAGACAGAACAGTGTCTCCTTCATGTACCGTACGTTCCCCTGACTTCCTGTATGTGCCCAGGATCTAGGGTGAAGGTTGCAGTAAATATTCCTGTATGGAGAGACAATATTAATTTGAGACATTAAATGTAGCATTGGAGGCTTTTCTAATAGGTGAAGCAGATTGGTTGCCCTTCACACACTGAAAAATCACATTTTCATTATTCAGGTAAATTAATTGTGAACACATGATCCTACTAATCCCAATTCCATATTTTATGGTGCCCCCTGCCTTAATAATTCCTATACATTTGATGTGGGAAACCTTAATAGGCACCAACAGGAAACAAGAGTGTGAATACTGGTTATCCATCATTTTTCCTTAGTGCAACAAAACCCATGCTAGAGAGTCCATGCTCAAGGCAGTTCCCCATTCACCTAGTTGCTCAAAATCTGAGAGTGGAAAAAAAAAGTTTTGACACAACATGTACCAGAGAGAAAAATCTCAACTAAAAGACACATCAGGAGAAAGACCTGGGCATCATTGATAGCAGCACAACTTAAACAACTGCTCATTCACAGCAGTGTCCAAAACAAAGACAATGATGGGAGGCCTAAGGAACGGGATGGAGAATACCTTACTCCGGACATGCGCTCAGTTTTGTACACCAAGTCTCTATAAAGGATATAGCAGGTAGAAAGGGGATTTCTGTGACAGGCTATTAGAATTGCGGAGGCTGCCATATGTGGACTGAAAAGTCTGGGACTGTTTAGTTTAGAGAAGAGACAAAGAAGGGGGCTTATGATAGAGATGAGGAAAATAAAGAATGGGACGGATTACATTCAAGTGGACAAAGAGAGAACAGTTCCCAACCAGTAATATCTATGGACATTTTGGGTTTCAAAAGGGCTAATTCTCCTAAGGTGAAGCAAACTATCAACAAAACTGATTGGGAGGAAAAATTTTGAGAGAAAAAGTGAATGAGAATTGGGTGTTCTTTACGAAGAGTTTATCACATAATTCAGAAACCACAGTTCCTCAGTCAAGAGTGTACATGAGTTTGGCTAAAACTTCTATTCAGTGTCATAATGAAGGCAGGAGTTAGGTGGGAAAAAGCAACACACACACACACACACACAAATAAGTGGCTCTGTAATCTAGCAGAGAAAGGCAGAGCAACACCCAATGGCTGGAAGATGAAGCCAGACAAATACCAGCTAAAAGTAAGGGCCAAATTTTTAGCCCTGAGGGTGTTTAATGTTTGGAACAAACTGCAAAGGAAAGTGGTGGATTCTCCAGCTCTGCATGTCTGTAGATCCAGACTGGATGTTTTTTTTCTTGAATATCTGCTTGAGGACTTGTCTACACTTAAAATGCTACAGTGGTGCTGCTGTAGCGCTTCAGTGTAGAGACTATTTGCACCCATGGCAAGGGTTCTCGCATTGGCGTAGGTAATTGCCTCCCCAAGAGGTGGATAGAAAAATTCTTCTGTTAACCCCATGCAACCATAGAGGGGTTAGGTTGATATAGCTACAACTCTCAGGGGTGTGGATTTTTTTGCTCTTCCCCAAAAAAGAAAATGAAATTTTTGGATGCATTAGCAAAGGCATAGCATGCAAGTCAAGCTGGGGTACTGTGTCTAATTATGGTCACCAATGTATAGAAAGGACATAGAGAAACTGGAAATGACCAGAGGCAAGCAAGAAAAATGATGAAAGAGAGAGAATTCAAGCCATATGAGCAAAGGCTGAAGGAACTCTGTATGTTTAGTTTGGGAAAGAGGAGACTGACAGGGACATGGCAGCAGTCTTCCAGGATTTGAACAATTTCCACCCCACCACCAACCTCAGCCTGGACCAGTCCACACAAGAGATCCACTTCCTGGACACAACAGTGCAAATTAGTGATGGTCACATAAACACCACCCTATACCGGAAACCTACTGACTGCTATATTTACCTACATGCCTCCAGCTTTCATCCAGGACACACCACACGATCCATTGTCTACAGCTACACCCTAAGATACAACCACATTTGCTCCAGTCCTTCGGACAGAGACAAACACCTACAGGATCTCTATCAAGCATTTTTAAAACTACAATACCCACCCGAGGAAATGAAGAAACAGATTGACAGAGACAGAAGGGTACCCAGAAGTCACCTACTACAGGACAGGCACAACAAAGAAAGTAACACAACGCCACTAGCCATCACCTACAGCCCCCAACTAAAACTTCTCCAGTGCATCATCAAGGATCTACAACCTACCGTGAAGGACGATCATTCACTCTCACATATCTTGGGAGACAGGCCAGTCCTCGCTTACAGACAGCCCCCCAACCTGAAGCAAATACTCAACAGCAACTATACAAAAAAACTCTAACCCAGGAACCAATCCCTGCAACAAACCCCGTTGCCAACTCTGTCCGCATATCTAATCAAGGGACACCATCATAGGACCGAACCACAACAGCCACACCATCAGGGACTCGTTCACCTCCACATCTACTAATGTGCTATATGCCATCATGGTCCAGCAATGCCCCTCTGCCATGTACACTGGCCAAACCAGACAGTCTCTACTCAAAAGAATAAAAGGACACAAATCAGACATCAAGAATTGTAACATTAAAAAAACAGTAGGAGAACACTTCAATCTCTCTGGACACTCAATGACAGACTTAAAACTGGCAATTTTTTAACAAAAAGAAATTAAAACAGACTCCAAGGAGAAAAAGCAGAACTGGAATTAATTTGCAAACTGGACACCATCAAATTAGGCCTGAATAAAGACTGGGAGTGGATGGGTCACTACAAAAAGTAATTTTCCCTCTGCTGATACTCACACCTTCTTGTCCTCTGTTGGAAATGGGCCACTTTGATTGCATTGGCCTCGTTAGCACTACAAAAGTAATTTTTCCTCGCTTGGTATTCACCCCTTCTTGTAAACTGTTGAGAATAGGTCACATCCACCTTAATTAAATTGACACATCAGCACTGACTCCCCACTTGGTAAGGCAACTCCCATCTTTTCATGTGTTAGAATATATATTCTGCTTACCGTATTTTTCACTCCATGAATCTGATGAAGTGGGTTTTAGTCCACGAAAGCTTATGGTGAAATAAATTTGTTTGTCTCTAACGTGCCACAAGGACTCCTCGTTGTTTTTGCTGATACAGACAAACACGGCTACCACTCTGAAATAAAAATGATGGAGAAAAGTTGTTCACTCTTTCCACATAGGGCAGGACAAAAGGCAATGGGTTCAAACTACAGCATAGCAGACAGGAGCGGCTCTATGTATTTTGGCAGCGTGCCTGCGGGAGGTCCGCTGGTAATGAAGATTTGGTGGCATGTCTGTGGGAGGTCCTATGGTCCTGCACCTTCGGTGTCCCCGCAGCCGAATTACCCCCAGAGCCGCGGGACCGTCAGACCTCCCGTAGGCCTGACTGCTGCCCTTACGGCGACTGTCAGGCCGTCCCCACCCCCACATGGCTTCCTGCACCAGGCACGTGCTTGGAGTGCAGCTGCCTGGAGTCGCCCCGATAGCAGATTTAGATTAAATCTCAGCATAAACTGCCTAAATGTAGGAAAAGGAGGACAATGGAACAGGCGCCTCGGGAAATCCTGGAGGCTCCTTTACTGCAGGTTTTCTAAAGGAGGCTGGATAGTGATCTGTCCTGGATGGCTCAGACACAACAAATCCTGCATCTTGGCAGGGGCTTAGATTAGCTGACCCTGGCGGTTCCTTCTCCCCCTGTGGCTCTAGGATTCTATGATATAAAATGCCAGTGTAGACCAGGCCTTAGTCAAACACAAGGAAGTCACAAATGGATTGGCCATTGTAGGTGGTGCTGGTGGCACGGCACCACCATTGGTTAAGGCTGTCTGACACCTTCAATTAGGAGACTTCATTTTCAGTTGCTTATAAATTTTCCAAACTTTAAGCAATTGGACTGAAATTTCACATGCTGGGTGTCTGCTTCCGGCTGAATTGTTTTTTGAGTTTCCGTCATAACGTTTGAGCCGACTTCTCAAATGAAGCTAGGAGAAAAGATGTGTTGCTTATGCTGAAACATTCTTAGAATTGTTCCAGTGAGGAGCCCAAGCACCTGCATGGAGATTAAAGTCAGGGAACAGCCCCCGCTCCCCCTTTAACACCCGGAGCCCTGAAATGCAAGAGGAGAAGGTGACAGTTTCTCTGCATTAACACACAGCTGGCTCCTGAGGTCTTTACTCAGTTCTTACTCCAAGGGGAGTTTTTCCTCAGTGGGGCTTGAGTAAAGTGGCCTCAGAATTTGGCCTTGTATTCTACATCTACTAACCCTTTCATCCTGAAGAATGTACTGTGGCACTGAAATAAAGCAAATTTGGGGCTGGAGGCCATCAGCCTACGAGGGCACAGGAAAGAGGGACATTTTAACCCATGATACTGAAGCAATCTCATCCACTGTGGCAAGGGCCCTTGGATGTTTAATGGCTGTGCAGAGCGGAAAGGACCACAGACCTATTCTCTGTCCTATCACATTCACGGTTTGTCGCGCAGGTGAGCTCCTCAGCAAGAAGTGGGTACCTGTGAATCCTTAAACAGAAGTGTCTTCCACGGGAATCCCCCTCAGGTAGCCATGTCCCACACCTCTCTCACTCCAGCATCTGCAGCAACATCCCACACTGAAAGCTGACACCGAAACGTGCTCCATTTCTAATATAGCTCCGTGCAATCCCAGGGGGGTTTGAGGAGTCTGTAGAGGAAAAGCGAGCGTCTGAATGTAAACAGACTGAAGACAAGACTGTCTGGGCTTCTGGGTTCTTTATCCAACTTTAGGAGTAAACAGTAATTAAGGGACCTTCCCAAAGGGAGATGAGAACTCTTGGGCTCTGTGCGAGTCAGAGAAGAATTGACTGCTCTGTGCATTTGTGTATATATAAAAATTATAGTGGATTAGTAGGAAAACTAGGGGTACTGCTTAAAACTCCATAGGGTCTGATACGCTGTAAAGTCCCAGGAGTGATGAGTAGAGAGTAAACAGACACATCTATAGGAAGATACCTGAGGGGAGACACAGGCACTTTCTGCAGGCACACACTGCTGTTACTAAGGGATCAGAAATCAGAAATTCTCTCCAGTAACTCTCATCATACTGTGCAGCACCTTTCATTGAAGGATCTTCACAACACCTAGCAAAGGAAAGTTACTAGGGCCATGCCCCATTAAACAGATAGGTAAACTGAGGCACGGGGAGATGTTATTTGGCCAAGTTCACACAGAGATTGGGTGGCAGGATGACAGACCCCACCCAGGCATATTGAGTTCCCTGCCGTAACCATGATCTCTCCGTCACACTAAGAGGGGAATAGACTCCTGCTCTGGCAGGTGCTGTTCACTGGGTGGGACGCAGAGGAAAGGCGGGAAGAGGGAGCCTGAGCCTTCGCCATAGTCCCAAGGTGAATCTGAGGTTTTCAGAACTAGCTGGAGGTTGTGAGCTCCCCACGCCTGTGAGGTGTGAACTCCAGGACTCCACTTCCGCTCCCACTCACAAACCTGCCAACGCATCACAGGCATTGGAGTGGCTTCAGGGGAACAGACTTAGAAAAAGCGACACCAACAGAATGTTCCTGTGGATAGAGGGCAGCTGGGGGCCTGTTCTGGGGACAGAGGCCTCACCTCAAAGCTGCCATGGAACAAGGGTGTGTGTGTGGCTATAGGCAGGATAGAGATTGGATTAATGTTTGCATTGGATTTGTTCTCTGCCTCTTGCTTCATTTCTTTCCAGTCTCTCCCAAGTGGAAGTGAAATCGAATGTTCCAGGCTGACTCTGTCTTCCCAGCACTGCCCCGGCTGGAGGGCGCTTGGATTCCCACAGCTGAACTCTGAGCCTGCTCTTCTGGCTAATCAGGGTATTTCTCCAGTGCGGAGCACCAGGGTTTTAAGCACTGAAATGTGACTGAATGAATTCTCCTGACAAGGGCAACAGGGACGCCGTGTTCACCTGCATTCAAGTTACTAACGCTCTGTACCTGCCAAGCATGGTTTGACCGTCCTCTGTAGCTGAAGGCAAAGGGAGGGGGAGGCCCGGATTTCTCTGGATTAGTGTGTTGATTATTTTTGATCATTATTTGTGTTGTGGAAGAATCCAGAGGCCCCGCTCCAGTTCAGAGCCCTTGTGCTGGGCCCTTCGCAAACACGGAAGGAGTAACAGACCCTGCCACAAGGAGATTATAAGCCCTGGTCTACACACAGCCCCTGGTTCGAACTAGGGTGCGCGAATTCAGCTACGTGAATAACGTAGCTGAATTCGAACTACCCTAGTTCGAATGACTTACCGTCCAGACGCAGCGGAAGCGAACTCCGCGGCTCCAAGGTCGACTCTGGCAACTCCTCCTGCCGCGGTGGAGTACCGGAGTCGACCGCGGCGCTTCCGGAGTTCGAACTATCGCGTCTAGATCAGACGCGATAGTTCGAACTCCGAGAAGTCGAACTCGCCGCGTCGACCCGGCGGGTAAGTATAGACGTGGCCTAAGATGAGGATTTGGCCCAAGACATTTAGCTAGAGATAAAGCATCCGCAGAGACCAGTGAGCTGGGAGTGAAGGGTCCCAGCTCGGCCACGGATATACTGGGAGACCTTGGGCACAGGCTCTCTATGCATTAAATGCAGATTATTATTCATTATTTCTACTGTGTTGCTCTCAAAAAGTCCTAATCAGGGCCTTCAAGTCACAGGCTGCACTGATTTAGTTCCGTGTAGCACATCATTGGGCTTTATGCACTGTGCCGAGTTCCAGGCAGCATGTCGTCCCTGGTAAACAAGCAAGAGGGGTCGGTCCTGGGGCCAGTTTTGTTCAACATCTTTATTAATAATCTGGAGGATGGGATAGACTGCACCCTCAGCAAGTTTGGAGATGACACTAAGCTGGGGAAGAGAGGTAGATAAGATGGAGGGTAGGGATAGGATACAGAGGGACCTAGACAAATTAGAGGACTGAGCCAAAAGAAATCTGACGAGATTCAACAAGGACAAGTGCAGAGTCCTGCACTTAGGACAGAAGAATCGCATGCACTGCTACAGGCTGGGGACTGACTGTCTATGCGGCAGTTCTGCAGAGAAGGACCTGGAGATTACAGTGAACGAGAAGGTGGATATGAGTCAGCAGTGTGCCCTTGTTGCCAAGAAGGCTAATGACATATTGGGCTGCATTAGTAGGATCATTGCCAGCAGATGGAGGGAAGTGATTATTCCCCTCTATTCGTCACTGGTGAGGCCACACCTGGACTATTGCATCCAGTTTTGGTCCTTCCCCCTACGGAAGGGATGCGGACAAACTGGAGAGAATTGTTGGGGCATATGACTTATGAGGAGAGGCTGATGGAACTGGGATTATTTAGTCTGCAGAAGAGAAGAATGAGGGGGGATCTGATAGCTGTTTTTAACTACCTGAAGGGGGTTCCAAAGAGGATGGATCTAGACTGTTCTCAGTGGTACCAGATGACAGAACAAGAATCAATGACCTCAAGTTGCAGTGAGGAAGGTCTAGTTTGGATATTAGGAAACAATATTTCGCTAGGAGGGTGGTGAAGCACTGGAATGGGTTACCTAGGGAGGTGGTGGAATCTCCATCCTTAGAGGTTTTTAAGGTCCAGCTTGACAAAGCCCTGGCTGGGATGATTTAGTTGGTATTGGACCTGCTTTGGACTAGATGACCTCCTGAGGTCTCTTCCAACCCTAATATTCTATGATTTTAAGAGAACACAACGCAGAGGACCAATGCCAGTGCATGGCCAGAGCAGTGGTGCTGCGGGGTCAGGACTCCTGGTGCTTATTCTCAGCTCTGCCACCGACTCATTGGGTGGCCTTGGGTAAATCACTTTACCTCTGCGTGGCTCAGTCCATCAATAACATGGGGATAATGCTGTTAGGAGGCTTCTTCCTTCGCCCTCTCACTTCCCTGGTCCTTCTTGCATGAATAGAGAGCAACAATACCCGAAGTCCAAAGGCGCAAACAAATTGATGTTGATCGGGGTGAACTTCCAGGAATCATGATTCCAGTTTCCTTCCTCAGTGTCCCCCTTCCCAGCTCTGACACTACAGAGCCTTGCCTGTGGCCCTGTTCCCATTCCCACCCCTTAGCGAAACATGATTTCAATTCCCCCACCCCCAGTCCCTGTTCCCTTCCCCCCCTTACTTCCTGATTGACTGGAGACTATACAGTAAAACTTGAGTTCTGCTTAGCTATACCTCAACCAATCATTGTACTGAAATTTAACTAACCAATCCTAACATATTGTAACATGATTATCTAACCAATTATATCCACCACCTTAATTGGTTTACACCCAGCAAAATTAATTATGCAGCAGACAGAAACAACCACAGAACCAGACAGAGATTATACAGACAAACAATAGGGAAGTGGAGACTACAGTGACAGAACATCACAGAAATGAGGGGTTTCAGAGTAGCAGCCGTGTTAGTCTGTATCCACAAAAAGAACAGGAGTACTTGTGGCACCTTAAAGACTAACAAATTTATTTTAGCATGAGCTTTCGTGAGCTACAGCTCACTTCTTGCTGTAGCTCACGAAAGCTCATGCTAAAATAAATTTGTTAGTCTTTAAGGTGCCACAAGTACTCCTGTTCTTTTTACAGAAATGAGGGTTTCACATCCCAGCTATTGATAAGTGAGTCCTTGCCAGACAGGCTGCTATCAAACTAAGTTTCCTTTTACATCATCTAGGATCTTCCCTTTCTCTGGAGGTGATGGAATATCAGGGCAGGATTGTATTCCTAACAGCCCAATAGCACCTTATTTCAGTGTGACTAGTTTGGGATGTGAGGATGTGACCGTTCACTTCCCAGCTTATGGCTGCCTCTGCTGCTTAGCCAAAGGCCTTAGCTTAAGAACAGGGCCTCACTCAGACAATAATTTTGATTCTTTCTTTTATACCTCTATAACTAGCTAAGTGATAAACATACACTTAAAGTACAGGCCTTTGCCGACAGGCCTGAATATCTATACACTAACACTCGACCACTACCTCCCCGGTTTTTTCCCCCCTTTGGGTTCCTCCTGCCCAGGTATCCCTGGAAAAGCACAGGACATACGGCGACACATCCCCTGACAGGGCCAGGCGTCAAGGTGGAAGGTGTCGATATTCCATTTGTCCCACTGCCCCTTGTGTAGTTCCGTGCCCTGCACCTTCTCTCGTACGGGCGTACCACACCTAGTTCAATTAGTGTTCCAGACTCCCCAATATAGTGGGCCTGAGAAGGTTGGGTCCGGGTTGACTAGTGCACTGCGGGGGAGGGCTTACTGCATTACGTATAGGTTATAATTAGTGGCTGTTCACTGGGGGGTTGTACTCCCTTGATCGTTTCCATCTGCAACGTAACACAAATACAGTTAGCAATACACCAGCTGCTATGATAATCCACAGCAACACTGAGTCCTGACCACTGCAGTATAGTCCGACATCCTGGCCTCCACCAAAACAGGGTCAAGATCTTAATGTGTCCAGTTGCAGGCAGTTGCAACAAGCTGCCCCTGCAGGTTTTATGTGCTTTTGTCCATATCATAAGCCCATTGAATGTCCAGAGAGAAATGGGCCATTGTCCAAACCAACTTAACCACGTGGTATGAAATCAGGCAGTATGCCCCAGTTTGATTATTCACAGCAAAAAGATTTACAAATCTCTTTGTGCACCAAAGTCCAGATAGCAGCGTGTAGACGTGTGTAGTTTGGTTAGAGGCTGGTATAATTGTGCCCTCAGTAATATGCACATTTGCAGCAAAACCCTTCATACCCAGTACACCCAATTGTCCACCCCTTGCCATAGGCCATTGATCCTGCTCCTCCATAGTCATAGGAGTGGGGCACAGCCAAACATCTTCTCTGGATTTACACCATTTTACACACGCGTCCATTGATTCCCAGCGAGCGCCTGCCCTTCTCATTATTCCCATAGGGCTTCTATTTCCAGGCACCATGGTAGCTATTACACTGGTGCTGGCCTCCTAGCTGAGCATTTTGCATTCCCATACACCTCTCCCTCTTCCCCCCAGGTCAGCATTTTGAAGCCATCCCCCACCCACATCACTGAGGTTTTCTGTTCATTGAAACACAACAATGCTAGCAACAAGATAAACACTACAGACAAACAACACAAAATGTATATCCATGGTATTCTGGGTTATTCTTCTTCTGGTGCCAGCAGGCTTGTAGAGTGTCTGCAAATCAAAAGAAACAATTTCCACCCCACTGGTGGGGACAGATTATTGCTTAGTAGTCATAAAACCAATTCCTTTTAAAAACGTCCTTGCTAATTGCAGGAAAAACAGAAGAATTACCTTCAGGCTGTCCTTATTTTGTTCTATAGTCAGGCTAGTGAATTACTCCACTCACTGGTCATTTATGAAATTCATGATGTGATATGCCTCAGTTTCCCCTCTTGTACAACACACACACACACACACTCCCTTAGGATTAACCTGTCCTCCTTATTTTCAGGCTTGATTTGCTTTTTCACCTCCCTTTTCTGGAGGGCCATAATCTGAGTCTTCTTGTAGCTTTTTTGCTGACCAGATGTATTAATTTGCAGGTTCTTTGTGCTGCCACCTATGGGCAGTTTCTGCCTTCCCCTGTCTGCTAGGTAATTTGCATCCACACAGAGGCTTTCTTGGCTTTCCTCTGGATCCAAAGCTATCAGCAGCTCAGAGACTGTCTTAAAAGGGACACATTCCACTTCCACCAGAGTTCTGATTACCTTTCATTTTCATTTCCTGCTCCAAAACACACACAGATCTGAAACAGAGAGCACAACCTAGTGTGGCTCCTTTTGGAGCCCGAATAGGTCACTTAGTTCTTTAAATCACTTACTCCTACATTTAGTTCTTTAAGGTGGTGCAATTTGTCTGTAACATCTCAGCCACCAAGTACAATTATTGCCACACAGCTGCCTTAGCCTGTGCTGTCTTTACCTTGAGACTGTTCAAAAGGCTGTAAAACATTTGTTTTCATGGTTGCCCATGGATCTTTTACTTCAAAAATTCCAGTGGAATACAGCAGACCTCCGACATCCTTTGTCCCAAACAAACCAAAAACAAATAAACAAACAAACAAACCAAAAACATTTCACATAAGTATCCAAAGTACCCTCCATTGAAACGTCAGAAAAATAAAAGTGTGGAAAGGCAGGAGGAGCAGAGGGGGAAGAGGTGGAAAGAAACCAATTAAACCTATGAGGTCCATTTAAAGTACAGGGTACCAGCAGCAAATTAAGTAAACTGAGAGAAAGAAGAAGGAAAAGAAGCAAAGGATACAGTTAGCTCTGAGCCAAAAGTAGGATCCCCAGGTTGGAACAGCCGGGAACCCTGACCCCCATGTTCTTATCCTGGCTCTGGGCGAAAAGTAGAGGTTGTTACCTGCTCCTGCAAACCCTGCCCCTTTTCCCTCCACTCCCCCAGGACCAAGTCCCAGCTCCTGTCTCTAAAGCTGGTCTGTTAACTCTGCTCCTGACTCTAAACCCTGTTGTGCCAAATCATCTTTAACCACCCTAACTAAAGTACAACACTGAAGCAGCACCAAACTTGAAGGTTACTGGCAGCTTCCCATATTGCTGCCCCTACTTCAAACCTCTCACAAGCAGACTGAAGTGCCTCCTTTCCCTGGAAGGGATCCAGTCCCCAGGGGCAGGGACCTTCTTCCACTATCCAAATACCAAAGGAGAGGGGGCTCCTCAGCCACCCCCCATCCCTCTGGGTCCCCTGACACTTCTCCCATTTTTTTTCAATCTCATCCCAGGCTGACCTTCCCTGCAGGCTTGGCTCAGAGCAAAGGGCTCCCAGCCCATCCCCTGTGCAGGGATCCTGCCAGCTACAGGCCCCCAGCTGGGAGGAACAAAAGGGAACCAAAAGCTAAAGAAATAAACCACACAAGGGTCTCTTCCCTCAGGACTCTGTATTAACGATCTGGAGGATGGTGTGGACTGCACCCTTAGCAAGTTTGCAGATGACACTAAACTGGGAGGAGTGGTTGATACGCTGGAGGGTAGGGATAGGATACAGAGGGACCTAGACAAATTAGAGGATTGGGCCAAAAGAAATATGATGAGGTTCAACAAGGACAAGTGCAGAGTCCTGCACTTAGGACGGAAGAATCCCATGCACTGCTACAGACTAGGGACCGAATGGCTGGGCAGCAGTTCTGCAGAAAAGGAAAGACCGAAACAAAGATAAAGGTGGGGGAGTAGCATTGTATATCAATAATGAGGTAAACTGTAATGAAATAACTAGTAATGGAATGGACAATATGGAGTCTGTTTGGGTAATGGTCACATTAGGGAAGAAAACTACTAGAGCCTCCCCTGGGATAGTGATTGGGGTGTGCTATAGACCGCCGGAATCTAGCCTGGATATGGATAGAGAACTCTTTAATGTTTTTAAGGAGGTAAATACTAATAGGAACTGTATGATCATGGGAGACTTTAACTTCCCGGATATAGATTGGGGAACAAATGCTAGTAATAATAATAGGGCTCAGCTTTTCCTAGACTTGATAGCTGATGATGTGATAGCCGGGGGAGGGATAGCTCAGTGGTTTGAGCATTGGCCTACTAAACCCAGGGTTGTGAATTCAATCCTTGAGGAGGCTACTTAGAGATCTGGGGCAAAAATTGTTCCTGCTAGTGAAGGCAGGGGGCTGGACTAAATGACCTTTTAAGGACCCTTCCAGTTCTAGGACATTGGTATATCTCCAATTATTACCTTTACCTATGAATTCCTTCATCAAATAGTTACAGAACTGACGAGGGGGGATGCCATTTTAGATTTGGTTTTGGTGAGTAGTGAGGACCTTGTTGAAGAAATGGTTGTAGGGGACAACCTTGGCTCAAGTGATCATGAGCTAATTCGGTTCAAAATAAATGGAAGGATAAAAACAATTGCATCTGAGACTAAGGTTTACGATTTCAAAAGGGCTAACTTTACGAAATTAAGGCGACTAGTTAGGGAAGTGGATTGGACTAACATATTTAGGGATCTTAAGGCGGAAGACGCCTGGGATTATTTCAGGTTGAAGTTGCAGGAGCTGTCAGAGGCCTGTATCCCGAGAAAGGGAAAACGGTTCGTAGGTAGCAGTTTTAGACCGAGCTGGATGAGCAAGCGTCTCAGAGGGGTGATTAAGAAAAAACAGAAAGCGTACAGGGAGTGGAAGATGGGTGGGATCAGCAAAGAAACCTACCTTATTGAGGTCAGAGGGTGTAGCGATGCAGTGAGAAAAGCCAAAAGCCGGGTAGAGATGGACCTTGCGAAGGGAATTAAAACCAATAGTAAAAGGCTTTTTAGCCATATAAATAGGAAGAAAACCAAGAAGAAGTGGGACCGCTTAAAACTGTAAACGGAGTGGAGATCAAGGATAAGCTAGGCATGGCACAATATCTAAACGAATATTTTGCCTCGGTCTTTAATAAGGATAATGAAGGGCTTAGGAATAGTGGCAGAGTGACTGATGGGAATGAAAGTGCGGGGTTGGAAATTACAGTATCCGAGGTAGAAGCCAAACTTGAACAGCTTAACGGTAGTAAATCAGGCGGCCCGGATAATCTTCATCCTAGAATATTAAAGGAATTGGCGAGTGAAATTGCAAGCCCATTAGCGATAATTTTTAATGAATCTCTGAACTCGAGGGTTGTACCGTGTGACTGGAGATTAGCTAATATAGTTCCTATTTTCAAGAAGGGGAAAAAAAGTGACCCGGGTAACTACAGGCCTGTTAGTTTAACATCTGTAGTATGCAAAGTCATGGAAAAAATATTAAAGGAGAGAGTAGTTACGGACCTTGAGGTCAATGGCAATTGGGACAAATTACAACATGGTTTTACGAAAGGTAGATCATGCCAAACCAACCTGATCTCCTTCTTTGAGAAAGTAACAGATTTTTTAGACAAGGGAAATGCGGTGGATCTAATATATCTTGATTTCAGTAAGGCGTTTGATATGGTACCACATGAAGAATTACTGGTTAAACTGGAAAAGATGGGGATTGAAATGAAAATCCAGAGGTGGATAAGGAACTGGTTAAAGCGGAGACTGCAGCGGGTCGTATTGAAAGGTGATCTGTCGGGTTGGAGGGAGGTTACCAGTGGAGTTCCTCAAGGTTCGGTTTTGGGTCCGATCTTATTCAATCTATTTATCACTGACCTCGGAACCAAAAGTAGGAGTGGGCTGATAAAGTTTGCGGATGACACGAAGTTGGGAGGTATTGCCAATTTGGAGAAGGATCGGGATATCCTCCAGGGAGATTTGGATGACCTTGTAAACTGGAGTATTAGTAATAGGATGAAATTCAATAGTGAGAAGTATAAGGTTATGCATTTAGGGATGACTAACAGTAATTTTAGTTATAAGCTGGGGACGCACCAGTTGGAAGTAACGGAAGAGGAGAAGGACTTCGGAGTCCTGGTTGATCGTAGGATGACTATGAGCAGGCAATGTGATGTGGCCGTTAAAAAAGCTAATGCGGTCTTGGGATGCATTAGGCGAGGTATTTCTAGTAGAGATAAGGAGGTGCTAGTCCCATTATACAAGGCGTTGGTGAGACCTCATTTGGAGTACTGTGTGCAGTTTTGGTCTCCCATGTTTAAGAAGGATGAATTCAAATTGGAACGGGTACAAAGAAGGGCCACTAGAATGATGCGAGGAATGGAAAGCCTGTCATATGAAAGGAGACTTGAGGAGCTCGGTTTGTTTTCCTTAACCAAAAGAAGGTTGAGAGGAGATATGATTGCTCTCTCTAAATATATCAGAGGAATAAATACCAGGGAGGGAGAGGAATTATTTAAGTTCAGTACTAATGTGGACACGAGAACAAATGGATATAAATTGGCAGTCAGGAAGTTTAGGCTTGAAATTAGACGAAGGTTTCTAACCATCAGGGAGTGAAATTCTGGAACAGCCTACCGAGGGAAACAGTGGGGGCAAAGGACCTCTCTGGCTTTAAGATTAAGCTTGATAAGTTTATGGAGGGAATGGTTTGATAGGATAACGCGATTTAGTCAATAGGTCAATAACATGCCGCCACTGGTAATTAGTACCGAGGGTCAATGTTGGGATATTGAAAGTCTTTTTCCCGAGTGTCAGGCTGGAGAGTCTTGATCCGCATGCTCGGGGTTCAGCTGATTGCCATATTTGGGGTCGGGAAGGAATTTTCCTCCAGGGAAGATTGGCAGTGGCCCTGGAGGTTTTTCGCCTTCCTCCGCAGCATGGGGCAGAGGTCGCTTGCTGGAGGATTATCTGCTACTTGAAGTCTTTAAATCAGGATTTGGGGACTTCAACAGCTGAGTCAAGGGAGAGAATTATTTCAGGAGTGGGTGGGTCAGCTTTTGTGGCCTGCATTTTGCGGGAGGTCAGACTAGATCATAATGGTCCCTTCTGATCTTAAGTTCTATGATTCTATGATTCTTTGACCTAGGGGTTACGGTGGACGAAAAGCTGAATATGAGTCAACAGTGTGCCCTTGTTGCCAAGAAGGCTAATGGCATTTTGGGTTGTATAAGTAGGGGCATTTCCAGCACATCGAGGGATGTGATCATTCCCCTCTACTCAGCACTGGTGAGGCCTCATTTGGAGTACTGTGTCCAGTTTTGGGCCCCACACTACAAGAAGGATGTGGATAAATTGGAGAGAGTCCAGCGGAGGGCAACAAAAATGATTAGGGGGCTGGAGCACATGACTTATGAGGAGAGGCTGAGGGAACTGGGATTGTTTAGTCTGCAGAAGAGAAGAATGAGGGGGGATTTGATAGCTGCTTTCAACTACCTGAAAAGGGGGCTTCCAAAGAGGACGGATGTAAACTGTTCTCAGTGGTAGCAGATGACAGAACAAGGAGTAATGGTCTCAAGTTGCAGAGGGGGAGGTTTAGGTTGGACATTAGGAAAAACTTTTTCACTAGTAGGGTGGTGAAGCACTGGAATGGGTTACCTAGGGAGGTAGTGGAATCTCCTTCCTTAGAGGTTTTTAAGGTCAGGCTTGACAAAGCCCTGGCTGGGATGATTTAGTTGGGTTTGGTCCTGCTTTGAGCAGGGGGTTGGACTAGATGACCTCCTGAGGTCCCTTCCAACCCTGAGATTCTATGATTATATGAGCTTTAGGGCCCACGAGCTGTAGGATGCACAGTCTCACCCGCCTTCAACACAACCCTGGTTCCAGCCCCCAGCTTCTTTTACACAGCTTCCTGGCTTCCCTCTCCGCTTCTCATCCCCCTGTCAGCCCCAGCACTGCGTCCTTGCTGCACTCACTGCAGGCTCCTTGTCAGCCTGCAGCAGCTCCTGTCCCAGCCCCGAAGCAGAGGGAGTTCACCTGGGCAAGGAGGGAGGTCGAGATGATCGACAAAGTTGATGGGGTTGGGGAGGAAAGGAGAGAGCAACAGGGCTGTGACTCTGGGGAAAGTGGCAGAGCAGAGGTGGGGCCGTGGGGGAAGAGGTGGAGAAGGGAGCGGGGCCTTGTGGGAAGAGGTGGGGCCGGGGGCAGGAGCTTGGGGAATAGGCAGGGAAGGACACATGGCCTCAGTGGTCCAGTTACCAGCAATTAGAATGGTGCCAATCCTGTAAGTCAGTGAGTTGTACACAGACCAATTCCTCAGTCTGTCACGTTGACACAGCCCAGTAAGGCCAGGAAAGGGATTAATGTCACTGTGACAGTCCTATCAGTGATTCAGGGAAGGGGGCCCATCACCATGTCACCAGGCAGCTCTGCACAGAGCTCGGTCTCAGAGCCAGAGCACCAGGAGAAAACTTTAGGTCCCTTCATGAGTAAAGAGCCGGAGCAGCCTGCCCCGGATCTGTTTGGTCCTCACCCCATAGATGACGGGATTTAGCGTGGGTGGCATTGATTGGTACACATTGGCAATGAGAATGTTCAATTGCCCAGGCACATTCTGGCCAACCCGGTACATGAGGGACATGAAGAGATGTGGGATGTAAAAGGCTAAAATGACACAGAGGTGGGAGCTGCAGGTCCCAAAAGTCTTGAGCCGGGCGTCCTTTGTGGAGAGGCTGAAGATGGCCCTGAGGATCTGGGTATAGGACATGGCGATAAAAATCACATCCAGACCCATCACACAGAATAGCACAGAGAGCCCATAGTAACTGCTGACGCGGGTGTCAGTGCAGGCCAGATTCACCACGGCTATATGTGCGCAGTACGGCTGGGGGATGATGTTGTTTCTGCAATACGGCCACTGCCTCGCCAGGATGGGAAAGGGCAGTATAACCAGGCAGCCACGCAGCAGCACGGCCAGGCCAATCTTGGCCACAACGGGGTTTGTCAGGATGGCAGAATGTCTCAGGGGGTTGCAGATGGCCACATAGCGATCCAAAGCCATGGCTACGAAGATGCCAGACTCCATCTCTAAGAAGCAGTGAATGAAGTACATCTGGGTGAGGCAGGCACTGAAATTGATCTCCCTGGAATTAAACCAGAAGATGCTCAGTGTTTTGGGCAGGATGGACGTACACAGGACCAGGTCGGTGATGGCCAGCATGCAGAGGAAATAGTACATGGGCCCATGGAGGCTCGGCTCCCTCTTCACGACGAACAGGATGGTGAAGTTCCCCAAGATGGCTATGGCGTACATGGTGCAGAAGGGGATGGAGATCCAGACATGGGCTGTCTCCAGCCCAGGAATGCCCTGCAGGATGAAGGTGGAGGGGTTGGTGAAGTCAGTTTTGTTGGAATCTGACATGGAGTAGGGGAGAAGGCGTCCAACTCTGAGACAGAACAGTGTCTCCTTCATGTACCGTATGTTCCCTTGACTTCCTGTATGTGTCCAGGGTCTAGGGTGATGGTCGCAGTACAAATGCCTGTATGGAGAGACAATGTTAATTTGAGACATGAAATGTACCACTGGAGGCTTTTCTAATGGATGAAGCAGATTGGTTGCTCTTCACACACTGAAAAATGACATTTTCATTATTCAGGCAAATTAATTGTGAACACATGACCCTATCAATGCCAATTCCATATTTTATGGTGTCCCCCGCCTCAATAATTCCTATACATCTGATGTGGGAAACCTTAATAGGCACCAGCAGGAAACAAGAGTGTGAATACTCGTTATCCATCATTGTTCCTTAATGCAATTAAACCCAGGTTAGAGAGTCCATGCTCAAGGGAGTTCCCCATTCACCCAGTTGCTCAAAATCTGAGAGTGGAAAAAAAACAAAGTTTTTACAAAACACGTACCAGAGAGAAACATCCCAACTAGAAGACACCTGAGAGGAAAGACCTTGGCGTCATTCATAGCAGTGGCCAAAACAAAGAAAATGATGGGATGTCTAAGGAATGGGATGGAGGAAACCTTGCTCTGGATCTGGTCACCCAGTCTCTATAAAGCTGATAGAAAGGGGATTTCTGAGACAGGCTATGAGAATCGGGGAGGCTGCCATCTGCGGACTGAAAAGTCTGGGACTGTTTAGTTTAGAGAAGAGACAAAGAAGGGGGCTTATGATAGAGGAGAGGAAAATAAAGAATGGAACTGATTACATTCAAATGGAGAAACAGAGAACAGTTCCCAACCAGTAACATCGATGGACACTTTGTGTTTCAAAAGGGCTAATTCTCCTCAGGTGAAGCAAATTATCAACAAAACTGATTGGGAGGAAAAATTTTGAGAGAAAAATGTGAATGAGAAAAGGGTGTTCTTTACGAAGAGTTTATTAGACAGCTTGGAAGCCACAATTCCTCAGTCAAGAGTGTGAACAACTTTGGCTAAAGCTTCTGTCCAGTGGCAAAGTGAAGGCAGGAGTTGGAGGAGGGGGAAGCAATATATAAACACACACAAACACAAATAACTGGCTCTGTAATCTAGCGGAGAAATGCAGAGCAAGGCCCAATGGCTGGAAAATAAAGCCAGACAAGTACCAACTGGAAGGAAAGGCCAAATTTTTAGCACTGAAGTGATTAATATTTGGAACAAACTGCAAAGGGAAGTGGTGGATTCGCCAACTCTGCATGTCTGTAGATCCAGACTGGATGTTTTTTCTGGAAGATCTGCTTCAGGACTTGTCTACACTTAAAACGCGACAGTGGTTCTTCCTTATCACTTACACCTATGGCAGGGGTTTTTGCATCCACACAGGTAATCCACCTCCCCAAGAGTTGGTAGTTAAGTGGATTGTAAAATTCTTCCGTTGACCTCATGCCAACTATATCGCGTTTAGGTTGATATAACTATATCTCTCAGGGGTGTGGATTTTTTTGCTGTTGCAAAAAAAAAGAAAATGTAATTTTTGGATGCATTAGCCAAGGCATCATATGCAAGTCAAAGGAGGTGCACTGGGTGCTGGTTCGGCCTCAGCTGGAGAACTGTGTCTAATTTGGTCACCAATGTACAGGAAGGACGTAGAGAAACTGGAAATGACCAGAGGCAAGCAACAAAAATGAAAGGGAGAGAATTCAAGCCATATGAGCAAAGGCTGAAGGAACTGTGTATGTTTAGTTTGGGAAAGAGGAGACTGAGGGGGACATGGCAGCAGTCTTCCAGGATTTCAACAATTTCCACCCCACTGTCAACTTCAGCCTGGACAAATCCACAGAAGAGATCCATTTCCTCAACACTACAGTGCAAATAAGTGATGGTCACATAAACACCACCCTATACTGGAAACCTACTGACGGCTATACTTACCTGCATGCCTCCAGCTTCCATCCAGGACACACCACACGATCCATTGTCTACAGCCAAGCTCTAAGATACAACTGCATTTACTCCAATCCTTCGGACAGAGACAAACACCTACAGGATCACTACCAAGCATTTTTAAACCTACAGTACCCACCCGAGGAAGTGAAGAAACCGATTGACAGATCCAGAAGGGTACCCAAAAGTCACCTACTACACAATGGGCCCAACAACATGCATCTGACGAAGTGGGTATTCACCCACGAAAGCTCATGCTCCAAAATGTCTGTTAGTCAATAAGGTGCCACAAGAAACTTTGCTGCCCCAACAAAGAGAGTAACACAACGCCACTAGCTGTCACCTACAGCCCCCAACTAAAACCTCTCCAGCGCATCATCAAGGATCTACAACCAATGCTGAAGAACGATCTCTCACTCTCACAGATTTTGGGAGACAGGCCAGTCCTTGCTTACAGACAGCCTCCCAATCAGAAGCAAATACTCACCAGCAACTACACAACAAAAACACCAATCCATGAACCAATCCCTGCAACAAACCCCATTTCCAACTCTGTCCGCATATCTATTCAAGGGACATCATCATAGGACTTAACCGCATCAGCCAAACCATTAGGGGCTCATTCACCTGCGCATCTACCAATGTGATATATGTCATCATGTGCCAGCAATGCCCCTCTGCCATCCACTGCCAGTCATTATTCAGGCCTAATTTAATTCCAGTTCTGCAGATAGTTGTTGGAGTCTGTTTTAATTTTGTTATTGCTGATTTTGTCCACTGGACTGTCCAAAATGGACAGTCTCTACGCAAAAGAATGAATGGACACAAATCAGACATCAAGAATTGTAACATTCAAAAACCAGTAGTAGAGCACTTCAATCTCTCTGGACACTCAATGACAGACTTGAAACTGGCAATTCTTCAGCAACAACAAAATTAAAACAGACTCCAACAACTATCTGCAGAACAGGAATTAATTTGCAAATTGGACACCATCAAATTAGGCCTGAATAATGACTGGCAGTGAATGGGTCACCACCAAAAGTAATTTTCCCTCTGCTGATACTCACACCTTCTTGTCCTCTGTTGGAAATGGGCCACTTTGATTGCATTGGCCTCGTTAGCACTACAAAAGTAATTTTACCTCACTTGGTATTCATGCCTTCTTGTCAACTGTTGAGAATAGGTCACATCCACCTTAATTAAATTGGCTTGTCAGAACTGACTGCCCACTCAGCATAAACTGCCTAAATGTAGGAATAGAAGGACAATGGAACAGACGCCTCGGGAAACCATGGAGGCTGCTTAACTGCAGGTTTTAAAGGAAGCTGGACAGTCATCTGTCCTGGATGGCTTAGACACAACAAATCCTGCATCTTGGCAGGGGGGTAGATTAGCTAACACTTGCGGTTCCTTCTCCCCCTGTGTCTCTAGGATTCTATGATATAAAATGCCAGTGTAGACCAGGCCTTAGTCAAACACAAGGGATTCACAAATGGATTGGACCTTGTAGGTGGTGCTCGTGGCACGGCACCACCGTTAATTAAGGCTGTCTGACACCTTCAATTAGGAGACCTCTTTTTTAGTTGCTTATAAATTTGCCAAACTTTAAGCAATTGGATTGAAATTTCACATCCCGGGTGTCTGCTTCCGGCTGAATTGTTTTTTGAGTTTACGGCATAACGTTTGAGCCGACTTCTCAAATGAAGCTAGGAGAAAAGATGTGTTGCTCATGCTGAAACATTCTTAGAATTGTTCCAGTGAGGAGCCCAAGCACCTCCATGGAGACAAAAGTCAGGGAACAGCCCCTGCTCCCCCTTTAACACCCGGAGCCCTGAAATGCAAGAGGAGGAGGTGACAGTGTCTCTGCATTAACACACAGCTGGCTCATGAGGTCTTTACTCAGTTCTTACTCCAAGGGGAGTTTTTCCTCAGTGGGGCTTGAGTAAACTGGCCTCAGAATTTGGCCTTGCATTCTACATCTACTAACCCTTTCATCCTGAAGAATCTACTGTGGCACTGAAATAAAGCAAATTTGGGGCTAGAGGCCATCAGCCTACGAGGACACAGCAAAGAGGGACATTTTATCCCATGATACTGAAGCAAACTCATCCACTGTGGCAAGGGTCCTTGGATGTTTAATGGCCGTGCAGAGCGGAAAGGACCACAGACCTATTCTCTGTCCTATCACATCCATGTTGCACTGGGTTTGTCGCGCAGGTGAGCTCCTCAGCAAGAAGTGGGTACCTGTGAATCCTTAAACAGAAGTGTCTTCCCCGGGAATCCCCCTCAGGTAGCCGTGTCCCACACCTCTCTCACCCCAGCATCTGGAGCAACATCCCACACTGAAAGCTGACACAGAAACGTGCACCATTTCTAATATAGCTCTGTGCAATCCCGGGGGGGTCGCTCAGCCTCTAGGAGATAGGTGAACATCTGAATGTAAACAGGCTGGAGACAAGCCTGTCTGGGCTTCTGTGCTCTTTATCCAGCTTTAGGAGTAAACAGTAATTAAGGGACCTTCCCAGAGGGAGATGAGAACTCTGGGGCTCTGTGCTGAGTCAGGGAGGAATTGGCTGCTCTGTGCATTTGTGTATATTTAAAAATTATAGTTGATTGGTAGGAAAACAAGTGATAATGCTTAAAACTCCATAAGGTCTGATACCCTGTAAAGTCCCAAGAGTGATGGGTAGATAGTAAACAGACAGATCTATAGAAAGATGCGTGAGGGGAGACATAAGCACTTTCTGGAGGCACATGGTGCTGTTACTAAATGATCAAAGAATTCTCCCCAATAACTCTCATCAGACTGTGCAGCACCTTTCATTGAAGAATGTGGAAAACACCTCACAAAGGAAAGTCACTATGACCATTCCCCATTAAACAGATAGGTAAACTGAGGCACAGGGAGATTGTTATTTGGCCGAGGTCACACAGAGATTGAGTGGCACGATGACAGACAGAACCCAGTCATCCTGACTTCCCTGCCGTAACCATGATCTCTCCGTCATGCCAGGAGGGAATGGGCTCCTGCTCTGGCAGGTGCTGTTCACTGGGTGGGATGCAGAGGAAAGGTTGGAAGAGGGAGCCTGAGCCTTCGCCATAGTCTCAAGGTGAATCTGAGGTTTTTAGAACTAGATGGGGTTTGTGAGCTCCCCACGCCTGTGAGGTGTGAACTCCGGGACTCCACTTCCACTCCACCTCAGAAACCTGCCAACGCATCACAGTCACTGGGGTCACTTCGGGGGAACAGACAGAATAAAAGCAACATCAACACAATGTTCCTATGGACAGAGGGCAGCTGGGGGCCTGCCTGGGGACAGAGGCCTCCCCCCAAAGCTGCCATGGAACAAGGGGGGAGGGAGTATTGGCAGGATAGACACTGGATTAGTGTTTGGATTTGATTTGTTCTCTCTCTCTTGGTTAATTTCCTTCCAGTGTCTCCTCGGTGAAATTGTAATCTGATGTTCCAGGCTGAGTCAGTCTTTCCAGGAGTCTCATTCAATGGAGCCTCCTAGTTAACCGGAGATGGTAGAAAGCACTACTCACAGACGGTGATATGAGAGAGCTCAGCGTCAGCAAAATAGCCAAGAGCCCTCCTAGACTATGGACTGAATTGTCCAGGTGTGGTTGTGAACCTTCAGTCAAAGTAGTCTTCAGCGTGGCAGTGAACCCTTAAAAATATTTAGTTCTGCCCACCACATCACCTCTGTCTTGCTTGGGTTCAGCTGCAGCCAGCTGGTCCTTCCGAAAACTGGACCATGGTGGTGATACTGGTTTGGTCGTATGGGAAGGACAGGAGGAGCTTGTGTTTGAGTCCATGTTGTGTGACAAGTTCCCATAGAGACTGCATGGAGATGTTGAAAAGCCCCAGAGAGAGAACTGATCCTTGTGGGATTCCACAAGGGAGGGGTCTAGTGCTGGAGGTGCAGTTTCCCATCACCATTAATTAGGTGCATCCCTCCAAGAAGGATTCAGACCATGTTAGTGCATCCCTCTGGACTGCTGCTGTCTCTGAGGTTAGAGAGCAGTATTTCATTTTCAATAGTGTCATATAATACACAGAGTTCCAGGAGGATGAGCATGGATGTCTGCCCCCTGTCATTGATAGGAGAATACCGTCCATCAGTGCCTCTAAAGCAGGGGAAGTGAATAGCAATGGATAGAAATGAGAAGTTATAAAATATAGAAAATGGATAAGGGAAGCAAAAGATACTAGAGACAAATCCATGGCTAGAAGGGCTGAGTAAAATAATAAGATTTTGTTAGTATATTAGAAACAAAGGAAATGTACTAGATGGATGTGTTAACACTGTTAATAGTGATGCACGCAGGGCAAAAATGTTCAATAAAGTTTTCTGTGATGTATTTGGAAAGAGGCGTATGATGCACTCAGATCACGTGAATTTCTTTCCAGTCCACTGGTAACTATAGGGAATGGTGAAGAGCACTACTAAGGGTCAATATTTTTTAAATCAGCAGCCCCAGACATCTCGCACCCAAAGAGTCTGAAAACTAGAAAACAGAGATATCCTGTATTATGCCAGTATTCAAAAAATGTGACATGGTATTAAATGCCAGTTAGCTTGATATCAGTTCTGGATATAATTATGGAAATGTGGATAGGGGATTTAGTCAATAAAAGCCTTTGTCACCAAAATTCGTTGTCACCTAAACATGCATTAATTGTGGTTCTACCCTGGAATTCTTTGGCAACTGGGGAGATGTAATAGATTTAGATCATTGCAAGTTGATTGACCTAGTACCACATAACATTAAGATTAACTAACTAGCGCTAGACAGTCTCACCAGGGCCTTTTCTACACTTCAGGGAAAAGTCGATCTTACTTACTTACTTTTCTTAAGAGTCTTTTGTGAGAGACCTTGTCAAAGGCTTTCTGAAACCCTAAGGACACTATAGCCAGGGAGAACCCTTCTCCATATTGTTAGGAGAATGTGAAGTAAATCGGGTAAAGATTAACAATAATAATCAGCTAGTGCTAAAAGCTGAAAGTAGTCTGCCAAAACCTGAACATGGTTTGAGGTTTCAGAAGTGTGTGGCCAAATATTTGCTGCTTGCTATGTTTGATTGTTTAAAGAAACAATAAAAAAAATTTTGCTTAAAAAAAAATTCAAACCTTTTGAACCACCTCAGCTTGTAACCAAACACCTGAGCCCATCCAAGCAGAGATTTTTCCAGGTTTCTGATACTCTGCTGGCTTCCTTGACTCATATCTGTCTCCATAACTTTGGGTTCATTTAGGTTAGAACATAACAGACATACTGGGTCAGACCAAAGGCCATCCTGCCCAGTATCCTGTCTACTGACAATGGCCAATGCCAAGTGCCTCAGAGGGAGTGAACCTATCAGGTAATGATGAAATGATCTCACTCCTGCCATCCATCTCCACTCTCTGACAAACAGAGGCTAGGGACACCATTCCTTACCCAGCCTGGCTAATAGCCATTAATGGACTTAACCTCCATGCATTTATCTGTTTCCTAGAGACTGGCTCCATGGGGTCCCTCACAAACTGGAGACAGTTACTGTGGGTTTCTCTTTAGTATAGACTATGTACATACTCCACGAACTGAGCATTTGAGCTTGTTCCAGAATCTGGGATGAGCCTATGTTGTGAAAACTGAAATGCTCAAAATAGCACATGCATGTGAATGGACAGAGGGTGCTAAAATTAAATTAACCCAGGGGGTCTCAAACTGGGTCTCGGGAACCCTCAGGGGGTCACGAGGTTATTACTGGGGGTCGCGAGCTGTCAGCCTCCACCTCAAACCCCACTTTGCCTCCAGCATTTATAATAGTGTAAAATATATTAAAAAGTGTTTTCAATTTATAAGGGGGGGGGGTCGCACTCAGAGGTTTGCTATGTGAAAGGGTCACCAGGACAAAAGTTTGAGAACCACTGGAATGCAGGGGAGTGGGGTCTCCCTTGGTAGGGTTGGGAAGGATATTGCTCTTCTCATGTGATCCCTCCCCCAGTGGCTAATTTTAAATGACGCTCCCCTCCCCTGACATGAATCTCCCTATGGCACTGAAATTAAATACAGACTATAATTTGGCATTTGAGACGTGAAAGGGATGGGAGCCCTAATGGAAAAGCTAACAGCTTGGCTCTTCTGCAAGCCTCAAACTGCTGAATGAGCTTTAGGGTAGGGAAGGCTGTGCCTCCCAAACAGCCTGGCCCTTCTCCTATCCAACCCCCACCCACTTCCTGCCCCCGACTGCCCATCCCCCTCAGAATCCCCAACCCATCCTGCTCCTTGTCCCCTCACCATCCCACAGAGACACCCCCCCCACCACCCTGGGACCCCTCCCCTGCTCCCTGTCTGCCCCAACCCCTATCCACCCGCCCCAGAACGCCCACAATCCAACCCCCCCATTCCCGGTCTCCTGACCGACCCCCAACCTCTGCCCCCTCCCTGTGCCCTGACTGTCCGTGAGACTCCCTGCCCCTTAGCCAGCCCCCCTGGCCCCAGCCTCTTACCCCCGGCTCCCTCCTCACCCGGAGCCATAATAGATTTAGACCATTGCAAGCTGATTGACCTAGTACCACATAACATTAAGATTAATTAACTAGCGCTAGACAGTCTCACCGCCCCAGGGGTACATTCTTATACACAGGTACAAACAAGTTACACATCACTCCTGACGTATTGAGGTGCCACCCCATCGACGCAGCAAGGTTCAACCTCTCTACGTATTAAGGTGCCGCCTCTCACCTTGTACATGTTGGTTCGATCAAAACAACTCTATCCATCATTTTACCCTTTTGCCCCTGTCATTGGGATGGGTCGGCCTGTCCTTTTATTATCTATGGAATGTTCAGTATAGTGTATTCTAGTGCTGTGTTTATACTTCGGTATGCTAGGTGAATATATGTTTATGCAGCATCAGCCCTTTCCGTGCCAGCTTCTGTGAACAGGTCCTGCCTCTGGCTCACAGCTTAACTTTGCTTTATGTTAGCAAAGTCTTGACCATTACTTTAGTTCAGGCCTCAGGCCTCATACCAGGCCTTTATCAGGGCCTGCACTTACTACACTGAGAACCAGTGATACCTTGTAAAGAAGTTTTCTCAAAACTGGGTTTGTGCCAAAATGCAGAAGGTTTATTTTTCCCAGGGGCGCTCATGGCGGGGAACAAGTGGGGCAATTTGCTGTGGGCCCCGCAAGGGCCCTCAGGAGAATATAGTATTGCAATTTTTTTATAGAAGGGGCCCCCAATATTTCTCTGCCCCAGGCCCCCTGAATTCTCTGGGCGGCCCTGCTCTTCTCTCCCAGCCCAGCTGGTAGCTTTGACTTTTAGTAGCAAGAGAAGATAAGTGGCTAATCGAGTCGCTGGAAGGTCTGAGGAGAAGATACGAAGTCTCCAAGAAAGCGATCTTGTCCAAAAGTATCCCCGCTCCTTATCCCTCCCATCAGGTACAAAAGAGGTGGCCTCATCGCCCATAGACTCAAGACCCCCCCCCCCCGAATGGAACACGGCCATATATTGGAAGGGGTGGTACCAAGTGAGGGGCAGTAAAAGTATAATTATATTTGCCGAGAAGAGGGGGGCAGAAGAGGACGCTCCAGCCACATGTGGAAATAGGGGTCAGGAGAAGAGGGTTCTATCGGCATATGGAATAGTAGACAAGGGAGGGGAAGAGGACAATTCTATCGGCGTATAGAGATGAGCCCGACTGCTGTGAAGCACTTCAGAATACGCTTGCTTGTTTAGCCCCAAGAAACCCATCGAATTGCCTGCAGATTGGACCCCGGACTGTTATTTTTCCAGCAGACTGTGTCTGGGAACTGAGAAGGAGGAGGGAGCTGGACCCTTTCCAACACCTATGCTTGTTGACCCCCTTAAAGAATTCTAGTAGATCGGTGAGGCATGATTTCCCTTTACAAAAACCATATTAACTCTTCCCCAACAGTTAATCTATGTCTGACAAATTTCTTCTTTACTATGGTTTAAACCAGTTTGCCCTCTACTGAAGTCAGGTTTTCTGGCTGGTAATTTCCAGGATCACCTCTGGAGCCCTTTTCAAAAATTGGCGTCACATTAGCTTCCTCCAGTCACTTGGTACAAATGATGATTTAAATGACAGGTTACATATCACAGATAATAATTCTGCAATCCCACATTTGAGTTTGTTCAGAATTATTAGGTGAATACCATCTGGTCCTAGTGAAATAGTACTGTTTAATTTATCAATTTGTTCCAATGCTTCCTCTAATGACACCTCAATCTGGGACAGATCCTCAGATTTCTCACCTAAAATGAATGACTCAAGTTTGAGAATCTCCCTCACATCCTCAGCCATGAAGATTTATGCAAAGAATAAATTTAGTTTCTCTGCAATGGCCTTATTGTCCTTGAATACTCCTTAGCATCTCAATCGTCCAGTGGCCTCAATGGTTGTTTAGCAGGCTTCCTGATTCTGATGTACTTACTTTTTTTTGCTATTACTTTTGGAATCTTTGGCTAGCTTTCCTTCATATTCTTTCTTGGCCTTCCACATGATATTTTTGCACTTCACTTGCCAGAGTTTTATGCTCTTTTCTATTTTCCTCAGTAGGATTTAACTTCCACTGTTTAAAAGATGCCTTTTTGCCTTTCACTGCTTCTTTCACTTGGTTGTTTAGTTATGTTATATCCTTGGGGCAGCCGGTGTAGGAAGCAATCACTTGAGGCCAGAGAGCAGGCAGCTAACCAAAACCTCCATTTTATTTACAGATATACAGAGAGCTCACTCAGCCGGTTGAAACCGGCTGAGCTATCCCTTAATAGTCTAACTCAGTTGCCATAGTAACAAAACCCATGACAACCAAATACACAACATATTCCTCCCCCCCTAATAAGAACATCCCCTAAATAAAACACACACTAAACTAGAGAAGGAGGGTAGACTGCCTCCATTCCCGGCTAAACCCATTTTGCCCCATACCCGTGGGTTCGCCCTAACTAAAGATTCAGCCGATGAGGAGGCCTTCTGTCTCTAGGTGGATTACGGCGAACTTCTGGTGTTGTTGCACCCGAAAGTACTAGGGGCTCAAGGTCCGCAGCACGAATAGGTGAGGAGGTGGTATCAGCTCGTGCTGGGCAAAGGGGTATCTCAGCTGCCGGCAGTAATGGAGGAGAACAGTCAGGAACAGGTGACTCATGATTCGGTGTCTCACCAGGAGGGGTGAAGTCAGACCCCTCAACTGCAGATGGGTCCTGAAGACTGGCATGACCTGGCAACAGCTGATCTACATGTCGCCGCCAGGTAAGATTCTCTGCAGTCTGGACTGTACAGGAAACAGGTCCTGTTTGAGTGATGACTGTGGCCGGGACCCATTTAGCTCTGGAAGTATAATTCCGAGCCAAAACTGGCTGTCCTGGGCTAAAGGTTCGGTCTTTTGCTCTGGGTGCCCGTCTGATGACTTGATATTGCTGCTGATGTTGCACAGTTTGTCTGGGTTCAGAAGGTTTCAGCAGATCAAAGCAAGTGCGCAGCTGTTGTCCCATCATTAGAAAGGCTGGGGAAGCCTGAGTCGTAGCATGAGGTGTGTTTCTATAGGAAAGTAAGAAGGTATCCAGACGCTTTTGAATGGAGTGTTGTCCCTTTGCTGATTTCAAAGCGTTTTTCATTGTCTGCACAAATCTTTCAGCTAATCCGTTGGTGGACAGATGATATGGTGCTGACGTGATGTGGTGTATCCCATTTGCCTTCACAAAAATTTGAAACTCCTGAGAGACGAACTGCGGTCCGTTGTCGCTCACAAGTTGTTCTGGCAGACCAAAACGACTAAAGAGTCCTCGTAGTTTTTGGATAGTACTCTCTGCAGTAGTGGACTGCATTATAGAGACTTCTGGCCATTTAGAATGGGCATCTACTGCCACCAAGAACATGCTTCCTTCAAGGGGGCCAGCAAAGTCAACGTGAATACGTTGCCACGGGTTTTCAGGCCAGTCCCATGGGTGTAGGGGTGCCCACAGGGGTGCATTTCTTACACCCTGACATGACATACAAGCTTTTGCCTTCTCTTCAATAGCACTGTCCAATCTAGGCCACCAAAAATAGCTTCGTGCAATTTCCTTCATGCGCACTATTCCACAGTGACCGGAATGTAGCTGTTCTAACATCTGTGATCTCAGGGGTGGTGGAATAATGACACGCCTCCCCCACAACAAACAACCAGATTGGACCGATAACTCCGTCCGCCTGGACATGTAGGGAACAAGGTCGGGTGAGACCGGAGAGGTTTGTCGAGATTTTCCATGCATCACCAGGTCCATAACTTGGGATAATACTGGGTCAACGCGGGTTGCCTTCTTTATCTGAGTAGCAGTGATGGGTGTATTCTCTACCTGTTCAAAGTAGAAGATTTCCTTTTGGGCACTATCTTGATGTTTGACCGGTAAAGGCAACCTTGAGAGGCCATCTGCATTGCCGTGCAGAGTGGATTTCCGATATTTGATTTCATATGTGTGTGCAGAAAGTATCAATGCCCAACGTTGCATACGACTAGCAGCTAATGGGGGAATGCCTGTGTAGGGTCCAAAAATTGATGTCAGAGGTCCATGGTCTGTAAGAAGAGTAAACTTTCGCCCAAACAGGTACTGATGAAACTTCCTAATTCCAAAAACAATTCCTAATGCCTCACGTTCGATTTGGGCGTAGTTAGTTTCTGCTTTGCTTAGAGTGCGTGAAGCAAAAGCAATAGGTCTTTCTTCTCCCGAAGGCATAATGTGTGACACGACCACTCCCACTCCATAAGGGGAAGCATCGCAGGCCAATTGCAGGGGTAAGGATGGATCAAAGTGCGTTAGAACTTCAGAATTTAACAATGCATCCTTAGCTTTGTTAAATGCAACATCACAGGCTTCAGTCCACTTCCAGGCCTTGTTCTGCCCAAGGAGCTCATGAAGTGGTTTTAGCAGTGTGGCTAACTGTGAGATGAACTTCCCGTAATAGTTCAGTAGTCCTAGAAATGAGCGCAGCTGGCTTACATTTCGAGGTGGGGGAGCCTCCACAATAGCTTTAACTTTTGCAGGGGCCTTATGAAGACCTGCAGAATCGATGATGTGTCCCAAATATTCAACAGAGGGCTTGAAGAATTCACACTTGTCTTTGCGAACTCGTAGGCCATACTCTTCCAGTCTTTGTAGGGTAGCCTCTAAATTCTTTAAGTGATCCTCTTCATTTCTTCCAGTGACCAGGATATCATCCAGATAGCACTGAACTCCTGACAAGCCACACAAGATCTGGTCCATAGCCCTCTGGAACAGGGCGGGAGCCGATGTGATTCCGAAGGGTAGGCGACAGTATCGATAAAGCCCCTTATGAGTCACAATAGTCAACAGCTCTTGGGACTTTTCATCGACGTGCATCTGTAAATATGCTTGACTCAGATCAATCTTACTGAACTTTTGTCCCCCAGCCAGGCCTGCGAAGAGGTCATCGATGCGGGGAAGCGGGTATTGCTCTGCACACAACACTGGGTTGACAGTGACTTTAAAATCACCGCAAATCCGGAGAGAGCCATCTTTCTTCACTATTGGAACGATAGGAGTGGCCCATGAGCTATGGGTAACTGGTATTAGGACTCCATTGGTGACCAGGCGCTCCAGGTCTGCTTCAACCTTTGGCCTGATGGCATATGGCACAGTTCGGGCTTTCAGATATTTTGGTGGACTGCCAGGTTTAATGTTCAATGTCACAGTGATTCCCTTCATACTTCCCAAATCATCTCCAAAAACAGCAGCATGTTTCCTTAGTATAGGGGTTAGACTGGTTTCTTCTTTAGTCATCCGGTGCACTTCTGCCCAGTTCAGCTGAATCTTCCCAAGCCAAGACCTACCCATTAAGGCTGGGTAGGTCTCACCACAAACAGTGGCAATTTAGCCGCCTGTCCATTGAGCTCCACCTTAACATCAATAGTGCCCAACATGGGCACAGCTTCCCCTGTATACGTCTTCAGAACAGTTTTTGTTGCCTTAAGCGGAAGATGCTGTAGCTTTTCCTTATACACAGTCTCAGGAACCAGCGAGACAGCTGCACCGGTGTCTAGTTCCATGCGTATAGGTTTGCCCTCCAATAAGGGGGTTACCCAGTATTCATGTGAGCCCGCTGCCAAAGACAAAACATGCAGTGGCACTTCCTCTTGTGAGGCGGTGTCACCTTGATCATCCTGGGTCTGCTCTAGGGTATGCAAGGTTCCTCTTTTTGTCGGCCAGACCACAGGCCTCTTTTTCTTTTGTTTACAGGCATACTCAATGTGTCCCTTTTTGCCACAGTGTCGACACACCAGGTCCTTACACCAGCATTCCGATGCCTGGTGACCCGGCTTACCACAGCGGTAACATTCTTGACTCTGCACCGTTTTGTGGGTCAGTTCTTGTGACACTTTTTGCACCCTAGGGGATGCACCAATGTATTGTGCCTCCCTTGTAGCCAGTTCCATGGAGACAGCAATATCAACAGCCTTCTGTAATGTAAGCTGAACCTCTGTCAGTAGGCGCTTCCGTATAGCTTCACTGCAGAGGCCACACACTAACCTGTCACGCAGGGCATCATTTAACATCTCTTTAAATTCACAGTGTTCTGCTAGCTTTTTTAAAATGGCTACAAATTGTACAACTGTTTCATCTTCCTTTTGGTCTCTTTTGTGGAACCTATATCTTTCAGCAATTACCAGTGGTTTTGGGGAGAAATGAGACCCCAGGATTTCCACAATGTCACTGTAAGATTTAGTCTCAGGCTTAACAGGGTGTAGTAAGCTGCGTAGCAGAGAGTAGGTTTTAGCCCCTACAACAGTTAAGAATATTGGCACCTTCTTCGCTTCTGTAATGTCATTTGCAATACCAAAAAGCTCAAAACGCTCAGTATACACATGCCACTGCTCTGTATTCTCATCAAAAGGCTCCAGGGGCCTGGTCAGAGTAGCCATGATTTTTAGTTTCACTTTCACAGTCAGTGCAAACAAGCAGCTTTTTTTCTTTGTTTGTTCTTTACCTTAACTTCTACTTCCTTCTGTTACTGGAGCAGCACCGGAGTCTCACCCTCGTCGCCAGTGTTATATCCTTGGGGCAGCCGGTGTAGGAAGTAATCACTTGAGGCCAGAGAGCAGGCAGCTAACCAAAACCTCCATTTTATTTACAGATATACAGAGAGCTCACTCAGCCGGTTGAAACCGGCTGAGCTATCCCTTAATAGTCTAACTCAGTTGCCATAGTAACAAAACCCATGACAACCAAATACACAACAAGTTACATTGGCACTTTTTTGGTTCTTGTACTATGTTGTTGTTTTTTTAAAATTTGGGGTATACATTTAAGTTGAGTCTCTCATATGATGTCCTTAAGAAGTTTCCATGCAGCTTGCAGGGATTTCACTTTTGACATTGGAACTTTTAAGTTTTGTTTAACTAACTTCCTCATCTTTATGTAATCCCCTTTCTGAAGGTAAATGCTATTGTGTTGGGCTGCTGTGGTATTTTCCCTGCCACAGGGATGTTAACTTTAATTATATTATAGTCACTATTACCAAGCGGCCCAGCTCTATTCAGCTCGTGGACCAGGTCCTGTGCTCCACTTGGGACTAAATCAAGAATCGTGTCTCCACTTGTGGGTTGCAGGAATAGCTGCTCCAAGAAGCAGTTCTTTAAGTTGTCAAGAAACTTTCTCTCTGCATCAAGTCCTGAGGTGACATGTACCCAGTCAATATAGGGATTGTTGAAATCCCCCATTATTATTCAGTTTTTTATTTTTATAGTCTCTCTAGCCTCCCTGAACATGTCACAGTCATTATCACGATCCTGGTCACATGGTCGGTAGTGTATCCCTATTGCTATCTTGTTATCATTTGAGCATGGAGTTTGTGGGAAAGTGGGAGTTTTCCCTTGTTATCTTGCATGTGAACCTATGTGATTCTTATTATGTTGCTTGAATACTGGGTGTACCTCAGTTTCCCTATGTATTTCAGGAATGTTTGTTGGTGAGTGTTTGGGGGCTTAATCCTTCGCCCTCTCACTTCCCTGGTCCTTCTCGCATGAACAGAGAGCAACAATACCCGAAGTCCAAAGGCGCAAACAATTCGATGTTTATTGGGGTGAACTTCCAGCAAGCATGATTCCAGTTTCCTTTCTCAGTGTCCCCCTTCCCAGCTCTGACACCACAGAGCCTTGCCTGTGGCCCTGTTCCTGTTCCCATCCCCTGTTCCCTTATTTTCCCCTTTAGCAAGATATGATTTTAATTCCCCCCCCCCAACTTCCTGATTGACTGCAGACTATATAGTAAAACCTGAGTTTGGCTTAGCTGTTCCTTAACCAATCATTTTACTGAAATGTAACTAACTAATCCTAACACATTGTAACATGGTTATTTAACCAATTATATTTCACCACCTTCACTGGTTTACACCCAACAAAATTAGTTATATAGCGACAGAAACAATCACAGAACCAAACAGAGACCATGCAAATAAACATACAAAACAATACAGAAGTGAGGATTTCACAACTACATCTGTACAGACATACGGGTTCCCCAGCTGTGTCCTATTGATAAGTGAGTTCTTGCCAGACAGGCTGCTATCAAATGAAGTTTCTTTTTACATCTTCTATGCTCTTCCCTTTCTCTGGAGGTGATGGAATATCAAGACAGGATTGTATTCCTAACAGCCCAATAGCACCTTATTTCAGTGTGATGGGTTTGGGATGTAAGGATGTGACCAGACACTTCCCAGCTTATGGCTGCCTAACTACATCTTAGCTGACGGCCTTAGCCTGTCACAGTCAGAGAAGGCCATTCCACCGACAGTGATTTTGATTCTTTCTTTCATACCTCTATAACTAGCAAAGTGATAAGAATACACCTACATTCTTAAAGTCTAGGCCTTTGCAGACAGGCCTGAATATCTATATCCTAACAGTGAGAATAAGGGTGTGTGACTTTTGCTGAGACCCTCGAGGGCAAGTGAGAAGGCTCCAGCTGCCTGCACATATGTAATGGCCATTGCCATTCATCATCTGAGACCCAGGACGGGGATATGACCAACTGACACTTTGTCTGGGAAGTGAGACAAAGACCAGGTGGAGGGGCAACAGGTGTGTCAGAGGTCTGATCACTGGAAGCTGGGCAGTCTTCTATGGGGGACTCTTCAGAGAGAGTCTAGGACATCTGGCCCGGGGTGCCCCTGGGACATTCCCCTCTGGTGTTTTCTGGACCAGTGATCTTCTAGGTCACTCCACTCCTCGACTCTGGGAGCCAGCCTGACCCTGCTCTGCTGTGAGACCCCCACTCCTGGGCTGGTCCTGCACAGCCTCTGCCATGCAAGCTGCTGCTTGGATTGTGCAACCGAATGTCACCAGGCTGGCTTGTTGCTGTTCAGCCAGCCTCTCCCCTTTGATCAGCACTTTATTTTTTTATATTGTATTTTGTTTTTATTTTTGTTTCTTTCATAACTAACTCTGATCTTTATGCTGCTGCTTATAATCATTTCAAACTCATCTTCTGTAGTTAACACATTTGATTTATATTTTACCTAAAACATGTGTTTTGGTTCAAGGGCTTGGTAAATCTCAGCTCAGGTTAAAAAGGTTGCCATGTGTCCTCTCCACATCAAAGGAGGTGTGGACTGGGTAATTGTGACATTCCCCTGGTGTTATCTGGGACCGGGGGACGGGCCTTGTGGAAAGAGGCAGGGCAGGGGGCAGGATCTTGGGGAATGGCGGGGGAGGGCAGGTGGCCCCAGGAGTCCAGTTACCAGCAATTACAAACATTGCAATCCTGTAAGGTAGTGAGTTGTACACAGATATATGCCTCTCTCTCCCTCTGACACAGCACAGTAAGGCCAGGAAAGGATTTAATTAAATCAATGTCACTTTGACTTTCCAGTCAGTGATTCAGGGAAGAGGGCTCAGCACCATGTCACCAGCGAACTCTGCATGGAGCTCAGTCTCAGAGTAAGAGCACCTTGAGAAAACTTTAGGCCCCTTTATGAATAAAAAGCCGGAGCAGCCTGTCCTGGATCTGTTTGGTCCTAACTCCATAGATGATGGGGTTTAGCACGGGGGGAAGCAAGAGATATACATTGGCAATGAGAGCATAGAAATGCCCAGGCACATTCTGGCTAAACTGGTACATGAGGGCGAAGAAGAGACCACGGATGTAAAAGGCTAAAATAACAAAGAGGTGGGAGATGCAGGTCCCAAAAGTCTTGAGCCGGGCGTCCTTTGTGGGGAGGCTGAAGATGGCCCTGAGGATCTGGATATAGGACAGGGCGATAAAAAACATATCCAGACCGTTCACACAGAATTGCACAAAGAGGTCGTAGTAACTACTGATGCGGGTGTCGGCGCAGGCCAGCTTCACCATGGCCATATGCACGCAGTATGGCTTGGGGATGATGTTGGTTGTGCAATATGGCCTCTGGCTAGCCAGGATGGGGAAGGGCAGTACAACCGTGCCGCCACGCAGCACCACGGCCAGGACAATCTTGGCCACAAAGGGGTTTGTCAGGATGTTGGAATATCTCAGGGGATGGCAGATGGCCACATAGCGATCCAAAGCCATGGCTACGAGGATCCCAGACTCCATCCCTAAGATGCAGTGAATGAAGTACATCTGGGTGAGGCAGGCACTAAAATCGATCTCCCTGGAATTGAACCAGAAGATGCTCAGCATTTTGGGCAGGATGGACGTGGACAGGACCAGGTCGGTGATGGCCAGCATGCAGAGGAAATAGTACATGGGCCCATGGAGGCTCGGCTCTGTCTTCACAATGAACAGGATGATGCAGTTCCCCAAGATGGCTATGGCGTACATGGTGCAGAAGGGGATGGAGATCCAGACATGTGCCACCTCCAGGCCAGGAATGCCCAGCAGGATGAAGATGGAGGGGTTGGTGAAGTCGGTTATGTTGGAATCCGACATGGAGAGGGAGAAGGTGTCCAACTCTGAGGCAGAACAGTGTCTCCTGCTCGTACCGTATGTTCTCCTGACTTCCTGTATGCACCCAGGGTCTAGGGTGATGGTTGCAGTACAAGTGCCTGGATGGAGAGACAATGTTAAAATATGAGACACTACATGCACTCCTGGAGGCTGTTCTCATGGGTGAAGCAGATTGGTTGCATTTTACACATTATATTGTGTGATATTTTCATTATTCAGATTAATGAATTATGAACACATGACCTTAGTAATACCAATTCCATATGTTATGGCCATCCCTGCCTCAATAATTCCAACACATCGTCGTGGGGGAAACTTTAATAGGCCCCAGCAGTAAATGCAAGTGTGGTTATTCATTATTCATCATTGTTCTTTAGGCCTTGTCTACACTGCCAAGGTTTCTGCCAAAAAGGAGCTTTTGGCAAAGAAACAGAGGAGGTGTATACACTACAGAGCCACTTTTGATGACGGAACTCCACAGTTTCAGTGAAATTATAAAATCACCTTGACAAGAGTTGTAAGGCTTTTAACTCAACAGGTTTGTCACTGAAGTGCCAGTGTAGAAACTTGTGCTTGATTTTATCTCTGTAATTGGCCTCCGGAAGGTGTCCCACATTACCTAACCTGACCACTCTGGTCAACAATTTCAACTCCTCTGCCCTGCATTGAGGTAAACACCTTAGCGCCTCCCTCTTTAAAGGACTGGGAATTTTGAAACTCCCCTTCCTGCTTGCTCAGCATGCAGAGCTCACATCACATCTTCCCAGGTGGCCATGGCAGCTCCACACAGCAAATGCTCTCCTGCTTCAGCCACTGTGGAGCTGCTGAATCTGCTCAGTATTTGAGGAGAGGAGGCCGTGCAGTCCCAGCTGTGCTTCAGCCATAGAAAGTATATTAAGAAAATAGAAATATTAGAAAAGGTATAGGCCTAGAAATAGAAATAGAAAGAAATGCTAGAAAAGATTTAAGCTGTAGTAAGTGCAGGCCCTGATAAAGGCCAGTATGAGGCCTGAGGCCTAAACTAAAGTAATGAACAAGACTTAGCTAAAAAGCAAAGTAAGGCTGCGAGCTGAAGGCCGGCTCGGTTCACAGAAGCTGGCAAGAAAAGGGCTGATGTTGCATAAACATATATTCACCTAGCGTACCGAAGTATAAACACAGCACTAGAATACACTATACTGAAACATTCCATAGATAATAAAAGGACAGGCCAACCCATCCCAATGACAGGGGCAAAAGGGTAAAATGATGGATGGAGTTGTTTTGATCGAACCAACATGTACAAGGTAGAAGGCGGCACCTTAATACGTAGAAAGGTTGAACCTTGCTGTGTAGAGGGGTGGCCCCTCAATACATCAGGTGTGATGTGTAACTTGTTTGTATCTGTGTATAAGAATGTACCCCTGGGGCGGTGTCTTTGTCCGGCCGAGGGGGCAGTGGAAAGTCCCGCCACTGACTGAGCCGGGTCCATTGCCAAGAGGCACTTTCTCGTAGTATGCCCTGAATTAGGCTAAGAAACCTACGGGGAACTGTCATTGTGTCCGAGGTCGCAATAAACCTAGCCGACGTGGCTTTGCATCTTACTGGACTCTGTGGTTACTGGGGGTTCTCGTCGGGTCTGCTGTGTCAGCTATCTGCACAGAGCTTGGACAGCACACAGAGGGAACACACGCACGCAGCTGAGTGATATCAATATTGGAGAAAGCAGAGCACCACACCGGTAGCACTCTGTCTACACTCTGACAACTTAAGCCAATTCCTAAAGGTAGAAAGGAAACTTTTTAATATTCATAGAAGGTAGATGTGTTCAAGAAATCTTTTTGTTCTGCATTTGATAGAATCACCACAACAGATGATTAAATACATTCCAGTCCATTAGCTGTCAAGGAGGATATTAAACATCATCTACAGTAGAACCTTAGAGTTACAAACACCAGAGTTACCAACTGACCGATCAACCATACACCTAAATCAAAACAAGAAGTACACAATCAGGCAGCAGAAATCCCCCCTCACCCCCCAAAAAAGAAGAAGAAGAAGAAGAAGAAGAGGCAAATACAGGAGAGTTCTGTGTTAAATATAACCTATTTTTAAAAAGGAAAGTTTTAAAAAAAGATTTGATGAAGTTAGGAAACAATAGAAAAGCTGCTATGGGATTAGTTAAAAAAAATGCCAGGAATAATGAATGCCATGCAACAACAGGGTGTATGGAAAACAAGTCTTGTCAAATAAGCCCAATTTCATCCTTTAATGAGACGACATGTTTGCTTGATCAAGGAAACTGCGCAGAAAAAATTCAGATAAAAATATGAAGAGTCTACAATATCACTAGAGCACATGTCAAATGCACAAAAATCTGTCTAACTGATAGATCACAGAAAGCCATTGTCAATGAGTCATTGCCTGTGAATAGGGCTGTTTCTAGTGGGGTTGTGCAGGGATCAGTTCTAGGTCTGATGCTATTCAATATTTTCATGAAGGATCTGGGAGCAAATAGAAAATCACTGCTCATAAAATTTGCAGACCACACAAGATTGTCAGAGTGGTTACAGTGAGGAGGCCAGGGCAGGCATACTGATAGAGCTAGAGTGTTTGATGATCTGTGCCGTAACAAACAAAAAATATTTTAATACAGTCAAATGCAAAATTTTTCTTTCAGAACAGGGAATTCAGGCCAGACCCACAGACTACGGCTTGGATACATAAACAGGGGAGTGGTGAGTTGGAGCAGGGGAAGGATTTTACCTTTGCACATTGCATCCAGTTCTGAGGTCCACATTATAAAAAGGATGTTGAAAAATTCGAGAGGGTCCAAAAAAGAGCCACTAAAATGATTTGAGGCTGAAGAAAATGCCAGATAGAGAGAGAGACCTAAGGAGCTTCATCTATTTATCTTATGCAAAAGACGATCAAGCAGAAACTTACATGGGGAGAAAACCTTGAGCAGTAAAGGGCTCTGTAATCTAGTGGAGAAAGGCAGAGCAAGGCCCAGTGGCTGGAGACTGAAGCCAGACAAATTCCAATTGGAAATAAGGGCTCAATGTTTAGCTCTGAGGATAATTAAACTTTTGAATAAATTGCAAAGGGAAGTGGTGGATTCTCCAACTCACGATTGCTGGAGATCCAGACTGGATGTGTTTCTGGAAAATCTGCTTGTGGGCTTGTCTACACTTAAAACACTACAGTGGTACTGCCGTAGCGCTTCACTGTAGACACTACTTACCGCGATTGCAGGGGTTCCCCGTCAGTGTAGGTAACCCACCTCCCTGAGAGATGGTAGCTAGGTTGATGAAGAATTCTTCGGTAGACCTCATGCTGTCGACACCAGTGTTAGGTTGATATAGCTGCATCTCTCAGGGATGTCAATTTTTTTGCTATTGAAATAAAAGCAAATGCAATTTTCCGTTGCGTTACCAGATGCATAGCATGCAAGTCATGGGAGGTGATAAAACCTCTCTACTCATTTCTGTTTAGGCCTCAGTTGGAGTACTGTGTCCAGTTTGGGTCTCCAATGTATAAGAAGGATTTAGGGAAATTGGAAAGGATTCAGAGGTGAGAGACAAGGATGATTGAAAGGATGGAATACGAGCCTTATGAGCAAAGGCTGAAGGAACTGGGTATGCTTAGTTTGGAAAAGAGGAGATTAAGGAGCCACATGACAGTGGTTTTCAGATATTGAAAGGCTGCCATAAAAAAGATGGAGAAAAGTTGTTCTCTCTTGCCACTGAAAGCAGGACAAGAGGCGCTGGGTTGAAACTGCAGCATAGCAGATTTAGATGAAATCTCAGGAAAAAAACTTCCTAACTGTAAGAACAGGAGGACAATGGAACAGACGCCTCAGGATCTTGTGGAAACTCCTTCACTGGAGGTTTTCCAAAGGAGGCTGGATAGCCATCTCTCTGCGATGATTTAGACAGAACAAATCCGGCATCTTGGCAGCAGGTTAGAGGAGATGACCCTTGCGGTCCCTTCTCACCCTGTGGCTCTCTGATTTCATGATGTAAAATCCTAGTGTAGACCAGGTTTAGTCAAACACAAGTTATTGAGCTCAATACAGGGGTAAACGGTGAAATTTAATGACCTGTGTCATACAGGAATTCAGGTTGGATGATCAGACGGTCCCTTCTGGCCTTAAATCCTATGAATCTATAGATAAAGAAAGTAGATCAGGCATTTCTATGTACTGTCCCTCACAACACTTGAACAAGGGAACATTCAATTCCATTGATAAATAATACACGTTTGGCTTGTGGATCTCCTTGCCACAGACATTGTTGAAGCAAAGAGCTTATCTGAATGGGATGCAGAAATGGATTGACCATTACAGGTATTGCTGGCACCACCGTTAGTTAAGACTATCTGACACCTTCAATTTGGAAAGCACATTTTCAGTTGCTTATAGGTTTGCCAAACATTTACCATTTGGACTGAAATTTCTCATGCTGGGTGTCTACATCTGGATTAATTGCATTTTGAAAGTTTCAGGCAGAATGGTTGGGCCGATTTATCAAATGAAGCTAGGAGAAGATATGTCTTGTCCAGGTTGAAAAATTCATATAACTGTTCCAGGGAGGAGTCCATGCTTTACAGCAGATAAACATCAGCTAACAGCTCCTCCTCCTCCCCGTCCCACCCCCCATTAGCAGCCAGAAACCTACATTGCAAGAGGAGGAGGTGAAGAGTCGGAGGATTAATTTTTACTCATTTCTCACTCCAAGGGGATTTTTCCCCCAATGGGGCCAGAGCAATCGACTGGTCACAGCCTCTGAATTTGGCCTTGACTTGGGCATCTACGAACACCTTTCACCATGACGTATGCACTGTGCCAATGAAACACAGCCACGCTGGGGCTAGAGGCCATCAGCCAGGGAGGTGAGACACAGCAAAGAGGCACATTTTGGCCCATGATACTGGAGCAAACTCATCTCCTCTGGCAAGGGCCCTGGGATGTTTCATGGCTTAGCAGAGTGGAAAGGACCCCAGACCTATTCTCTATCCCATCACACCCATATTGCACTGGGTTTGTCGAACAGCAAGACATGGGTACCTGTGGATTCTGAGATGGACGTGTCTTCCCTGGGAAACCCCCTCAGGTAGCCGTGTCCCAAACCTCTCTCACTCCAGCATCTGCAGCAACATCCCACACCGAGAGCTGACAGGGGTGTGCACTGTTTATAATATAGCTCTGTGCAATCCCAGTGGGGTTCGCTCAGCCTCTAGGGGAGACGTGGCATCTGGATGTAAACAGGCTGGACAACGGAGACACTCTAGCAAGTGCCTTTCTTTCCCTGTCTGCACTTCTGTGCTATTGGTCCAGTTTCAAGAGTAAAAAGTAATTAGGACCTTCCCAAAGGGAGATGAGTCAAACAGACATTAATTGCTCTGTGTATTTGTGTATATTTGAAAATTACAGTTGATTAATAAGACAACTAGGGATAATGCCTAGATCTGCATAGGGTCTGATACCCTGTAAATGCGCAGGAGGCACGAATAATTTCTATAGGCACACGCGGTTGTCGCTAAGGATCAGAGATCAGTATGATCATAGAGTGTAGCAATTTTCATTGAAGGGTCTTCAACACACCTAGCAAAGGAAAGTCACCACGAACATAGCCCCATAATACAGACAGGTAAACTGAGGCACAGGGAGAGGTGACTTGAGCAAAGTCACACAGAGAATGAGCGACAGAACCCAGGAGTCTGGACTTCCTTGGCATAACCACCATAAGCACGCTTTCTCCATCAGTAACTGAGTGTGGGAGGGAGCATACTGCAACCCCCATATTCCTCATTTTCATATAATAGTGATCTTATGTATAAAGCACGTCTTGTAAGGTATCAGGGGAAAGGTTATGATCTGATGAAAGTCATTTCTCTATCCATATATGTATATCATTAATGCATATGAAGTTATGAGAATTGTGTTGTGTGATGGTCACTAAAACATGCTGTAAGTTCGGGATTCAGCCAGATATTAGCTCCCCAGCGGCAACAGCAAAGAAATTAACCAACGCCTGGACAGGGTGTCAACCAACCCATCACCAGCCATTACTGAGCAAGGGAGCTAAAATTCAATGCTTCACCTGCATGAGGCCACATCAGGGGAATTGCTCAACATTGCTTGGAGACTCAGCAATGCCTCCAGATATGCCTGGACTTGTGTTCTCCCAGCACATGGACTGAGGGTATAAAACAGGCAGAGTGGACACATATAGACCCCTTCTCCTGTCCCACCTATGCTGCAAGCAACCAAAACACTGAGAAGACAAGACTCCAACAGACGAGATTGGCCCAGGTTTAAGGAACAAACCTGTATATTAAGGCCTGCAGTATCCAGTAGGGTGAGAAAAACTGCTTCATCTCGATGTTGCCCAGTCTAATAGGGTTGAGAGCTTAGACTGCGCGCTTATCTTTTATTTTCATTTCACTAAATCCGACTTGTTATGCTTTGACGTATAATCACTTAAAATCTTTCATAGTTTAAAAATTTGTTTGTTTATTCTACCTGAAGCAGCGTGTTTGGTTTGAAATGTGGGAGAGACGCCCCTTGGGATAACAAAGCTGGTATATATAAATTTCATTGTTAAATTGACAACCTCATAGAAGCTTGCAGTGTCCAGCGGGCATAACTGGACACTGCAAGAAGGAGGTTCCTAGGGCTGTGTCTTGGACCGGAGATATTGGCTAGTGTCATTCGGTCGCACAATCCAAGCAGCAGCTTACATGGCAGAGGCTGTGTGTGAACAGCCCGGGAGTGGGGGTTCTCACAGCAGAGCAGGGTAAGGCTGGGTTCCAGAGTCAAGGATTGGAGTGACCTAGCAGATCACTGGTCTGGATAACACCGGAGGGGAATGTCACACTGAGTGCATTACAAGAGGAAATGGACTCTTGTTTTATCAGGGCCTGTTTGTTGGATGGGTGTGACGGACTCCTCAGGATGCAAACTGGAACTGAAGTACTGCCAAGCCTTTTGGCATAACAATCTGGGCCCCTCTCACACTATAAGGCTGTGCCAAGCTGCAATCCTCTCCAGGTCTTGCACTTACACAGCCACACACAGACAGAGGCACACCCAGCTGCAGTTACATGAATGCTTTCACTAGCCACTCATGAACCAGCAATAGAGAGGCTCCTGCCAGTTCCCCCAGCTGCCCAGTCTAGGACCCCAGAGCTGTATCGTCTTGCCCTTGTCAGAACCCTGACCAGTGTAAGTTTATTTCTCAGTCCAGCCCTCCCTCAATGTGGAGACGACAATGCACCAGCTGCTGTTCCTGAGCAGATTTCACTTTTGCATTTCAAACAACACACTGTTTTAGGTAACAAAAAATCTATAAAACAAATTTACTAAGTACAGAAAGATAGATTTTAAGTCATTTTACGTTATAGCGAACAGATTAAAATTGGTTACTAAGAAAAAATATCACAATCTAAGTTCTGTACACTAGACAGGCTTTGAATCAAGAAGTGTCTCACCCGGATGATACAAACAGTCCAGAAATCTTCCATAAACAGACTAGAAATCCCTTCAGCTTGGGACAACATCCCCAGTTCAGTGCTTGTTCCTAAGGTGTTTCCAGGTGTGGAGTTGTGCGGGGAGTGAGGCCAAGTGATGATGACGCTTCCCACAAACTGGAGTTCAGTGTCACATGAGCTGGTCACATGCCCTTGCATGTATCGATGAGTCATAGCAGGGGCTATGACCCATATCTTGGATACAACGTTCAGAGAAAAGTCGATCAGGGGGTGATAAGCTTCTTCTAAAGCCTCCTGTGTTTCTTAATGGGCCAGTACCTTGAATGCTTCATCCACAATGTGCTGGCTAGACTGGAGGTAAACTACATTGTGGGCGTTATCCAGGAGCAAATACATTTGAAATATTGGTACAAAGGCAATATTCATAACTTTAGGTTAAAAAAAAGATACATATATACAACTAGGGTAATCACATTCAGCACATCATAACTTACATGACATACTTTATATAAAACACCTCATAATCATATCACTGGTAAGTATGTGGGTTCCAGGACGTTGCTTTGGGGCACAGAGTCACACCTTGCCCCTTAGTTTACTGCAGGAGTGTTAGTCACTGACTAATGCGGAGGCAGAGTGCCCAAAGCCCTCTGTAGGTTTGGAACATACAGCTCCCAAGTATTGCAAATGGTGTAGTGTTATCCATAGCGTACTTCCAAAGCTCTGGGTACCTTTTAATGCTTTGTAGATCAGCCTAGTGATCTCAAAAGCCAGCAAGTGCCTTCTCTGGGTCACCAGATAACCTCTCTTTGTAGCTGTGCAGCATTGTTAACCATTGTGTTTTCCAGCTAGTGATAAGTCAGTACAGGTATTCATCACTGCCATGAGGTGGTGAGCCTCCTCCCATTGGGCTTTCCCTGCGATCCCCACTGCAAGCACTGGGACCTTCTCCCCCCATTTCCTAGAGGGTTGTGAGCTGTGCTGTCTGGGCTCAGGTATGTGTCTTTTCTCAGCAACCCTTTCATATCTGCTTTCTGTGTCTTGCCAGTGCAGGGAATTAACTCCTTCCCTCTGTCTGGTGGGCCATTAGCATTCTCACAAACAACTATCTCTTCAGTAGGATCTACAGAGAGAGAGCGTTAGCTTTCACAAGCACTCCAGGAACAAAGTCCTGCAAAATCAGGAGCTGGATTGGGGTCCCCTCCGTCATCCCTCTCTCTATTGCTGAGAGCTCAGTTGTGTGACAGTTTCCTTCCAGGAGGTCAGTTACACAGTCCCCTCTCAAAGGCTGATGCAGAGATTGAGTGATTGGGTGCGCAGGTGCTGAACCGGGCATTCTGTCCTGGGCACCCTCCCCCGTGTGATCAGTGAGGAGACATTCCTGTTCTCCTGCTCTTCCTCCCCCACTTTCATTCTGTGGGCCCTCCTAGATAAAACCCCCTATACTCTCTATTGTGCACCTGTCCCCTGCTCAGCCATGAAGGGCTCACAGCTAACAGTCTGGACAGTTGTCTCACTAGGAAGTGCTCAACCTCCCTCTCCTGTCCCCTTCCTTCCTAAGGGGCTGTTGCCTCCTGCTTCAGTGTTAAAGGAACTCTCCCCTCTTCCTTGGTGGTTTATATGATTCCATCACCCTTCTGTGAGCTCCCCTCCGGGACACAATTCCTGTGCTCCCTAGCACTGCGTTACTCCCTTGCTAAGCTGCAATCTGGATGTGTTTATGATACATGACAAGTGCCTGAGGGGCTTCTGTGCTCAGGGTTGCCTGTTTCCCCCCAGCACAGGGCCTTTATTCCTCATGTGATCAATGGAATTACAGTGATAGCACCTTCCGGGCGCTTCTGTTTTGAGAGGAGATTTGGGCCAGGGATTAGAGGAATGGGATAAAGTGGAACCCTGCTGTCCACTGTGACAGATTTTCGTTACCAATCCACCCAGGACCACAGTTGATCAGCCTGTGGTCATAGGATCTTTAGGGGAGGAGATGATGAGGCACACCAAGGGTCTAAATATTAAAGATTTATTGATAAAATAATAAAATAACAGCAGAGAGTGCTGGGAACGCTCCCGCATCACGCAGGGGAAGAAAGAAAGCGTTAATGCCCCCAGGCCCTAACTCATTTTCATATTCACATACACACGACCCAAGCTGGCCAGGTCTGGGTGTAACATCAGAAGAAGAAGGGGTAAGGTGGACGGGAGTGCTGTCCTGGGCCCAGGCCGTCCGAGAATCTGCTGTGCTCTCCAAATTGTTTCAGCTCTCAGGAGGGTTTTTTAAATCCTGGGTTTCTTTGTGGGTATCATCATCCAGGGCTCTCTGTGCTCTTTGTACCAGTCTCAATCGGCTTGCTGTGGCCTTCTCGGCTGCCCAAAACACACTGTCCTCAGAGAATTTGTTTTCCCATCTGTTGGCCTTCACCGCCTCATTCGCTTTGTTTTCGCTGCTATCTTTGCAGCTCTGCTCCACTTAGTTCTCCTCTTCTCACGACTGGGCAGCTGTAGATTTCTCATCTGTAGATTTCTCATTGAGCCCATGACCTTGGTCCAGGGCCAGTGTCTTATCTTCACACGGAGCTAGCTAAAGCACCAAGTTAACCTGTTCTCTGCTTCCCCCCCCCTTGGCCTCTCGTACTCCTGCAAAGGAATCTTCCATTCCCCACTCACACCCCTTTAGCCCTCCCCAAGATGCTTTGCAATGCGACAGCATTAGCAATATACAGTGCTGATCTGCCTTCCCAGGGGACTGCCTGAGGGAGGGGGCCATTGGGCTGTGACAGTCCCCCCCTTGACCCCAAATCAACATTTTATTGTGAGGGGTCACCACTTAGGTTTCCATCCTCCCTCTGACACAGTGGCTGGGGTTGCTGCTGGCCATCTACATAAACAGCAATATAACATACACAAAATTGTTAAGGCAACAACAATTGCATACGCCAGCCAATAATGACTTCTGGCTCCATCAGTAGCATAGCATAGCACCTCCCCCTGTTTCTATAGATGTCTGAGTCGAATGGCTGTGGCAAAGGCAGCTTTCTCCAGATTAAACAGTGTAAAGGAGGAGGCATCTGTCTGGAATACAGTCAGTTGTTCCCAGGTGTGCATCAAGGGCAGGAAAACATTGGGTGTATGCAGGGCCGGTTCTAGGCACCAGCATTCCAAGCTGGTGCTTGGGGCGGCAGTCCCTGTGTTTTCGCCCCAAAGCAGCGCACTGAATTGCCGCCGTGGACAGCGGGGAGAGTCCATGCGCCTTTAGGGCAGCAGGCGCGTTTCCGCAGTGGCGGCAATTCGCCAGCAGCTTCTATGTTCAGCTGTCCACTGCGGCTTCAGCTAAACACAGAAGCTGCCGCCGAATTGCCACCACCGCGGAAACGCGCCTGCCGCTCTAAGGGCACAGGGACTGCCCCTGCTGTCCGGCGGCAATTCGGCCGCTGCTTGGGGCGGCAAAAACTGTAGAGCCAGCCCTGGATGTATGAAAAATTAAACACAACATAGCAATATTAACAGTCTGTTGCATAATGACAGGCCAATGCACTGAAAAAAATTGTGTTCGCGATCTTAACAGTAAAATTGAGAGGCACCCTGGGGTTAGTGGCTCTCCAAACACATGCTGAGGTATTGGTAAACAGATGTGCTGCAGTGGGGGCATATCCTGATGCCTCCCCTTCCCAACAGATGTGATGACCCATCTCAAAAAAGCGGCCTGGCACTGCCTTTTCTTTACACATCATTTGAGGGGGCTCCATAGGCCACAGTTACCAGGTGTTGCCTTCTGCAATCCATATGTGCTGACAGTCTGGGGATGCAGTGAGCACGTATCTTTTAGCCGTGTCATTAGGGGGAACCACCTCCCCCACGTCGCGATGGACCACCCAATCCCAGATAATACGTGATGCCATATTTTCAGGATGCTAAGTCACAATTGCCCCCCACCAGTGGATAATTGACCTTTTCTTCCACCATGGCCAATTCTGAACAGTGGTTAAATTAACAAATGAGGACAAAAGCATCCGACACCTGAGGATTCCCATAGATATGTGCCACCATACATACATTGTATCACACCAACAAATTCTGCAGGCCCAAAGCAGCAAGAGTGGTCCCACCTCTCCTGCTCAGGGTGTCCCTGGGCTCTCGCTATTACTGCCTTGTCCTGTTAACAAAGCAAAAGGAAAAGAAAGAGACAATGTAAATGCACCGATTGGGGAAACTGAGGCACATACAAAAACTTTCTAAATAATTAGTTGTCCTGTTACAGCCCTTCCTGGCTTTCGTCAAGGACGTTGTTCGCCTGGTTTAGGAGGTTACACCAACAATGTTTTAATGCCAATTCCATATATTATGGTGCCCCCTGCCTTAATAATTCCTATACATTTGATGTGGGAAACCTTAATAGGCACCAACAGGAAACAAGAGAGTGAATACTGGTTATCCATCATTCCTTAGTGCAACAAAACCCATGCTAGAGAGTCCATGCTCAAGGCAGTTTCCCATTCACCTAGTTGCTCAAAATATGAGAGTTGAAAAAAAAAAAGTTTTGACACAACATGTACCAGAGAGAAAAATCTCAACTAAAAGACACATCAGGAGAAAGACCTGGGCGTCATTGATATCAGAACATCTTAAACAACTGCTCATTCACAGCAGTGTCCAAAACAAAGACAATGATGGGAGGCCTAAGGAATGGGATGGAGAATACCTTACTCTGGACATGCGCTCAGTTTTGGACACCAAGTCTCTATAAAGGATATAGCAGATAGAAAGGGGATTTCTGTGACAGGCTATTAGAATTGCGGAGGCTGCCATATGTGGACTGAAAAGTCTGAGACTGTTTAGTTTAGAGAAGAGACAAAGAAGGGGGCTTATGATAGAGGAGAGGAAAATAAAGAATGGGGATGGATTACATTCAAGTGGACAAACAGAGAACAGTTCCCAACCAGTAATATCTATGGACATTTTGTGTTTCAAAAGGGCTAATTCTCCTCAGGTGAAGCAAATTATCAACAAAACTGATTGGGAGGAAAAATTTTGAGAGAAAAAGTGAATGAGAATTGGGTGTTCTTTATGAAGAGTTTATTAGAAAGCTCAGAAACCACAATTCCTCAGTCAAGAGTGTACACAACTTTGGCTAAAACTTCTATTCAGTGGCAAAATGAAGGCAGGAGTTAGGTGGGAAAAAGCAATACACACACGCACACACACACACACACAAATAACTGGCTCTGTAATCCAGCAGAGAAAGGCAGAGCAACGCCCAATGGCTGGAAGATGAAGCCAGACAAATACCAGCTGAAAGTAAGGGCCAAATTTTTAGCCCTGAGGGTGATTAATGTTTGGAACAAACTGCAAAGGGAAGTGGTGGATCCTCCAGCTCTGCATGTCTGTAGATCCAGACTGGATATTTTTTTTTCCGAAGCCGTGGGACCAGCGGACCTTCCACAGGCATGCCTGCGGGAGGTCCACCGGAGCCGCCTACCACCCTCCCGCGGGATGCCGCCCCAAGCACACGCTTGGTGCGCTGGGGTCTGGAGCCGGCCCTGGCTGTAGTGCTTCAGTGTAGACACTATTTACACCCACGGCAGGGGTTCTTGTATTGGTGTAGGTAATCGCCTCCCCAAAAGTTGGATAGAAAAATTATTCTGTTGACCCCATGCAATTATAAAGGGGTTAGGTTGATATAGCTACATCTCTCAGGGGTGTGGATTTTTTTGCTCTTGCCAAAAAAAGAAAATGAAATTTTTGGATGCATTAGCAAAGGCATAGCATGCAAGTCAAACTGGGGTACTGTGTCTAATTATGGTCACCAATGTATAGAAAGGACGTAGAGAAACTGGAAATGACCAGAGGCAAGCAAGAAAAATGATGAAAGAGAGAGAATTCAAGCCATATGAGTGAAAGCTAAAGGAAGTGTGTATGTTTAGTTTGGGAAAGAGGAGACTGAGGGGGACATGGCAGGAGTCTTCCAGGATTTTAACAATTTCCACCCCACCAGCAACCTCAGCCTGGACCAGTCCACAGAAGAGATCCACTTCCTGGGCACTACAGTACAAATAAGCAATGGTCACATAAACACCACCCTATACTGGAAACCTACTGACTGCTATACTTACCTACATGCCTCCAGCTTTCATCCAGACCACATCACACCATCCATTGTCTACAGCCAAGCTCTACGATACAACCACATTTGCTCCAGTCCTTCGGACAGAGACAAACACCTACAGGATCCCTATCAAGCATTTTTAAAAGTACAATACCCACCCGAGGAAGTGAAGAAACAGATTGACAGAGCCAGAAGGGTACCCAGAAGTCACCTACTACAGGACAGGCACAATAAAGAAAGTAAAAGAATGCCACTAGCCATCACCTACAGCCCCTAACTAAAACTTCTTCAGTGCATCATCAAGGATCTACAACCTACCATGAAGGACGATCATTCACTCTCACATATCTTGGGAGACAGGCCAGTCCTCGCTTACAGACAGCCCCCCAACCTGAAGCAAATACTCAGCAGCAACTACACAAAAAAACTATAACCCAGGAACCAATCCCTGCAACAAACCCCGTTGCCAACTCTGTCCGCATATGTAATCAAGGGACACCATCATAGGACCTAACCACATCAGCCACACCATCAGGGGCTCGTTCACCTGCACATCTACTAATGTGAAATATGCCATCATATGCCAGCAATGCCCCTCTGCCATGTACATTGGTCAAACCAGACAGTCTCTACTCAAAAGAATAAATGGACACAAATCAGACATCAAGAATTGTAACATTAAAAAAACAGTAGGAGAACACTCCAATCTCTCTGGACACTCAATGACAGACTTAAAACTGGCAATTTTTTAACAAAAAAAAATTAAAACAGACTCCAAGGAGAAAAAGCAGAACTGGAATTAATTTGCAAACTGGACACCATCAAATTAGGCCTGAATAAAGACTGGGAGTGGATGAGTCACTACAAAAAGTAATTTTCCCTCTGCTGATACCCACACCTTCTTGTCATCTGTTCGAAATGGGCCACTTTGATTGCATTGGCCTCGTTAACACTACAAAAGTAATTTTCCCTCGCTGGATATTCACCTCTTCTTGTCAACTGTTGAGAATAGGTCACATCCACCTTAATTAAATTGACTCATCAACATTGACTCCCCACTTGGTAAGGCAACTCCCATCTTTTCATGTATTAGAATATATATTCTGCTTACCATATTTTTCACTCCATGAATCTGATGAAGTGGGTTTTAGCCCACGAAAGCTTATGCCGAAATAAATTTGTTTGTCTCTAACGTGCCACAAGGACTCTTTGTTGTTTTTGCTGATACAGACTAACACGGCTACGACTCTGAAATAAAAAAGATGGAGAAAAGTTGTTCACTCTTGCCACATAGGGCAGGACAAAAGGCAATGGGTTTAAACTACAGCATAGCAGACAGGAGCGTCTGTATGTATTTTGGCGGCGTGCCTGTGGGAGGTCCGCTGGTAATGAAGATTTGGCAGCATGTCTGTGGGAGGTCCTATGGTCCTGCACCTTCGGTGTCCCCGCAGCCGAATTACCCCCAGAGCCGCGGGACCGGCAGACCTCCCGCAGGCATGCCGCCAAAGGCTGCCTGACTGCTGCCCTTACGGCGACTGTCAGGCTGTTCCCCCCCCACATGGCTTCCTGCACCAGGCACATGCTTGGAGTGCAGGTGCCTGGAGTCGCCCCAATAGCAGATTTAGATTAAATCTCAGGATAAACTGCCTAAATGTAGGAACAGGAGGACAACGGAACAGACGCCTCAGGAAATCATGGAGGCTCCTTTACTGCAGGTTTTCTAAAGGAGGCTGGACAGTCATCTGTCCTGGATGGCTTAGACACAACAAATCTTGCATCTTGGCAGGGGCTTAGATTAGCTGACACTGGTGGTTCCTTCTCCCCCTGTGACTCTAGAATTCTATGATATAAAATCCAAGTATAGACCAGGCCTTAGTCAAACACAAGGGATTCACTAATGGATTGGCCATTGTAGGTGGTGCTGGTGACACGGCACCACCGTTGGTTAAGGCTGTCTGACACCTTCAATTAGGAGACCTCATTTTCAGTTGCTTAGAAGTTTGCCAAACTTTAAGCAATTGGACTGAAATTTCACATGCCGGGTGTCTGCTTCCGGCTGAGTTGTTTTTTGAGTTTCCGGCATAACGTTTGAGACGACTTCCCAAATGAAGCTAGGAGAAAAGATGTGTTGCCCATGCTGAAACATTCTTAGAATTGTTCCAGTGAGGAGCCCAAGCACCTCCATGGAGATAAAAGTAAGGGAACAGCCTCCGCTCCCCCGTTAACAACCGGAGCCTTGAAATGCAAGAGGACGACAAGGTGACAGTGTCTCTGCATTAACACACAGCTGGCTCTTGAAGTCTTTACTCAGTTCTTACTCCAAGGGGAGTTTTGCCTCGGTGGGACCCAAGTAAACTATGGGCAAGGGCCTCCAAATTTGGCCTTGTATTGTCCATCTACTAACACCTTTTATCCTGAAGAGTCCAGTGTGGCGCTGAAATGCATCCACCTAGGCCTGGAGGCCATCAGCCCGGGACGGCACAGCAAAGAGGGACATTTTAACCCATGATACTGAAGCAAGAGCCCTTAGATGTTTAATGGCTGTGCAGAGCGGAAAGGACCACAGACCTATTCTCTGTCCCATCACATCCATGTTGCACTGGGTTTGTCGTGCAGGTGAGCTCCTCAGCAAGAAGTGGGTACCTGTGAATCCTTTAACAGACGTGTCTTCCCTGGGAATCCCCCTCAGGTAGCCGTGTCCCACACGTCTCTCACTCCAGCATCTGCAGCAACATCCCACACCCAAAGCTGACACAGAGACGTGCTTCATTTCTAATATAGCTCTGCGCAATCCCAGGAGGGTTCGAGGATTCTGGAGAGGAAAAGCGAGTGTCTGAATGTAAACAGACTGAAGACAAGCCTGTCTGGGCTTCTGGGTTCTTTATCCAACTTTAGGAATAAACAGTAATTAAGGGACCTTCCCAAAGGGAGATGAGAACTCTTGGGCTCTGTGCTGAGTCAGAGAAGAATTGACTGCTCTGTGCATTTGTGTATATTTAAAAATTATAGTTGATTAGTAGGAAAATTAGGGGTAATGCTTAAAACTCCATAGGGTCTGATACTCTATAAAGTCCCAGGAACGATGGGTAGATAGTAAACACACACATCTATAGGAAGATACCTGAGGGGAGACACAGGCACTTTCTGCAGGCACACAATGCTGTTACTAAGGGATCAGAGATCAGAAATTCTCCCCAGTAATTCTCATCATACTGTGCAGCAGCTTCATTGAAGGATCTTCACAACACCTAGCAAAGGAAAGTCACTATGGCCATGCCCCATTAAACAGATAGGTAAACTGAGGAATGGGGAGATGTTATTTGGCCGAGGTCACACAGAGATTGAGTGGCAGGATGGCAGACCCCACCCAGGCATATTGAGTTCCCTGCCATAACCACGATCTCTCCATCACACCAAGAGGGAAATGGACTCCCGCTCTGGCAGGGGCTGTTCATTGGTTGGGACGCAGAGGAAAGGCTGGAAGAGGGAGCCTGAGCCTTCGCCATAGTCTCAAGGTGAATCTGAGGTTTTCAGAACTAGCTGGAGGTTGTGAGTTTCTCACGCCTGTGAGGTGTGAACTCCAGGACTCCACTTCCGCTCCCACTCACAAACCTGCCAACGCATCACAGGCATTGGGGTGGCTTCAGGGGAACAGACTTAGAAAAAGCAACACCAACAGAATGTTCCTGTGGATAGAGGGCAGCTGGGGGCCTGTCCTGGGGACAGAGGCCTCACCTCAAAGCTGCCATGGAACAAGGGTGTGTGTGTGGCTATAGGCAGGATAGAGATTGGATTAGTGTTTGCATTGGATTTGTTCTCTGCCTCTTGCTTCATTTCTTTCCAGTCTCTCCCAGGTGGAAGTGAAATCGAATGTTCCAGGCTGACTCTGTCTTCCCAGCACTGCCCCGGCTGGAGGGCGCTTGGATTCCCACAGCTGAACTCTGAGCCTGCTCTTCTGGCTAATCAGGGTATTTCTCCAGTGCGGAGCACTGGGGTTTTAAGCACTGAAATGAGACTGAATGAATTCTCCTGACAAGGGCAACAGGGACGCCATGTTCACCTGCATTCAAGTTACTAACGCTCTGTACCTGCCAAGCATGGTTTGACCTTCCTCTGTAGCTGAAGGCAAAGGGAGGGTGTCAAGGTTTCCTCCCCCACTCTGAACTTTAGAGTACAAATGTGGGGACCTGCATGGACCCTTCTAAGCTTAATTTACTAGCTTAGATCTGGTAATGCTACCACCAGCCAGAAGTAGTGTCTGGTACACTCCCTGTCCCCACAAAACCTTCCCTGGGGAATACAGACCCAAATCCCTTAGATCTTAACACAAGGAGAAATTAACCATTCCCCCCTCCTTTTCCCCCCAGACTTTCCCCTCCCTGGGTTGCCTTGAGAGGCTTCACACAGATCCAAACTCCTTGGATCTTAAAACAAAGAGGAATTAACCATCCCCCATCCTTTTTTCCCCCCACCAACTCCCGGTGAGGATCTTAAAATAGAAAAATCAATCAGGTTCTTAAAAAGAAAGCTTTTAATTAAAGAAAAAGAAAAGATAAAAATTATCTCTGTAAAATCAGGATGGAAATGCTTTACAGGGTATTTAAATTTATATAGCCAGAGAAATCCCCCCTAGCCTCAGGTTCAAAGTTACAGCAAACAGAGGTAAAAATCCTTCCAGCAAAAGAAACATTTACAGGTTGAGAAAACAAACATAAGACTAACACGCCTTCCTGACTAGATACTTACAAATTTGAAACATGAGACTGATTCAGAAAGATTTGGAGAGCCTGGATTGACGTCTGGTCCCTCTCAGTCCCTGAGAGCGAACAGCCCCCAAACAAAGAATACAAAACAAAGACTTCCCTCCACAAAGATTTGAAAGTATCTTGTCCCCTTATTGGTCCTCTGGTCAGGTGTCAGCCAGGTTTACTGAGCTTCTTAACCCTTTACAGGTAAAACAGACATTAACCCTTAACTATCTGTTTATGACAGAGGGGGAGGCCCTGATTTGGCTGGATTAGTGTGTTGACTATTTTTGATCGTTACTTGTGTTGTGGAGGAATCCAGAGGGCTCGCTCCAGTTCGGGGGCCCTTGTACTGGGCCCTTCGCAAACACTGAAGGAGAAACAGACCCTGCCGCAAGGAGCTTATAAGATTAGGATTTAGCTGAAGACATTTAGCTAGAGATAAAGCATCCACAGAGACCAGGAAACCTGGAGTGAAGGGTCCCAGCTCAGCCACGGATATACTGGGTGACCTTGGGCACAGGCTCTGTATGCATTAAATGGAGATTATTATTCATTATTTCTAGTGTGTTGCTCTCAAAAAGTCCTAATCAGGGCCTTCAAGCCACAGGCTGCACTGATTTGGTTCTGTGTAGCACATCATTGGGCTTTATGCACTGTGCAGAGTTCCAGGCAGCATGTGATCCCTGGTAAACAAGCAAGAGGGGTCAGTCCTGAGGCCGGTTTTGTTCAATGTCTTTATTAATGATCTGGATGATGGGATGAATTGCACCCTCAGCAAGTTTGCAGATGACACTAAACTGGGGAGGAGAGGTAGATAAACTGGAGGGTAGAGATAGGATACAGAGTGACCTAGACAAATTAGAGGATTGAGCCAAAAGAAACCTGATGAGATTCAACAAGGACAAGTGCAGAGTCCTACACTTAGGACAGAAAAATTGCATGCACCTCTACAGGCTGGGGACTGACTGGCTAAGCAGCAGTTCTGCAGAAAAGGACCTGGGGATGACAGTGAACGAGAAGCTGGATATGAGTCAGCAGTGTGCCCTTGTTGCCAAGAAGACTAATGGTATAACAGGCTGCATTAGTAGGAGCATTGCCAGCAGATGGAGGGAAGTGATTATTCCCCTCTATTCAGCACTGGTGAGGCCACACCTGGACTATTGCATCCAGTTTTGGTCCCTCCCCCTGCAGAAGGGATGTGGACAACTGGAGAGAATCGTTGGGGCATATGACTTATGGGGAGAGTCTGAGGGAATGGTGTTATTTAGTCTGCAGAAGAGAAGAATGAGGGGGGATTTGATAGCTGCTTTCAACTACCTGAAAGGGGGTTTCCAAAGAGGATGGATCTAGACTGTTCTCAGTGGTACCAGCTGACAGAACAAGGCGCAATGGTCTCAAGTTGCAGTGGGGGAGGTCTAGGTTGGATATTAGGAAACACTATTTCACTAGGAGGGTGGTGAAGCACTGGAATGGGTTACCTAGGGAGGTGGTAGAATCTCCATCCTTAGAGGTTTTTAAGGTCCAGCTTGACAAAGCCCTGGCTGGGATGATTTAGTTGGTGTTGGTCCTGCTTTGGACTAGATGACCTCCTGAGGTCTCTTCCAACCCTAATATTCTATGATTTTAAGAGAACACAACGCAGAGGACCAATGCCAGTGCATGGCAGAGCAGTGGTGCTGCGGGGTCAGGACTCCTGGTGCTTATTATCAACTCTGCCACCGACTCATTGGGTGGCATTGGGTAAATCACTTTACCTCTGCATGGCTCAGTCCATCAATAACATGGGGATAACGCTGTTAGGAGGCTTCTTCCTTCACCCTCTCACTTCCCTGGTCCTTCTTGCATGAACAGAGAGCAACAATACCTAAAGTCCGAAGGTGGAAACAATTCAATGTTTATTGGAGTGAACTTCCAGCAAGCAGGATTCCAGTTTCCTTCCTCAGTGTCCCCCTTCTCAGCTCTGACACCACAGAGCCTTGCCTGTGTCCCTGTTCCCTTTCCCATCCCTTAGCGAAACATGATTCCAGTTCCCCCACCCCCATTCCCTGTTCCCTTCCCCCCCCTTACTTCCTGATTGACTGCAGACTATACAGTAAAACTTGAGTTCTGCTTAGCTAGACCTCAACCAATCATTGTACTGAAATTTAACTAACCAATCCTAACATATTGTAACATGGTTATTTAACCAATTATATCCCACCACCATAATTGGCTTACACCCAACAAAATTAATTATACAGCAGACAGAAACAATCACAGAACCAGACAGAGATTATACAGACAAACAATAGGGAAGTGGAGACTACAGTGACAGAACACCACAGAAATGAGGGTTTCACATCCCAGCTATTGATAAGTGAGTTCTTGCCAGACAGGCTGCTATCAAACTAAGTTTCCTTTTACATCTTCTAGGCTCTTCCCTTTCTCTGGAGGTGATGGAATATCAGCGCAGGATTGTATTCCTAACAGCCCAATAGCACCTTATTTCAATGTGACTAGTTTGGGATGTGAGGATGTGACCATACACTTCCCAGCTTATGGCTGCCTCTGTTGCTTAGCCAAAGGCCTTAGTTTAAGAACAGGGCCTCACTCAGACAATGATTTTGATTCTTTCTTTTATACCTCTATAACTAGCTAAGTGATAAACATATACTTAAAGTACAGGCCTTTGCCGACAGGCCTGAATATCTATACCCTAACACTCCACCACCACCCCCCTCTTCCCCCCCCCCTTTGGGATGCTCCTGCCCAGGTATCCCTGGAAAAGCACAGGACATACGGCGACACATCTCCTGATAGGGCCAGGCGTCAAGGTGGAAGGTGTCGATATTCCATTTGTCCCACTGCCCCTTGTGGGACTACCACACCTAGTCCAATTAGTGTTCCAGACTCCCCAATATAGTGGGCCCGAGAAGGTTGGGTCCGGGTTGTCTAGTGCACTGCGGGGGAGGGCTTACTGCATTACGTATAGGTTATAATTAGTGGCTGTTTTCTAGGGGGTTATACCCCCTTGATCGTTTCCATCTGCAACGTAACACAAATACAGTTAACAATACACCAGCTGCTATGATAATCCACAGCAACACTGAGTCGTGACCACTGCAGTATAGTCCGACATCCTGGCCTCCACCAAAACACTGTTTCTCCTCCTTCGACAGGGTCAAGATCTTAATGTGTCCAGTTGCTGGCAGATGCAACAAGCTGCCCCTGCAGGTTTTATGTGATTTTGTCCATATCATAAGCCCATTGAATGTCCAGAGAGAAATGGGCCATTGTCAAAACCAACTTAACCACGTGGTATGGAATCAGGCAGTATGCCCCGGTTTGATTATTCACAGCAAAAAGATTTACAGATCCCTTTGTGCACCAAAGTCCAGATAGCAGCGTGTAGACGTGTGTAGTTTGGTTAGAGGCTGGTATAATTGTGCCCTCAGTAATATGCACATTTGCAGCAAAACCCTTCATACCCAGTACACCCAATTGTCCACCCCTTGCCATAGGCCATTGATCCTGCTCCTCCATAGTCATAGGAGAGGGGCACAGCCGAACATCTTCTCTGGATTTACACCATTTTACACACCCCTCCATTGATTCCCAGCGAGCGCCTGCCCTTCTCATTATTCCCATAGGGCTTCTATTTCCAGGCACCATGGTAGCTATTACACTGGTGCTGGCCTCCTAGCTGAGCATTTTGCATTCCCATACACCTCTCCCTCTTCCCCCCAGGTCAGCATTTTGAAGCCATCCCCCACGTCACCGAGGTTTTCTGTTCATTGAAACACAACAATGCTAGCAACAAGATAAACACTACAGACAAACAACACAAAACATTGATCCATGGTATTCTGGGTTATTCTTCTTCTGGTGCCAGCATGCTTGTAGAGTGTCTGCAAAACAAAAGAAACAATTTCCACCCCCCTGGTGGGGACAGATTATTGCTTAATAATAATAAAACCAATTCTTTTTAAAAACATCCTTGCTAATTGCAGGAAAAACAGAAGAATTACCTCCAGGCTGTCCTTATTTTGTTCTATAGTCAGGCTAGTGAATTACTCCACTCACTGGTCATTTATGAAATTCATGAGGTGGTATGCCTCAGTTTCCCCTCTTGTACAACACACGCACACACACACACCCTTAGGATTAACCTGTCCTCCTTATTTTCAGGCTTGATTTGCTTTTTCACCTCCCTTTTCTGGAGGGCCATAATCTGAGTCTTCTTGTAGCTTTTTTGCTGACCAGATGTATTAATTTGCAGGTTCCTTGTGCTGCCACCTATGGGCAGTTTCTGCCTTCCCCTGTCTGCTAGGTAATTTGCATCCACACAGAGGCTTTCTTGGCTTTCCTCTGGATCCAAATCTATCAGCAGCTCAGAGACTGTCTTAAAAGGGACACATTCCACTTCCACCAGAGTTCTGATTACCTTTCATTTTCATTTCCTGCTCCAAAACACACACACATCTGAAACAGAGAGCACAACCTAGTGTGGCTCCTTTTGGAGCCCGAATAGGTCACTTAGTTCTTTAAATCACTTACTCCTACATTTAGTTCTTTAAGGTGGTGCAATTGGTCTGTAACAACTCAGCCACCAAGTACAATTATTGCCACACAGCTGCCTTAGCCTGTGCTGTCTTTACCTTGAGACTGTTCAAAAGGCTGTAAAACATTTGTTTTCATGGTTGCCCATGGATCTTTTACTTCAAAAATTCCAGTGGAATACAGCAGACCTCCGACATCCTTTGTACCAAACAAACCAAAAACAAATAAACAAACAAACAAACAAAAAACATTTCACATAAGTATCCAAAGTACCCTCCATTGAAACGTCAGAAAAATAAAAGTGTGGAAAGGCGGGGGGAGCAGAGGAACCAATTAAACCTATGAGGTCCATTTAAAGTACAGGGTACCAGCAGCAAATTAAGTAAACTGAGAGAAAGAAGAAGGCAAAGAAGCAAAGGATACAGTTAGCTCTGAGCCAAAAGTAGGATCCCCAGGTTGGAACAGCCGGGAATCCTGACCCCCAGGTTCTCATCCTGGCTCTGGGCGAAAAGTAGAGGTTGTTACCTGCTCCTGCAAACCCTGCCCCTTTTCCCTCCACTCCCCCAGGACCAAGTCCCAGCTCCTGTCTCTAAAGCTGGTCTGTTAACTCTGCTCCTGACTCTAAACCCTGTTGTGCCAAATCATCTTTAACCACCCTAACTAAAGTACAACACTGAAGCAGCACCAAACTTGAAGGTTACTGGCAGCTTCCCATATTGCTGCCCCTACTTCAAACCTCTCACAAGCAGACTGAAGTGCCTCCTTTCCCTGGAAGGGATCCAGTCCCCAGGGGCAGGGACCTTCTTCCACTATCCAAATACCAAAGGAGGGTGGGCTCCTCAGCCACCCCCCATCCCTCTGGGTCCCCTGACACTTCTCCCATTTTTTTTCAATCTCATCCCAGGCTGACCTTCCCTGGAGGCTTGGCTCAGAGCAAAGGGCTCCCAGCCCATCCCCTGTGCAGGGACCCTGCCAGCTACAGGCCCCCAGCTGGGAGGAACAAAAGGGAACCAAAAGCTAAAGAAATAAACCACACAAGGGTCTCTTCTCTCAGGACTCTGTATTAACGATCTGGAGGATGGTGTGGACTGCACCCTTAGCAAGTTTGCAGATGACACTAAACTGGGAGGAGTGGTTGATATGCTGGAGGGTAGGGATAGGATACAGAGGGACCTAGACAAATTAGAGGATTGGGCCAAAAGAAATATGATGAGGTTCAACAAGGACAAGTGCAGAGTCCTGCACTTAGGACGGAAGAATCCCATGCACTGCTACAGACTAGGGACCGAATGGCTGGGCAGCAGTTCTGCAGAAAAGGAAAGACCGAAACAAAGATAAAGGTGGGGGAGTAGCATTGTATATCAATAATGAGGTAAACTGTAATGAAATAACTAGTAATGGAATGGACAATATGGAGTCTGTTTGGGTAATGGTCACATTAGGGAAGAAAACTGCTAGAGCCTCCCCTGGGATAGTGATTGGGGTGTGCTATAGACCGCCGGGATCTAGCCTGGATATGGATAGAGAGCTCTTTAATGTTTTTAAGGAGGTAAATACTAATAGGAACTGTATGATCATGGGAGACTTTAACTTCCCGGATATAGATTGGGGAACAAATGCTAGTAATAATAATAGGGCTCAGCTTTTCCTAGACTTGATAGCTGATGATGTGATAGCCGGGGGAGGGATAGCTCAGTGGTTTGAGCATTGGCCTACTAAACCCAGGGTTGTGAATTCAATCCTTGAGGAGGCTACTTAGAGATCTGGGGCAAAAATTGTTCCTGCTAGTGAAGGCAGGGGGCTGGACTAAATGACCTTTTAAGGACCCTTCCAGTTCTAGGACATTGGTATATCTCCAATTATTACCTTTACCTATGAATTCCTTCATCAAATAGTTACAGAACTGACGAGGGGGGATGCCATTTTAGATTTGGTTTTGGTGAGTAGTGAGGACCTTGTTGAAGAAATGGTTGTAGGGGACAACCTTGGCTCAAGTGATCATGAGCTAATTCGGTTCAAAATAAATGTAAGGATAAAAACAATTGCATCTGAGACTAAGGTTTACGATTTCAAAAGGGCTAACTTTACTAAATTAAGGCGACTAGTTAGGGAAGTGGATTGGACTAACATATTTAGGGATCTTAAGGCGGAAGACGCCTGGGATTATTTCAGGTTGAAGTTGCAGGAGCTGTCAGAGGCCTGTATCCCGAGAAAGGGAAAACGGTTCGTAGGTAGCAGTTTTAGACCGAGCTGGATGAGCAAGCGTCTCAGAGGGGTGATTAAGAAAAAACAGAAAGCGTACAGGGAGTGGAAGATGGGTGGGATCAGCAAAGAAACCTACCTTATTGAGGTCAGAGGGTGTAGCGATGCAGTGAGAAAAGCCAAAAGCCGGGTAGAGATGGACCTTGCGAAGGGAATTAAAACCAATAGTAAAAGGCTTTTTAGCCATATAAATAGGAAGAAAACCAAGAAAGAAGAAGTGGGACCGCTTAAAACTGTAAACGGAGTGGAGATCAAGGATAAGCTAGGCATGGCACAATATCTAAACGAATATTTTGCCTCGGTCTTTAATAAGGATAATGAAGGGCTTAGGAATAGTGGCAGAGTGACTGATGGGAATGAAAGTGCGGGGTTGGAAATTACAGTATCCGAGGTAGAAGCCAAACTTGAACAGCTTAACGGTAGTAAATCAGGCGGCCCGGATAATCTTCATCCTAGAATATTAAAGGAATTGGCGAGTGAAATTGCAAGCCCATTAGCGATAATTTTTAATGAATCTCTGAACTCGAGGGTTGTACCGTGTGACTGGAGATTAGCTAATATAGTTCCTATTTTCAAGAAGGGGAAAAAAAGTGACCCGGGTAACTACAGGCCTGTTAGTTTAACATCTGTAGTATGCAAAGTCATGGAAAAAATATTAAAGGAGAGAGTAGTTACGGACCTTGAGGTCAATGGCAATTGGGACAAATTACAACATGGTTTTACGAAAGGTAGATCATGCCAAACCAACCTGATCTCCTTCTTTGAGAAAGTAACAGATTTTTTAGACAAGGGAAATGCGGTGGATCTAATATATCTTGATTTCAGTAAGGCGTTTGATATGGTACCACATGAAGAATTACTGGTTAAACTGGAAAAGATGGGGATTGAAATGAAAATCCAGAGGTGGATAAGGAACTGGTTAAAGCGGAGACTGCAGCGGGTCGTATTGAAAGGTGATCTGTCGGGTTGGAGGGAGGTTACCAGTGGAGTTCCTCAAGGTTCGGTTTTGGGTCCGATCTTATTCAATCTATTTATCACTGACCTCGGAACCAAAAGTAGGAGTGGGCTGATAAAGTTTGCGGATGACACGAAGTTGGGAGGTATTGCCAATTTGGAGAAGGATCGGGATATCCTCCAGGGAGATTTGGATGACCTTGTAAACTGGAGTATTAGTAATAGGATGAAATTCAATAGTGAGAAGTATAAGGTTATGCATTTAGGGATGACTAACAGTAATTTTAGTTATAAGCTGGGGACGCACCAGTTGGAAGTAACGGAAGAGGAGAAGGACTTCGGAGTCCTGGTTGATCGTAGGATGACTATGAGCAGGCAATGTGATGTGGCCGTTAAAAAAGCTAATGCGGTCTTGGGATGCATTCGGCGAGGTATTTCTAGTAGAGATAAGGAGGTGCTAGTCCCATTATACAAGGCGTTGGTGAGACCTCATTTGGAGTACTGTGTGCAGTTTTGGTCTCCCATGTTTAAGAAGGATGAATTCAAATTGGAACGGGTACAAAGAAGGGCCACTAGAATGATGCGAGGAATGGAAAGCCTGTCATATGAAAGGAGACTTGAGGAGCTCGGTTTGTTTTCCTTAACCAAAAGAAGGTTGAGAGGAGATATGATTGCTCTCTCTAAATATATCAGAGGAATAAATACCAGGGAGGGAGAGGAATTATTTAAGTTCAGTACTAATGTGGACACGAGAACAAATGGATATAAATTGGCAGTCAGGAAGTTTAGGCTTGAAATTAGACGAAGGTTTCTAACCATCAGGGGAGTGAAATTCTGGAACAGCCTACCGAGGGAAACAGTGGGGGCAAAGGACCTCTCTGGCTTTAAGATTAAGCTTGATAAGTTTATGGAGGGAATGGTTTGATAGGATAACGCGATTTAGTCAATAGGTCAATAACATGCCGCCACTGGTAATTAGTACCGAGGGTCAATGTTGGGATATTGAAAGTCTTTTTCCCGAGTGTCAGGCTGGAGAGTCTTGATCCGCATGCTCGGGGTTCAGCTGATTGCCATATTTGGGGTCGGGAAGGAATTTTCCTCCAGGGAAGATTGGCAGTGGCCCTGGAGGTTTTTCGCCTTCCTCCGCAGCATGGGGCAGAGGTCGCTTGCTGGAGGATTATCTGCTACTTGAAGTCTTTAAATCAGGATTTGGGGACTTCAACAGCTGAGTCAAGGGAGAGAATTATTTCAGGAGTGGGTGGGTCAGCTTTTGTGGCCTGCATTTTGCGGGAGGTCAGACTAGATCATAATGGTCCCTTCTGATCTTAAGTTCTATGATTCTATGATTCTTTGACCTAGGGGTTACGGTGGACGAAAAGCTGAATATGAGTCAACAGTGTGCCCTTGTTGCCAAGAAGGCTAATGGCATTTTGGGTTGTATAAGTAGGGGCATTTCCAGCACATCGAGGGATGTGATCATTCCCCTCTACTCAGCACTGGTGAGGCCTCATTTGGAGTACTGTGTCCAGTTTTGGGCCCCACACTACAAGAAGGATGTGGATAAATTGGAGAGAGTCCAGCGGAGGGCAACAAAAATGATTAGGGGGCTGGAGCACATGACTTATGAGGAGAGGCTGAGGGAACTGGGATTGTTTAGTCTGCAGAAGAGAAGAATGAGGGGGGATTTGATAGCTGCTTTCAACTACCTGAAAAGGGGGCTTCCAAAGAGGACGGATGTAAACTGTTCTCAGTGGTAGCAGATGACAGAACAAGGAGTAATGGTCTCAAGTTGCAGAGGGGGAGGTTTAGGTTGGACATTAGGAAAAACTTTTTCACTAGTAGGGTGGTGAAGCACTGGAATGGGTTACCTAGGGAGGTAGTGGAATCTCCTTCCTTAGAGGTTTTTAAGGTCAGGCTTGACAAAGCCCTGGCTGGGATGATTTAGTTGGGTTTGGTCCTGCTTTGAGCAGGGGGTTGGACTAGATGACCTCCTGAGGTCCCTTCCAACCCTGAGATTCTATGAGCTTTAGGGCCCACGAGCTGTAAGATGCACAGTCTCACCCGCCTTCAACACAACCCTGGTTCCAGCCCCCAGCTTCTTTTACACAGCTTCCTGGCTTCCCTCTCCGCTTCTCATCCCCCTGTCAGCCCCAGTGCTGTGTCCTTGCTGCCCTCACTGCAGGCTCCTTGTCAGCCTGCAGCAGCTCCTGTCCCAGCCCCGAAGCAGAGGGAGTTCACCTGGGCAAGGAGGGAGGTCGAGATGATCGACAAAGTTGATGGGGTTGGGGAGGAAAGGAGAGAGCAACAGGGCTGTGACTCTGGGGAAAGTGGCAGAGCAGAGGTGGGGCCGTGGGGGAAGAGGTGGAGAAGGGAGCGGGGCCTTGTGGGAAGAGGTGGGGCCGGGGGCAGGAGCTTGGGGAATAGGCAGGGAAGGACACATGGCCTCAGTGGTCCAGTTACCAGCAATTAGAATGGTGCCAATCCTGTAAGTCAGTGAGTTGTACACAGACCAATTCCTCAGTCTGTCACGTTGACACAGCCCAGTAAGGCCAGGAAAGGGATTAATGTCACTGTGACTGTCCTATCAGTGATTCAGGGAAGGGGGCCCATCACCATGTCACCAGGCAGCTCTGCACAGAGCTCGGTCTGAGAGCCAGAGCACCAGGAGAAAACTTTAGGTCCCTTCATGAGTAAAGAGCCGGAGCAGCCTGCCCCGGATCTGTTTGGTCCTCACCCCATAGATGACGGGATTTAGCGTGGGTGGCATTGATTGGTACACATTGGCAATGAGAATGTTCAATTGCCCAGGCACATTCTGGCCAACCCGGTACATGAGGGACATGAAGAGATGTGGGATGTAAAAGGCTAAAATGACACAGAGGTGGGAGCTGCAGGTCCCAAAAGTCTTGAGCCGGGCGTCCTTTGTGGAGAGGCTGAAGATGGCCCTGAGGATCTGGGTATAGGACATGGCGATAAAAATCACATCCAGACCCATCACACAGAATAGCACAGAGAGCCCATAGTAACTGCTGACGCGGGTGTCAGTGCAGGCCAGATTCACCACGGCTATATGTGCGCAGTACGGCTGGGGGATGATGTTGTTTCTGCAATACGGCCACTGCCTCGCCAGGATGGGAAAGGGCAGTATAACCAGGCAGCCACGCAGCAGCACGGCCAGGCCAATCTTGGCCACAACGGGGTTTGTCAGGATGGCAGAATGTCTCAGGGGGTTGCAGATGGCCACATAGCGATCCAAAGCCATGGCTACGAAGATGCCAGACTCCATCTCTAAGAAGCAGTGAATGAAGTACATCTGGGTGAGGCAGGCACTGAAATTGATCTCCCTGGAACTAAACCAGAAGATGCTCAGTGTTTTGGGCAGGATGGACGTAGACAGGACCAGGTCGGTGATGGCCAGCATGCAGAGGAAATAGTACATGGGCCCATGGAGGCTCGGCTCCCTCTTCACGACGAACAGGATGGTGAAGTTCCCCAAGATGGCTATGGCGTACATGGTGCAGAAGGGGATGGAGATCCAGACATGGGCTGTCTCCAGCCCAGGAATGCCCTGCAGGATGAAGGTGGAGGGGTTGGTGAAGTCAGTTTTGTTGGAATCTGACATGGAGTAGGGGAGAAGGCGTCCAACTCTGAGACAGAACAGTGTCTCCTTCATGTACCGTATGTTCCCTTGACTTCCTGTATGTGTCCAGGGTCTAGGGTGATGGTCGCAGTACAAATGCCTGTATGGAGAGACAATGTTAATTTGAGACATGAAATGTACCACTGGAGGCTTTTCTAATGGATGAAGCAGATTGGTTGCTCTTCACACACTGAAAAATGACATTTTCATTATTCAGGCAAATTAATTGTGAACACATGACCCTATCAATGCCAATTCCATATTTTATGGTGTCCCCCGCCTCAATAATTCCTATACATCTGATGTGGGAAACCTTAATAGGCACCAGCAGGAAACAAGAGTGTGAATACTCGTTATCCATCATTGTTCCTTAATGCAATTAAACCCAGGTTAGAGAGTCCATGCTCAAGGGAGTTCCCCATTCACCCAGCTGCTCAAAATCTGAGAGTGGAAAAAAAACAAAGTTTTTACAAAACACGTACCAGAGAGAAACATCCCAACTAGAAGACACCTGAGAGGAAAGACCTTGGCGTCACTCATAGCAGTGGCCAAAACAAAGAAAATGATGGGATGTCTAAGGAATGGGATGGAGGAAACCTTGCTCTGGATCTGGTCACCCAGTCTCTATAAAGCTGATAGAAAGGGGATTTCTGAGACAGGCTATGAGAATCGGGGAGGCTGCCATCTGCGGACTGAAAAGTCTGGGACTGTTTAGTTTAGAGAAGAGACAAAGAAGGGGGCTTATGATAGAGGAGAGGAAAATAAAGAATGGAACTGATTACATTCAAATGGAGAAACAGAGAACAGTTCCCAACCAGTAACATCGATGGACACTTTGTGTTTCAAAAGGGCTAATTCTCCTCAGGTGAAGCAAATTATCAACAAAACTGATTGGGAGGAAAAATTTTGAGAGAAAAATGTGAATGAGAAAAGGGTGTTCTTTACGAAGAGTTTATTAGACAGCTTGGAAGCCACAATTCCTCAGTCAAGAGTGTGAACAACTTTGGCTAAAGCTTCTGTCCAGTGGCAAAGTGAAGGCAGGAGTTGGAGGAGGGGGAAGCAATATATAAACACACACAAACACAAATAACTGGCTCTGTAATCTAGCGGAGAAATGCAGAGCAAGGCCCAATGGCTGGAAAATAAAGCCAGACAAGTACCAACTGGAAGGAAAGGCCAAATTTTTAGCACTGAAGTGATTAATATTTGGAACAAACTGCAAAGGGAAGTGGTGGATTCGCCAACTCTGCATGTCTGTAGATCCAGACTGGATGTTTTTTCTGGAAGATCTGCTTCAGGACTTGTCTACACTTAAAACGCGACAGTGGTTCTTCCTTATCACTTACACCTATGGCAGGGGTTTTTGCATCCACACAGGTAATCCACCTCCCCAAGAGTTGGTAGTTAAGTGGATTGTAAAATTCTTCCGTTGACCTCATGCCAACTATATCGCGTTTAGGTTGATATAACTATATCTCTCAGGGGTGTGGATTTTTTTGCTGTTGCAAAAAAAAAGAAAATGTAATTTTTGGATGCATTAGCCAAGGCATCATATGCAAGTCAAAGGAGGTGCACTGGGTGCTGGTTCGGCCTCAGCTGGAGAACTGTGTCTAATTTGGTCACCAATGTACAGGAAGGACGTAGAGAAACTGGAAATGACCAGAGGCAAGCAACAAAAATGAAAGGGAGAGAATTCAAGCCATATGAGCAAAGGCTGAAGGAACTGTGTATGTTTAGTTTGGGAAAGAGGAGACTGAGGGGGACATGGCAGCAGTCTTCCAGGATTTCAACAATTTCCACCCCACTGTCAACTTCAGCCTGGACAAATCCACAGAAGAGATCCATTTCCTCAACACTACAGTGCAAATAAGTGATGGTCACATAAACACCACCCTATACTGGAAACCTACTGACGGCTATACTTACCTGCATGCCTCCAGCTTCCATCCAGGACACACCACACGATCCATTGTCTACAGCCAAGCTCTAAGATACAACTGCATTTACTCCAATCCTTCGGACAGAGACAAACACCTACAGGATCACTACCAAGCATTTTTAAACCTACAGTACCCACCCGAGGAAGTGAAGAAACCGATTGACAGATCCAGAAGGGTACCCAAAAGTCACCTACTACACAATGGGCCCAACAACATGCATCTGACGAAGTGGGTATTCACCCACGAAAGCTCATGCTCCAAAATGTCTGTTAGTCAATAAGGTGCCACAAGAAACTTTGCTGCCCCAACAAAGAGAGTAACACAACGCCACTAGCTGTCACCTACAGCCCCCAACTAAAACCTCTCCAGCGCATCATCAAGGATCTACAACCAATGCTGAAGAACGATCTCTCACTCTCACAGATTTTGGGAGACAGGCCAGTCCTTGCTTACAGACAGCCTCCCAATCAGAAGCAAATACTCACCAGCAACTACACAACAAAAACACCAATCCATGAACCAATCCCTGCAACAAACCCCATTTCCAACTCTGTCCGCATATCTATTCAAGGGACATCATCATAGGACTTAACCGCATCAGCCAAACCATTAGGGGCTCATTCACCTGCGCATCTACCAATGTGATATATGTCATCATGTGCCAGCAATGCCCCTCTGCCATCCACTGCCAGTCATTATTCAGGCCTAATTTAATTCCAGATCTGCAGATAGTTGTTGGAGTCTGTTTTAATTTTGTTATTGCTGATTTTGTCCACTGGACTGTCCAAAATGGACAGTCTCTACGCAAAAGAATGAATGGACACAAATCAGACATCAAGAATTGTAACATTCAAAAACCAGTAGTAGAGCACTTCAATCTCTCTGGACACTCAATGACAGACTTGAAACTGGCAATTCTTCAGCAACAACAAAATTAAAACAGACTCCAACAACTATCTGCAGAACAGGAATTAATTTGCAAATTGGACACCATCAAATTAGGCCTGAATAATGACTGGCAGTGAATGGGTCACCACCAAAAGTAATTTTCCCTCTGCTGATACTCACACCTTCTTGTCCTCTGTTGGAAATGGGCCACTTTGATTGCATTGGCCTCGTTAGCACTACAAAAGTAATTTTACCTCACTTGGTATTCATGCCTTCTTGTCAACTGTTGAGAATAGGTCACATCCACCTTAATTAAATTGGCTTGTCAGAACTGACTGCCCACTCAGCATAAACTGCCTAAATGTAGGAATAGAAGGACAATGGAACAGACGCCTCGGGAAACCATGGAGGCTGCTTAACTGCAGGTTTTAAAGGAAGCTGGACAGTCATCTGTCCTGGATGGCTTAGACACAACAAATCCTGCATCTTGGCAGGGGGGTAGATTAGCTAACACTTGCGGTTCCTTCTCCCGCTGTGTCTCTAGGATTCTATGATATAAAATGCCAGTGTAGACCAGGCCTTAGTCAAACACAAGAGATTCACAAATGGATTGGACCTTGTAGGTGGTGCTCGTGGCACGGCACCACCGTTAATTAAGGCTGTCTGACACCTTCAATTAGGAGACCTCTTTTTTAGTTGCTTATAAATTTGCCAAACTTTAAGCAATTGGATTGAAATTTCACATCCCGGGTGTCTGCTTCCGGCTGAATTGTTTTTTGAGTTTACGGCATAACGTTTGAGCCGACTTCTCAAATGAAGCTAGGAGAAAAGATGTGTTGCCCATGCTGAAACATTCTTAGAATTGTTCCAGTGAGGAGCCCAAGCACCTCCATGGAGATAAAAGTCAGGGAACAGCCCCTGCTCCCCCTTTAACACCCGGAGCCCTGAAATGCAAGAGGAGGAGGTGACAGTGTCTCTGCATTAACACACAGCTGGCTCCTGAGGTCTTTACTCAGTTCTTACTCCAAGGGGAGTTTTTCCTCAGTGGGGCTTGAGTAAACTGGCCTCAGAATTTGGCCTTGCATTCTACATCTACTAACCCTTTCATCCTGAAGAATCTACTGTGGCACTGAAATAAAGCAAATTTGGGGCTAGAGGCCATCAGCCTACGAGGACACAGCAAAGAGGGACATTTTAACCCATGATACTGAAGCAAACTCATGCACTGTGGCAAGGGTCCTTGGATGTTTAATGGCCGTGCAGAGCGGAAAGGACCACAGACCTATTCTCTGTGCCATCACATCCATGTTGCACTGGGTTTGTCGCGCAGGTGAGCTCCTCAGCAAGAAGTGGGTACCTGTGAATCCTTAAACAGAAGTGTCTTCCCCGGGAATCCCCCTCAGGTAGCCGTGTCCCACACCTCTCTCACCCCAGCATCTGCAGCAACATCCCACACTGAAAGCTGACACAGAAACGTGCACCATTTCTAATATAGCTCTGTGCAATCCCGCGGGGGTCGCTCAGCCTCTAGGAGATAGGTGAACATCTGAATGTAAACAGGCTGGAGACAAGCCTGTCTGGGCTTCTGTGCTCTTTATCCAGCTTTGGGAGTAAACAGTAATTAAGGGACCTTCCCAGAGGGAGATGAGAACTCTGGGGCTCTGTGCTGAGTCAGGGAGGAATTGGCTGCTCTGTGCATTTGTGTATATTTAAAAATTATAGTTGATTGGTAGGAAAACAAGTGATAATGCTTAAAACTCCATAAGGTCTGATACCCTGTAAAGTCCCAAGAGTGATGGGTAGATAGTAAACAGACAGATCTATAGAAAGATGCGTGAGGGGAGACATAAGCACTTTCTGGAGGCACATGGTGCTGTTACTAAATGATCAAAGAATTCTCCCCAATAACGCTCATCATACTGTGCAGCACCTTTCATTGAAGAATGTGGAAAACACCTCACAAAGGAAAGTCACTATGACCATTCCCCATTAAACAGATAGGTAAACTGAGGCACAGGGAGATTGTTATTTGGCCGAGGTCACACAGAGATTGAGTGGCAGGATGACAGACAGAACCCAGTCATCCTGACTTCCCTGCCGTAACCATGATCTCTCCGTCATGCCAGGAGGGAATGGGCTCCTGCTCTGGCAGGTGCTGTTCACTGGGTGGGATGCAGAGGAAAGGTTGGAAGAGGGAGCCTGAGCCTTCGCCATAGTCTCAAGGTGAATCTGAGGTTTTTAGAACTAGATGGGGTTTGTGAGCTCCCCACGCCTGTGAGGTGTGAACTCCGGGACTCCACTTCCACTCCACCTCAGAAACCTGCCAACGCATCACAGTCACTGGGGTCACTTCGGGGGAACAGACAGAATAAAAGCAACATCAACACAATGTTCCTATGGACAGAGGGCAGCTGGGGGCCTGCCTGGGGACAGAGGCCTCCCCCCAAAGCTGCCATGGAACAAGGGGGGAGGGAGTATTGGCAGGATAGACACTGGATTCGTGTTTGCATTTGATTGGTTCTCTCTCTCTTGGTTCATTTCCTTCTAGTGTCTCCTCGGTGAAATTGTAATCTGATGTTCCAGGCTGAGTCAGTCTTTCCAGGAGTCTCATTCAATGGAGCCTCCTAGTTAACCGGAGATGGTAGAAAGCACTACTCACAGACGGTGATATGAGAGAGCTCAGCGTCAGCAAAATAGCCAAGAGCCCTCCTAGACTATGGACTGAATTGTCCAGGTGTGGTTGTGAACCTTCAGTCAAAGTAGTCTTCAGCGTGGCAGTGAACCCTTAAAAATATTTAGTTCTGCCCACCACATCACCTCTGTCTTGCTTGGGTTCAGCTGCAGCCAGCTGGTCCTTCCGAAAACTGGGCCATGGTGGTGATACTGGTTTGGTCGTATGGGAAGGACAGGAGGAGATCAGTGTCACCTGCATACTGCTTGTGTTTGAGTCCATGTTGTGTGACAAGTTCCCATAGAGGCTGCATGGAGATGCTGAAAAGCCCCAGAGAGAGAACTGATCCTTGTGGGATTCCACAAGGGAGGGGTCTAGTGCTGGAGGTGCAGTTTCCCATCACCATTAATTAGGTGCATCCCTCCAAGAAGGATTCAGACCATGTTAGTGCATCCCTCTGGATTGCTGCTGTCTCTGAGGTTAGAGAGCAGTATTTCATTTTCAATAGTGTCATATAATACACAGAGTTCCAGGAGGATGAGCATGGATGTCTGCCCCCTGTCATTGATAGGAGAATACCGTCCATCAGTGCCTCTAAAGCAGGGGAAGTGAATAGCAATGGATAGAAATGAGAAGTTATAAAATATAGAAAATGGATAAGGGAAGCAAAAGATACTAGAGACAAATCCATGGCTAGAAGGGCTGAGTAAAATAATAAGATTTTGTTAGTATATTAGAAACAAAGGAAATGTACTAGATGGATGTGTTAACACTGTTAATAGTGATGCACGCAGGGCAAAAATGTTCAATAACGTTTTCTGTGATGTATTTGGAAAGAGGCGTATGATGCACTCAGATAACGTGAATTTCTTTCCAGTCCACTGGTAACTATAGGGAATGGTGATGAGCACTACTAAGGGTCAATATTTTTTAAATCAGCAGCCCCAGACATCTCGCACCCAAAGAGTCTGAAAACTAGAAAACAGAGATATCCTGTATTATGCCAGTATTCAAAAAATGTGACATGGTATTAAATGCCAGTTAGCTTGATATCAGTTCTGGATATAATTATGGAAATGTGGATAGGGGGTTTAGTCAATAAAAGCCTTTGTCACCAAAATTCGTTGTCACCTAAAAATGCATTAATTGTGGTTCTACCCTGGAATTCTTTGGCAACTGGGGAGATGTAATAGATTTAGATCATTGCAAGTTGATTGACCTAGTACCACATAACATTAAGATTAACTAACTAGCGCTAGACAGTCTCACCAGGGCCTTTTCTACACTTCAGGGAAAAGTCGATCTTACTTACTTACTTTTCTTAAGAGTCTTTTGTGAGAGACCTTGTCAAAGGCTTTCTGAAACCCTAAGGACACTATAGCCAGGGAGAACCCTTCTCCATATTGTTAGGAGAATGTGAAGTAAATCGGGTAAAGATTAACAATAATAATCAGCTAGTGCTAAAAGCTGAAATTAGTCTGCCAAAACCTGAACATGGTTTGAGGTTTCAGAAGTGTGTGGCCAAATATTTGCTGCTTGCTATGTTTGATTGTTTAAAGAAACAATAAAAAAATTCTGCTTAAAAAAAAATTCAAACCTTTTGAACCACCTCAGCTTGTAACCAAACACCTGAGCCCATCCAAGCAGAGATTTTTCCAGGTTTCTGATACTCTGCTGGCTTCCTGACTCATATCTGTCTCCATAACTTTGGGTTCATTTAGGTTAGAACATAACAGCCATACTGGGTCAAACCAAAGGCCATCCTGCCCAGTATCCTGTCTACTGACAATGGCCAATGCCAAGTGCCTCAGAGGGAGTGAACCTAGCAGGTAATGATGAAGTGATCTCACTCCTGCCAACCATCTCCACTCTCTGACAAACAGAGGCTAGGGACACCATTCCTTACCCAGCCTGGCTAATAGCCATTAATGGACTTAACCTCCATGCATTTATCTGTTTCCTAGAGACTGGCTCCATGGGGTCCCTCACAAACTGGAGACGGTTACTGTGGGTTTGTCTTTAGTATAGACTATGTACATACTCCACGAACTGAGCATTTGAGCTTGTTCCAGAATCTGGGATGAGCCTATGTTGTGAAAACTGAAATGCTCAGAATAGCACATGCATGTGAATGGACAGAGGGTGCTAAAATTAAATTAACCCAGGGGGTCTCAAACTGGGTCTCGGGAACCCTCAGGGGGTCACGAGGTTATTACTGGGGGGTCGCGAGCTGTCAGCCTCCACCTCAAACCCCGCTTTGCCTCCAGCATTTATAATAGTGTAAAATATATAAAAAAGTGTTTTCAATTTATAAGGGGGGGGGTCGCACTCAGAGGTTTGCTATGTGAAAGGGTCACCAGGACAAAAGTTTGAGAACCACTGGAATGCAGGGGAGGGGGGTCTCCCTTGGTAGGGTTGGGAAGGATATTGCTCTTCTCATGTGATCCCTCCCCCAGTGGCTAATTTTAAATGACGCTCCCCTCCCCTGACATGAATCTCCCTATGGCACTGAAATTAAATACAGACTATAATTTGGCATTTGAGACGTGAAAGGGATGGGAGCCCTAATGGAAAAGCTAACAGCTTGGCTCTTCTGCAAGCCTCAAACTGCTGAATGAGCTTTAGGGTAGGGAAGGCTGTGCCTCCCAAACAGCCTGGCCCTTCTCCTATCCAACCCCCACCCACTTCCTGCCCCCGACTGCCCACCCCCCTCAGAATCCCCAACCCATCCTGCTCCTTGTCCCCTCACCATCCCACAGAGACACCCCCCCCCACCACCCTGGGACCCCTCCCCTGCTCCCTGTCTGCCCCAACCCCTATCCACCCGCCCCAGAACGCCCACAATCCAACCCCCCCATTCCCGGTCTCCTGACCGACCCCCAACCTCTGCCCCCTCCCTGTGCCCTGACTGTCCGTGAGACTCCCTGCCCCTTAGCCAGCCCCCCTGGCCCCAGCCTCTTACCCCCGGCTCCCTCCTCACCCGGAGCCATAATAGATTTAGACCATTGCAAGCTGATTGACCTAGTACCACATAACATTAAGATTAATTAACTAGCGCTAGACAGTCTCACCGCCCCAGGGGTACATTCTTATACACAGGTACAAACAAGTTACACATCACTCCTGACGTATTGAGGTGCCACCCCATCGACGCAGCAAGGTTCAACCTCTCTACGTATTAAGGTGCCGCCTCTCACCTTGTACATGTTGGTTCGATCAAAACAACTCTATCCATCATTTTACCCTTTTGCCCCTGTCATTGGGATGGGTCGGCCTGTCCTTTTATTATCTATGGAATGTTCAGTATAGTGTATTCTAGTGCTGTGTTTATACTTCGGTATGCTAGGTGAATATATGTTTATGCAGCATCAGCCCTTTCCGTGCCAGCTTCTGTGAACAGGTCCTGCCTCTGGCTCACAGCTTAACTTTGCTTTATGTTAGCAAAGTCTTGACCATTACTTTAGTTCAGGCCTCAGGCCTCATACCAGGCCTTTATCAGGGCCTGCACTTACTACACTGAGAACCAGTGATACCTTGTAAAGAAGTTTTCTCAAAACTGGGTTTGTGCCAAAATGCAGAAGGTTTATTTTTCCCAGGGGCGCTTATGGTGGGGAACAAGTGGGGCAATTTGCTGTGGGCCCCGCAAGGGCCCTCAGGAGAATATAGTATTGCAATTTTTTTATAGAAGGGGCCCCCAATATTTCTCTGCCCCAGGCCCCCTGAATTCTCTGGGCGGCCCTGCTCTTCTCTCCCAGCCCAGCTGGTAGTTTTGACTTTTAGTAGCAAGAGAAGATAAGGGGCTAATCGAGTAGCTGGAAGGTCTGAGGAGAAGATACGAAGTCTCCAAGAAAGCGATCTTGTCCAAAAGTATCCCCGCTCCTTATCCCTCCCATCAGGTACAAAAGAGGTGGTCTCATTGCCCCCAGACTCAAGACCCCCCCCGAATGGCACACGGCCATATATTGGAAGGGGTGGTACCAAGTGAGGGGCAGTAAAAGTATAATTATATTTGCCGAGAAGAGGGGGGCAGAAGAGGACGCTCCATCCACATGTGGAAATAGGGGTCAGGAGAAGAGGGTTCTATCGGCATATGGAATAGTAGACAAGGGAGGGGAAAAGGACAATTCTATCGGCGTATAGAGATGAGCCCAACTGCTGTGAAGCACTTCAGAATACGCTTGCTTGTTTAGCCCCAATAAACCCATCAAATTGCCTGCAGATTGGACCCCGGACTGTTATTTTTCCAGCAGACTGTGTCTGGGAACTGAGAAGGAGGAGGGAGCTGGACCCTTTCCAACACCTATGCTTGTTGACCCCCTTAAAGAATTCTAGTAGATCGGTGAGGCATGATTTCCCTTTACAAAAACCATATTAACTCTTCCCCAACAGTTAATCTATGTCTGACAAATTTCTTCTTTACTATGGTTTAAACCAGTTTGCCCTCTACTGAAGTCAGGTTTTCTGGCTGGTAATTTCCAGGATCACCTCTGGAGCCCTTTTCAAAAATTGGCGTCACATTAGCTTCCTCCAGTCACTTGGTACAAATTATGATTTAAAAAGACGGTTACTCACCTGTAGTAACTGTTGTTCTTCGAGATGTGTTGCTCCAATCCATTCCAGTTAGGTGTGCGCGCCGCGCGTGCACGGCTCTTCGGAAGATTTTTACCCTAGCAACTCCGGCGGGCCGGCTGGGCGCCCCCTGGAGTGGCGCCGCTATAGCGCTGAATATATACCCCAGCCGGCCCGTCCGCTCCTCAGTTCCTTCTTGCCGGCTACTCCGACAGTGGGGAAGGAGGGCGGGTCTGGAATGGATTGGAGCAACACATCTCGAAGAACAACAGTTACTACAGGTGAGTAACCGTCTTTTCTTCTTCGAGTGATTGCTCCAATGCATTCCAGTTAGGTGATTCCCAAGCCTTACCTAGGCGGTGGGGTCGGAGTGAGACGTGGCAGAGTGTAAAACTGCTGAGCCGAAGGCTGCGTCGTCTCGAGACTGCTGCACCAACGCATAGTGGGAGGCGAAGGTGTGGACCGAAGACCATGTGGCCGCTCGACATATGTCCTGGATGGGGACCTGGCTCAGGAAGGCGGCAGACGAGGCTTGCGCCCTCGTGGAATGAGCGGTGAAGCGGCCCGGGGGCACGCGAGCCAGCTCGTAGCATGCTCTGATGCACTGAGTTACCCAGGAGGAGATGCGCTGGGAAGAGACCGGCTCGCCTTTCATGCGGTCGGCGACTGCTATGAAGAGTTGTGTAGAACGCCGAAAAGGTTTTGTACGCTCGATGTAAAAAGCGAGCGCTCTACGGACGTCGAGGGTGTGGAGCTGTTGTTCCCTTGGCGAGGCATGGGGCTTCGGGAAGAAGACCGGGAGAAAGATGTCCTGATTGAGGTGGAAAGCCGAGACCACTTTTGGCAGGAAGGCCGGATGCGGACGAAGCTGCACCTTGTCCGTGTGGAAGACAGTGTATGGCGGACCTACCGTCAGCGCCCGGAGCTCCGAGACTCGTCTGGCCGATGTTATGGCGACGAGGAAGGCCGTCTTCCAGGAGAGGTAAAGAAGAGAACACGTGGCCATCGGTTCGAATGGCGGACCCATGAGTCTGGACAGGACGAGGTTCAAATCCCAGGTTGGGGCCGGACGCCGCACCGGCGGGTACAATCGGTCCAGGCCTTTCAGGAAGCGGGAGACCATCGGATTGGAAAAGATGGAGCGACCTTCCAGGGAAGGACGAAAAGCGGACACCGCTGCCAGGTGTACCCGCAATGAGGAGACCGCCAGACCTTGCTCCTTAAGGTACCAAAGGTAGTCCAAGATGGTAGGGACGGGTACGATGAAAGGGTTGAGCCCTCGTTGGTCACACCAGAGCGCGAACCTCTTCCATTTCGCCAGGTAGGTGGAGCGAGTGGAAGGCTTTCTGCTCTCAAGCAGGACTTGCTGCACGGCCGCCGAACAGTCCCTCTCTGCGTGGGTCAACCACGCAGGTACCAGGCTGTAAGATGGAGGGACTGCAGGTTCGGATGGCGGAGTCTGCCGAAGTCCTGCGTGATGAGGTCCGGCCATAACGGGAGGGAGATGGGATCCCGAACGGAGAGCTCGAGCAGCAGGGTGTACCAATGCTGTCTCGGCCAGGCCGGAGCCACGAGTATGACGGTGGCTCGATCCCTCCTCAGCTTCTGGAGCACTCTGTGCACGAGAGGAAAGGGAGGGAAGGCATAGAGGAGGTGAGTCTGCCAGGGATACAGGAACGCGTCCGACAGAGAGCCCGGCGAGTGACCTCGGAACGAGCAAAACTGGAGACACTTCCTGTTCGCCTTGGAGGCGAAGAGGTCGACCCGGGGAAACCCCCACCTCTGGAAAATCGTATGTGCAACGTCGGGACGAAGGGACCACTCGTGGGAGAGAAACGACCTGCTGAGATGGTCGGCCAGCGTGTTCTGCACTCCCGGAAGAAAAGACGCTTCTAGGTGAATGGAGTGGGTCACGCAGAAGTCCCACAGGAGGATCGCTTCCTCGCAGAGGGGAGAAGAGCGGGCTCCGCCCTGCTTGTTCACATAGTACATCGCAGCGGTGTTGTCCGTGAGTACTGTTACACAACGGCGTTGTAGGTGGGAGCAGAAGGTCCGGCAGGCGAGGCGGATGGCACGGAGCTCGCGGACATTGATGTGTAGCGCGAGTTCCTGGGGCGACCAAAGGCCTTGGGTGTGAAGCTCGCCCAGGTGGGCCCCCCAACCGAGCGCTGAGGCATCCGTCGTCAGCGTAACGGATGGGCGAGGAGGATGGAACGGGACCCCCGCACACACGACCTCCGGGGTGAGCCACCAGCGGAGGGAGTCGAGGGCCTTCCTGTTGACCGTGACCACCATGTCGATGGGGTCTCGATGAGGCCGGTACACCGTCGCGAGCCAGGACTGGAAGGGGCGAAGATGGAGCCGCGCATATGCGGTGACATACGTGCAGGAGGCCATGTGACCCAGAAGGCGTAGGCAGGAGCGCACGGTTGTGGTCGGGAAGGCGACGAGATTCCGGATTATGGAGGTCATCGTCTGGTGCCGGGCGCGGGGAAGAGAGGCCCTGCCAACCGTGGAGTCGAGAACCGCTCCGATGAACTCCAGCCGCTGCGTTGGGAGCAAAGTGGACTTCTCGGTGTTGATGAGAAGACCAAGCCGCTGAAAGAGAGACAGAATTTCTGCCATCTGTTCTATCACGAGCTGACGGGACTGAGCTCGGACCAGCCAGTCGTCGAGATACGGGTAGACGTGCATCTGACGACGGCGGAGGGCTGCAGCTACGACTGCCATGCATTTTGTGAATACCCTCGGTGCCGTGGAGAGTCCGAATGGCAACACGGCGAATTGGTAGTGGGCGTTGTTGACCACAAACCGAAGGTAACGCCGATGAGGAGGATAGATCGCGACATGGAAGTAGGCGTCCTTCATGTCGAGGGCGGCAAACCAGTCTCCCGGATCCAGGGAAGGAATAATGGTCCCCAGGGTGACCATACGAAACTTGGGCTTGAGCAGATATTTGTTCAGCTCGCGAAGGTCCAGGATAGGACGTAGCCCGCCTTTCGCCTTGGGGATGAGAAAATAACGTGAGTAGAATCCCCTGCCCCGCCTGTCTTGAGGCACTGCTTCTATGGCACCCACGCTCAACAGAGTCCGAACCTCTTGCAAGAGGACTTGCTCGTGAGAGGGGTCCCTGAAGAGGGACAGGGAGGGTGGGTGGGAAGGCGGGGGCGAAACAAATTGAAGGCGGTATCCCGACTGGACTGTTTGAAGCACCCAGTTGTCCGATGTTAAGCGGGACCACGCCGAAAAGAAATGGGAAAGGCGGTTGTAAAATAAAGGGGAAGGATCCGGTAGGGAGAGTGATGGGCCGTCCTCGATCGTCCCATCAAAAGGCCTGCTTAGCCCCCTGCGGGGTCTTGGAAGCGGCCTGGCCCTGGTTGCGGCGGTTGCCGGACGGACGACGGCGATTTTGGGTCGGACGTCTGCTGGTGTAGGGGCGATAACGCTGTTGATAGCGGGAGGGCTGCGGCCGGAAGGGCCTGCGCTGCGTCGCCGGCGTGTGCATTCCGAGCGTGCGGATGGCAACACGCCCGTCCTTCAGGGTCTGGATCCGAGCATCCGTCTTTTCGGAAAATAGACCCTGGGTGTCGAAGGGGAGGTCCTGGAGTGTATATTGCACCTCCGGCGGCAGGGTGGAGGACTGCAGCCAGGAGATGCGCCTCATTGTCACGCCGGATGCCAAGGTCCGAGCCCCGGAGTCCGCGGCGTCGAGGGCGGCCGTAATAGATGACCGAGAGGACTTCTTCCCCTCGTCCAGCAAGGCGGAGAACTCCTGGCGTGATGTGGAAGGCAGGAGCTCCGAGAACTTCGCCAGAAACGTCAGAATGTCAAAGACGTACCTGGCGAGGAGGACCATGATGTTTGCGATCCTCAGCTGCAAACCCCAGGCGGAATAAATCTTACGGCCGAGCAAGTCCATGCGCTTGGCTTCCTTGGATTTAGGCGCAGCGGCAGGTTGGCCGCGCCTCTCCCGGTCGTTAACAGATTGGACCACGAGGGAGTCCGGGGTTGGGTGAGAGTAAAGGTACTCATAGCCTGATGGTGGGGCTGAGTACTTCCGCTCGACCCCGCGTGCTGTGGGAGGAATAGAAGCGGGAGTCTGCCATAGCGTAGTAGCGTTCTTTTGAATGGTCCGGACGAAGGGCAACGCCACACGGACGGGCGCATCCGCACCCACCACGTTGGTGATTGGGTCCTCATCCTCCTGGACCTCCTCTACGGGAAGATTCATGGATGCCGCCACCCTGCGAAGCAGGTCTTGGAAGGCCCGGAGGTCAATGGGCGGGGGTTCGCTGGTCGCAGCCCCTGCCACCGCCTCGTCCGGCGAGGATGACGAAGATGCACCCTGCAGAACCGGCTCCGGCTCTACGTCCGGTGGGTGAGCCTCCTCCGAACCGTGAAGCGTGGGCGATTGGCGGACCGGATGAGCAGATGGCTCGTGCGGAGGAGAGGGAGGCGGCCGACTAATAGTCGCTTCAGGGACCCTGGTGCTGGTGGTCACATCCCTCCTGGGAAACGGGATACCTTGACCTTCATGCTGTCCCCACGGGACCCAGTAGCCCCACTGCTCATGTGGAAGTCCTTGTGGGGTAGGCCACCGGTGGGTAGTATCATCGGCACCGGAGGCTACGGAAGCCGTGCGGGATGGCCAAGGCGGTGCTGTAGTGCCGACGGACTGAACCGCTGACGGCGGGAGGCCATGCACCGACGGCACCGAGGGTCGATACGCCGAGCGCCGACGGGACGGTGACCGTGAGCGTGGACTCCGACGGTGCCAGGAGCTCGACCGGCGCCGGGAGCTCGACCGGGACCGGGATCCGCGGTGCCGGGAGTGACTCCGGGAGTCGCGGTGCCGAGACGACCTCTGACGGTACCGACGGTACGGTGACCTGGATCGGTGCCGGGAGTGCGACCGGTACCGAGATCGAGAACGGTACCGGGACTCAGACCGGCGTCGGGATGGTGCTCGGTGCCGCGAGGAGGAGCGGCGACGAGACTCCGAGCGGCGGGACGGGGACCTGCGCCGGGACCGGGACCGGGACCGGGACCGGGACCTCGACCGTCTTCCGCGCCGCTCGTCAACTGAGGGCAGTCTAGTCATCCTGGCTGGCTTGCCGAGAGAGACAACAGCCCGCACCGGCGGTGCCGGGGGCCGGAGGCTCGGAGCCTCTATGAGCCTGATGAGGTCTCTGGCAGAGGAGAATGTCTCCGGCGTTGAAGGCAGCCTTGGCTCCACCTCGGTCGGTGCCGGGGAGCGTGGCGGTGCCGGACTCGACGGCGCTTGCGGAGCCGGAGTCGAGGGCTCAGGGCCCGTTTTACGCACTGCCGCAGCCACTCTCGTAGTGGACTCTGTGCGTGCCTTCGCCACAGCCTTCGCCAGTCTCTGCTTGCGTGCAGGCGAGAGCGAGCGGTGCCGGGTCGTCTTCGGCGGCGGTTTAGGTACCGTGGCCACGGTGCCGGCGCCGGTCGGTGCCGCGGGTGCACTCTGCACCGAAGAAGCCCTTGGTGCCGGCGCTGACGGTGCCGGGGGCTGGAGGGACGCCTCCATAAGGAGCTGCTTGAGGCGACTGTCTCTGTCCTTACGCGTCCGCGGCTTAAAAGCCGAACAAATGGCACACTTATCTGTACGGTGTGCCTCGCCCAGGCAACGGAGGCAGGAGCCGTGAGGGTCACCCACTGGCATAGGCCTCTGGCACGTTGAACAGGGCTTAAAGCCCGGTGCCTTGGGCATGAGCCCGCACCGGGGAGGGGGAGGGAGAAAATACTCCCCCTATCCTTATCTAAACTAACTAACTATTAAAACTAACTATACTAACAGTAAAAAACTATATACAAAACCAGTAGAGAGAGCTAGGGATGTGGAGGACTACTGAGCACTCCACAGTTCCGACTGCCGTCACGGGCGGGAAGAAGGAACTGAGGAGCGGACGGGCCGGCTGGGGTATATATTCAGCGCTATAGCGGCGCCACTCCAGGGGGCGCCCAGCCGGCCCGCCGGAGTTGCTAGGGTAAAAATCTTCCGAAGAGCCGTGCACGCGCGGCGCGCACACCTAACTGGAATGCATTGGAGCAATCACTCGAAGAAGAATGACAGGTTACATATCACAGATAATAATTCTGCAATTCCACATTTGAGTTTGTTCAGAATTATTAGGTGAATACCGTCTGGTCCTAGTGAAATAGTACTGTTTAATTTATCAATTTGTTCCAATGCTTCCTCTAATGACACCTCAATCTGGGACAGATCCTCAGATTTCTCACCTAAAATGAATGACTCAAGTTTGAGAATCTCCCTCACATCCTCAGCCATGAAGATTTATGCAAAGAATAAATTTAGTTTCTCTGCAATGGCCTTATTGTCCTTGAATACTCCTTAGCATCTCAATCGTCCAGTGGCCTCAATGGTTGTTTAGCAGGCTTCCTGATTCTGATGTACTTACTTTTTTTTGCTATTACTTTTGGAATCTTTGGCTAGCTTTCCTTCATATTCTTTCTTGGCCTTCCACATGATATTTTTGCACTTCACTTGCCAGAGTTTATGCTCTTTTCTATTTTCCTCAGTAGGATTTAACTTCCACTGTTTAAAAGATGCCTTTTTGCCTTTCACTGCTTCTTTCACTTGGTTGTTTAGTTATGTTATATCCTTGGGGCAGCCGGTGTAGGAAGCAATCACTTGAGGCCAGAGAGCAGGCAGCTAACCAAAACCTCCATTTTATTTACAGATATACAGAGAGCTCACTCAGCCGGTTGAAACCGGCTGAGCTATCCCTTAATAGTCTAACTCAGTTGCCATAGTAACAAAACCCATGACAACCAAATACACAACATATTCCCCCCCCCCCAATAAGAACATCCCCTAAATAAAACACACACTAAACTAGAGAAGGAGGGTAGACTGCCTCCATTCCCGGCTAAACCCTGGGGATTATTTTGCCCCATACCCGTGGGTTCGCCCTAACTAAAGATCCAGCCGATGAGGAGGCCTTCTGTCTCTAGGTGGATTACGGCGAACTTCTGGTGTTGTTGCACCCGAAAGTACTAGGGGCTCAAGGTCCCCAGCACGAATAGGTGAGGAGGTGGTATCAGCTCGTGCTGGGCAAAGGGGTATCTCAGCTGCCGGCAGTAATGGAGGAGAACAGTCAGGAACAGGTGACTCATGATTCGGTGTCTCACCAGGAGGGGTGAAGTCAGACCCCTCAACTGCAGATGGGTCCTGAAGACTGGCATGACCTGGAAACAGCTGATCTACATGTCGCCGCCAGGTAAGATTCTCTGCAGTCTGGACTGTATAGGAAACAGGTCCTGTTTGAGTGATGACTGTGGCCGGGACCCATTTAGCTCTGGAAGTATAATTCCGAGCCAAAACTGGCTGTCCTGGGCTAAAGGTTCAGTCTTTTGCTCTGGGTGCCCGTCTGATGACTTGATATTGCTGCTGACGTTGCACAGTTTGTCTGGGTTCAGAAGGTTTCAGCAGATCAAAGCAAGTGCGCAGCTGTCGTCCCATCATTAGAAAGGCTGGGGAAGCCTGAGTCGTAGCATGAGGTGTGTTTCTATAGGAAAGTAAGAAGGTATCCAGATGCTTTTGAATGGAGTGTTGTCCCTTTGCTGATTTCAAAGCGTTTTTCATTGTCTGCACAAATCTTTCAGCTAATCCGTTGGTGGACGGATAATATGGTGCTGACGTGATGTGGTGTATCCCATTTGCCTTCATAAAATTTTGAAACTCCTGAGAGACGAACTGCGGTCCGTTGTCGCTCACAAGTTGTTCTGGCAGACCAAAACGACTAAAGAGTCCTCGTAGTTTTTGGATAGTACTCTCTGCAGTAGTGGACTGCATTATAGAGACTACTGGCCATTTAGAATGGGCATCTACTGCCACCAAGAACATGCTTCCTTCAAGGGGGCCAGCAAAGTCAACGTGAATACGTTGCCACGGGTTTTCAGGCCAGTCCCATGGGTGTAGGGGTGCCCACAGGGGTGCATTTCTTACACCCTGACATGACATACAAGCTTTTGCCTTCTCTTCAATAGCACTGTCCAATCTAGGCCACCAAAAATAGCTTTGTGCAATTTCCTTCATGCGCACTATTCCACAGTGACCGGAATGTAGCTGTTCTAACATCTGTGATCTCAGGGGTGATGGAATAATGACACGCCTCCCCCACAACAAACAACCAGATTGGACAGATTGGTCCGTCCGCTTGGACATGTAGGGAACAAGGTCGGGTGAGACCGGAGAGGTTTGTCGAGATTTTCCATGCATCACCAGGTCCATAACTTGGGATAATACTGGGTCAACGCGGGTTGCCTTCTTTATCTGCGTAGCAGTGATGGGTGTATTCTCTACCTGTTCAAAGTAGAAGATTTCCTTTTGGGCACTATCTTGATGTTTGACCGGTAAAGGCAACCTTGAGAGGCCATCTGCATTGCCGTGCAGAGTGGATTTCCGATATTTGATTTCATATGTGTGTGCAGAAAGTATCAATGCCCAACGTTGCATACGACTAGCAGCTAATGGGGGAATGCCTGTGTAGGGTCCAAAAATTGATGTCAGAGGTCCATGGTCTGTAAGAAGAGTAAACTTTCGCCCAACCAGGTACTGATGAAACTTCCTAATTCCAAAAACAATTCCTAATGCCTCACGTTCGATTAGGGCGTAGTTAGTTTCTGCTTTGCTTAGAGTGCGTGAAGCAAAAGCAATAGGTCTTTCTTCTCCCGAAGGCATAATGTGTGACACGACCGCTCCCACTCCATAAGGGGAAGCATCGCAGGCCAATTGCAGGGGTAAGGATGGATCAAAGGCCACTTCCAGGCCTTGTTCTGCCCAAGGAGCTCATGAAGTGGTTTTAGCAGTGTGGCTAACTGTGAGATGAACTTCCCGTAATAGTTCAGTAGGCCTAGAAATGAGCGCAGCTGGCTTACATTTCGAGGTGGGGGAGCCTCCACAATAGCTTTAACTTTTGCAGGGGCCTTATGAAGACCTGCAGAATCGATGATGTGTCCCAAATATTCAACAGAGGGCTTGAAGAATTCACACTTGTCTTTGCGAACTCGTAGGCCATACTCTTCCAGTCTTTGTAGGGTAGCCTCTAAATTCTTTAAGTGATCCTCTTCATTTCTTCCAGTGACCAGGATATCATCCAGATAGCACTGAACTCCTGACAAGCCACACAAGATCTGGTCCATAGCCCTCTGGAACAGGGCGGGAGCCGATGTGATTCCGAACGGTAGGCGACAGTATCGATAAAGCCCCTTATGAGTCACAATAGTCAACAGCTTTTGGGACTTTTCATCGACGTGCATCTGTAAATATGCTTGACTCAGATCAATCTTACTGAACTTTTGTCCCCCAGCCAGGCCTGCGAAGAGGTCATCGATGCGCGGAAGCGGGTATTGCTCTGCACACAACACTGGGTTGACAGTGACTTTAAAATCACCGCAAATCCGGAGAGAGCCATCTTTCTTCACTATTGGAACGATAGGAGTGGCCCATGAGCTATGGGTAACTGGTATTAGGACTCCATTGGTGACCAGGCGCTCCAGGTCTGCTTCAACTTTTGGCCTGATGGCATATGGCACAGTTCGGGCTTTCAGATATTTTGGTGGACTGCCAGGTTTAATGTTCAATGTCACAGTGATTCCCTTCATACTTCCCAAATCATCTCCAAAAACAGCAGCATGTTTCCTTAGTATAGGGGTTAGACTGGTTTCTTCTTTAGTCATCCGGTGCACTTCTGCCCAGTTCAGCTGAATCTTCCCAAGCCAAGACCTACCCATTAAGGCTGGGTAGTCACCTCTCACCACAAACAGTGGCAATTTAGCCACCTGTCCATTGAGCTCCACCTTAACATCAATAGTGCCCAACATGGGCACAGCTTCACCTGTATACGTCTTCAGAACAGTTTTTGTTGCCTTAAGCGGAAGATGCTGTAGCTTTTCCTTATACACAGTCTCAGGAACCAGCGAGACAGCTGCACCGGTGTCTAGTTCCATGCGTATAGGTTTGCCCTCCAATAAGGGGGTTACCCAGTATTCATGTGAGCCCGCTGCCAAAGACAAAACATGCAGTGGCACTTCCTCTTGTGAGGAGGTGTCACCTTGATCATCCTGGGTCTGCTCTAGGGTATGCAAGGTTCCTCTTTTTGTCGGCCAGACCACAGGCCTCTTTTTCTTTTGTTTACAGGCATACTCAATGTGTCCCTTTTTGCCACAGTGTCGACACACCAGGTCCTTACACCAGCATTCTGATGCCTGGTGACCCAGCTTACCACAGCGGTAACATTCTTGACTCTGAACCGTTTTGTGGGTCAGTTCTTGTGACACTTTTTGCACCCTAGGGGATGCACCGATGTATTGTGCCTCCCTTGTAGCCAGTTCCATGGAGACAGCAATATCAACAGCCTTCTGTAAGGTAAGCTGAGCCTCTGTCAGTAGGCGCTTCCGTATAGCTTCACTGCAGAGGGCACACACTAACCTGTCACGCAGGGCATCATTTAACATCTCTTGAAATTCACAGTGTTCTGCTAGCTTTTTTAAAATGGCTACAAATTGTACAACTGTTTCATCTTCCTTTTGGTCTCTTTTGTGGAACCTATATCTTTCAGCAATTACCAGTGGTTTTGGGGAGAAATGAGACCCCAGGATTTCCACAATGTCACTGTAAGATTTAGTCTCAGGCTTAACAGGGTGTAGTAAGCTGCGTAGCAGAGAGTAGGTTTTAGCCCCTACAACAGTTAAGAATATTGGCACCTTCTTCACTTCTGTAATGTCATTTGCAACACCAAAAAGCTCAAAACGCTCAGTATACACATGCCACTGCTCTGTATTCTCATCAAAAGGCTCCAGGGGCCTGGTCAGAGTAGCCATGATTTTTAGTTTCACTTTCACAGTCAGTGCAAACAAGCAGCTTTTTTACTTTGTTTGTTCTTTACCTTAACTTCTACTTCCTTCTGTTACTGGAGCAGCACCGGAGTCTCACCCTCGTCGCCAGTGTTATATCCTTGGGGCAGCCGGTGTAGGAAGCAATCACTTGAGGCCAGAGAGCAGGCAGCTAACCAAAACCTCCATTTTATTTACAGATATACAGAGAGCTCACTCAGCCGGTTGAAACCGGCTGAGCTATCCCTTAATAGTCTAACTCAGTTGCCATAGTAACAAAACCCATGACAACCAAATACACAACAAGTTACATTGGCACTTTTTTGGTTCTTGTACTATGTTGTTGTTTTTTTAAAATTTGGGGTATACATTTAAGTTGAGTCTCTCATATGATGTCCTTAAGAAGTTTCCATGCAGCTTGCAGGGATTTCACTTTTGACATTGGAACTTTTAAGTTTTGTTTAACTAACTTCCTCATCTTTATGTAATCCCCTTTCTGAAGGTAAATGCTACTGTGTTGGGCTGCTGTGGTATTTTCCCTGCCACAGGGGTGTTAACTTTAATTATATTATAGTCACTATTACCAAGCGGCCCAGCTCTATTCAGCTCGTGGACCAGGTCCTGTGCTCCACTTGGGACTAAATCAAGAATCGTGTCTCCATTTGTGGGTTGCAGGAATAGCTGCTCCAAGAAGCAGTTCTTTAAGTTGTCAAGAAACTTTCTCTCTGCATCAAGTCCTGAGGTGACATGTACCCAGTCAATATAGGGATTGTTGAAATCCCCCATTATTATTCAGTTTTTTATTTTTATAGTCTCTCTAGCCTCCCTGAACATGTCACAGTCATTATCACGATCCTGGTCGCATGGTCGGTAGTGTATCCCTATTGCTATCTTGTTATCATTTGAGCATGGAGTTTGTGACAAAGTGGGAGTTTTCCCTTGTTATCTTGCATGTGAACCTATGTGATTCTTATTATGTTGCTTGAATACTGGGTGTACCTCAGTTTCCCTATGTATTTCAGGAATGTTTGTTGGTGAGTGTTAGGGGGCTTAATCCTTCGCCCTCTCACTTCCCTGGTCCTTCTCGCATGAACAGAGAGCAACAATACCCGAAGTCCAAAGGCGCAAACAATTCGATGTTTATTGGGGTGAACTTCCAGCAAGCATGATTCCAGTTTCCTTTCTCAGTGTCCCCCTTCCCAGCTCTGACACCACAGAGCCTTGCCTGTGGCCCTGTTCCTGTTCCCATCCCCTGTTCCCTTATTTTCCCCTTTAGCAAGACATGATTTTAATTCCCCCCCGCAACTTCCTGATTGACTGCAGACTATATAGTAAAACCTGAGTTTGGCTTAGCTGTTCCTTAACCAATCATTTTACTGAAATGTAACTAACCAATCCTAACACATTGTAACATGGTTATTTAACCAATTATATTTCACCACCTTCACTGGTTTACACCCAACAAAATTAGTTATATAGCGACAGAAACAATCACAGAACCAAACAGAGACCATGCAAATAAACATACAAAACAATACAGAAGTGAGGATTTCACAACTACATCTGTACAGACAGAAGGGTTCCCCAGCTGTGTCCTATTGATAAGTGAGTTCTTGCCAGACAGGCTGCTATCAAACTAAGTTTCTTTTTACATCTTCTAGGCTCTTCCCTTTCTCTGGAGGTGATGGAATATCAGGACAGGATTGTATTCCTAACAGCCCAATAGCATCTTATTTCAGTGTGACGGGTTTGGGATGTGAGGATGTGACCAGACACTTCCCAGCTTATGGCTGCCTAACTACATCTTAGCTGACGGCCTTAGCCTGTCACAGTCAGAGAAGGCCATTCCACAGACAGTGATTTTGATTCTTTCTTTCATAGCTCTATAACTAGCAAAGTGATAAGAATACACCTACATTCTTAAAGTCTAGGCCTTTGCAGACAGGCCTGAATATCTATATCCTAACAGTGAGAATAAGGGTGTGTGACTTTTGCTGAGACCCTCGAGGGCAAGTGAGAAGGCTCCAGCTGCCTGCACATATGTAATGGCCATTGCCATTCATCATCTGAGACCCAGGACGGGGATACGACCAACTGACACTTTGTCTGGGAAGTGAGACAAAGACCAGGTGGAGGGGCAACAGGTGTGTCAGAGGTCTGATCACTGGAAGCTGGGCAGTCTTCTATGGGGGACTCTTCAGAGAGATCTAGGACATCTGGCCCGGGGTGCCCCTGGGACATTCCCCTCTGGTGTTTTCTGGACCAGTGATCTTCTAGGTCACTCCACTCCTCGACTCTGGGAGCCAGCCTGACCCTGCTCTGCTGTGAGACCCCCACTCCTGGGCTGGTCCTGCACAGCCTCTGCCATGCAAACTGCTGCTTGGATTGTGCAACCGAATGTAACCAGGCTGGCTTGTTGCCGTTCAGCCAGCCTCTCCCCTTTGATCAGCACTTTATTTTTTTATATTGTATTTTGTTTTTATTTTTGTTTCTTTCATAACTAACTCTGATCTTTATGCTGCTGCTTATAATCATTTCAAACTCATCTTCTGTAGTTAACACATTTGATTTATATTTTACCTAAAACATGTGTTTTGGTTCAAGGGCTTGGTAAATCTCAGCTCAGGTTAAAAAGGTTGCCATGTGTCCTCTCCACATCAAAGGAGGTATGGACTGGGTAATTGTGACATTCCCCTGGTGTTATCCAGGACCGGGGGACGGGCCTTGTGGAAAGAGGCAGGGCAGGGGGCAGGATCTTGGGGAATGGCGGGGGAGGGCAGGTGGCCCCAGGAGTCCAGTTACCAGCAATTACAAACATTGCAATCCTGTAAGGTAGTGAGTTGTACACAGATATATGCCTCTCTCTCCCTCTGACACAGCACAGTAAGGCCAGGAAAGGATTTAATTAAATCAATGTCACTTTGACTTTCCAGTCAGTGATTCAGGGAAGAGGGCTCAGCACCATGTCACCAGCGAACTCTGCATGGAGCTCAGTCTCAGAGTAAGAGCACCTTGAGAAAACTTTAGGCCCCTTTATGAATAAAAAGCCGGAGCAGCCTGTCCTGGATCTGTTTGGTCCTAACTCCATAGATGATGGGGTTTAGCACGGGGGGAAGCAAGAGATATACATTGGCAATGAGAGCATAGAAATGCCCAGGCACATTCTGGCTAAACTGGTACATGAGGGCGAAGAAGAGACCACGGATGTAAAAGGCTAAAATAACAAAGAGGTGGGAGATGCAGGTCCCAAAAGTCTTGAGCCGGGCATCCTTTGTGGGGAGGCTGAAGATGGCCCTGAGGATCTGGATATAGGACAGGGCGATAAAAAACATATCCAGACCGTTCACACAGAATTGCACAAAGAGGTCGTAGTAACTACTGATGCGGGTGTCGGCGCAGGCCAGCTTCACCATGGCCATATGCACGCAGTATGGCTTGGGGATGATGTTGGTTGTGCAATATGGCCTCTGGCTAGCCAGGATGGGGAAGGGCAGTACAACCGTGCCGCCACGCAGCACCACGGCCAGGACAATCTTGGCCACAAAGGGGTTTGTCAGGATGTTGGAATATCTCAGGGGATGGCAGATGGCCACATAGCGATCCAAAGCCATGGCTACGAGGATCCCAGACTCCATCCCTAAGATGCAGTGAATGAAGTACATCTGGGTGAGGCAGGCACTAAAATCGATCTCCCTGGAATTGAACCAGAAGATGCTCAGCATTTTGGGCAGGATGGACGTGGACAGGACCAGGTCGGTGATGGCCAGCATGCAGAGGAAATAGTACATGGGCCCATGGAGGCTCGGCTCTGTCTTCACAATGAACAGGATGATGCAGTTCCCCAAGATGGCTATGGCGTACATGGTGCAGAAGGGGATGGAGATCCAGACATGTGCCACCTCCAGGCCAGGAATGCCCAGCAGGATGAAGATGGAGGGGTTGGTGAAGTCGGTTATGTTGGAATCCGACATGGAGAGGGAGAAGGTGTCCAACTCTGAGGCAGAACAGTGTCTCCTGCTCGTACCGTATGTTCTCCTGACTTCCTGTATGCACCCAGGGTCTAGGGTGATGGTTGCAGTACAAGTGCCTGGATGGAGAGACAATGTTAAAATATGAGACACTACATGCACTCCTGGAGGCTGTTCTCATGGGTGAAGCAGATTGGTTGCATTTTACACATTATATTGTGTGATATTTTCATTATTCAGATTAATGAATTATGAACACATGACCTTAGTAATACCAATTCCATATGTTATGGCCATCCCTGCCTCAATAATTCCAACACATCGTCGTGGGGGAACCTTTAATAGGCCCCAGCAGTAAATGCAAGTGTGGTTACTCACTATTCATCATTATTCTTTAGGCCTTGTCTACACTGCCAAGGTTTCTGCCAAAAAGGAGCTTTTGGCAAAGAAACAGAGGAGGTGTATACACTACAGAGCCACTTTTGATGACGGAACTCCACAGTTTCAGTGAAATTATAAAATCACCTTGACAAGAGTTGTAAGGCTTTTAACTCAACAGGTTTGTCACTGAAGTGCCAGTGTAGAAACTTGTGCTTGATTTTATCTCTGTAATTGGCCTCCGGAAGGTGTCCCACATTACCTAACCTGACCACTCTGGTCAACAATTTCAACTCCTCTGCCCTGCATTGAGGTAAACACCTTAGCGCCTCCCTCTTTAAAGGACTGGGAATTTTGAAACTCCCCTTCCTGCTTGCTCAGCATGCAGAGCTCACATCACATCTTCCCAGGTGGCCATGGCAGCTCCACACAGCAAATGCTCTCCTGCTTCAGCCACTGTGGAGCTGCTGAATCTGCTCAGTATTTGAGGAGAGGAGGCCGTGCAGTCCCAGCTGTGCTTCAGCCATAGAAAGTATATTAAGAAAATAGAAATATTAGAAAAGGTATAGGCCTAGAAATAGAAATAGAAAGAAATGCTAGAAAAGATTTAAGCTGTAGTAAGTGCAGGCCCTGATAAAGGCCAGTATGAGGCCTGAGGCCTAAACTAAAGTAATGAACAAGACTTAGCTAAAAAGCAAAGTAAGGCTGCGAGCTGAAGGCCGGCTCGGTTCACAGAAGCTGGCAAGAAAAGGGCTGATGTTGCATAAACATATATTCACCTAGCGTACCGAAGTATAAACACAGCACTAGAATACACTATACTGAAACATTCCATAGATAATAAAAGGACAGGCCAACCCATCCCAATGACAGGGGCAAAAGGGTAAAATGATGGATGGAGTTGTTTTGATCGAACCAACATGTACAAGGTAGAAGGCGGCACCTTAATACGTAGAAAGGTTGAACCTTGCTGTGTAGAGGGGTGGCCCCTCAATACGTCAGGTGTGATGTGTAACTTGTTTGTATCTGTGTATAAGAATGTACCCCTGGGGCGGTGTCTTTGTCCGGCCGAGGGGGCAGTGGAAAGTCCCGCCACTGACTGAGCCGGGTCCATTGCCAAGAGGCACTTTCTCGTAGTATGCCCTGAATTAGGCTAAGAAACCTACGGGGAACTGTCATTGTGTCCGAGGTCGCAATAAACCTAGCCGACGTGGCTTTGCATCTTACTGGACTCTGTGGTTACTGGGGGTTCTCGTCGGGTCTGCTGTGTCAGCTATCTGCACAGAGCTTGGACAGCACACAGAGGGAACACACGCACGCAGCTGAGTGATATCAATATTGGAGAAAGCAGAGCACCACACCGGTAGCACTCTGTCTACACTCTGACAACTTAAGCCAATTCCTAAAGGTAGAAAGGAAACTTTTTAATATTCATAGAAGGTAGATGTGTTCAAGAAATCTTTTTGTTCTGCATTTGATAGAATCACCACAACAGATGATTAAATACATTCCAGTCCATTAGCTGTCAAGGAGGATATTAAACATCATCTACAGTAGAACCTTAGAGTTACAAACACCAGAGTTACCAACTGACCGATCAACCATACACCTAAATCAAAACAAGAAGTACACAATCAGGCAGCAGAAAGCCCCCCTCGCCCCCCAAAAAAGAAGAAGAAGAAGAAGAAGAAGAGGCAAATACAGGAGAGTTCTGTGTTAAATATAACCTATTTTTAAAAAGGAAAGTTTTAAAAAAAGATTTGATGAAGTTAGGAAACAATAGAAAAGCTGCTATGGGATTAGTTAAAAAAAATGCCAGGAATAATGAATGCCATGCAACAACAGGGTGTATGGAAAACAAGTCTTGTCAAATAAGCCCAATTTCATCCTTTAATGAGACGACATGTTTGCTTGATCAAGGAAACTGCGCAGATGAAATAGACTTTGATTTCTCTGAGGCATTTGCATCAGTAGGGGAAAAAATTCAGATAAAAATATGAAGAGTCTACAATATCACTAGAGCACATGTCAAATGCACAAAAATCTGTCTAACTGATAGATCTCAGAAAGCCATTGTCAATGAGTCATTGCCTGTGAATAGGGCTGTTTCTAGTGGGGTTGTGCAGGGATCAGTTCTAGGTCTGATGCTATTCAATATTTTCATGAAGGATCTGGAAGCAAATAGAAAATCACTGCTCATAAAATTTGCAGACCACACAAGATTGTCAGAGTGGTTACAGTGAGGAGGCCAGGGCAGGCATACTGATAGAGCTAGAGTGTTTGATGATCTGTGCCGTAACAAACAAAAAATATTTTAATACAGTCAAATGCAAAATTTTTCTTTCAGAACAGGGAATTCAGGCCAGACCCACAGACTACGGCTTGGATACATAAACAGGGGAGTGGTGAGTTGGAGCAGGGGAAGGATTTTACCTTTGCACATTGCATCCAGTTCTGAGGTCCACATTATAAAAAGGATGTTGAAAAATTCGAGAGGGTCCAAAAAAGAGCCACTAAAATGATTTGAGGCTGAAGAAAATGCCAGATAGAGAGAGAGACCTAAGGAGCTTCATCTATTTATCTTATGCAAAAGACGATCAAGCAGAAACTTACATGGGGAGAAAACCTTGAGCAGTAAAGGGCTCTGTAATCTAGTGGAGAAAGGCAGAGCAAGGCCCAGTGGCTGGAGACTGAAGCCAGACAAATTCCAATTGGAAATAAGGGCTCAATGTTTAGCTCTGAGGATAATTAAACTTTTGAATAAATTGCAAAGGGAAGTGGTGGATTCTCCAACTCACGATTGCTGGAGATCCAGACTGGATGTGTTTCTGGAAAATCTGCTTGTGGGCTTGTCTACACTTAAAACACTACAGTGGTACTGCCGTAGCGCTTCACTGTAGACACTACTTACCGCGATTGCAGGGGTTCCCCGTCAGTGTAGGTAACCCACCTCCCTGAGAGATGGTAGCTAGGTTGATGAAGAATTCTTCGGTAGACCTCATGCTGTCGACACCAGTGTTAGGTTGATATAGCTGCATCTCTCAGGGATGTCAATTTTTTTGCTATTGAAATAAAAGCAAATGCAATTTTCCGTTGCGTTACCAGATGCATAGCATGCAAGTCATGGGAGGTGATAAAACCTCTCTACTCATTTCTGTTTAGGCCTCAGTTGGAGTACTGTGTCCAGTTTGGGTCTCCAATGTATAAGAAGGATTTAGGGAAATTGGAAAGGATTCAGAGGTGAGAGACAAGGATGATTGAAAGGATGGAATACGAGCCTTATGAGCAAAGGCTGAAGGAACTGGGTATGCTTAGTTTGGAAAAGAGGAGATTAAGGAGCCACATGACAGTGGTTTTCAGATATTGAAAGGCTGCCATAAAAAAGATGGAGAAAAGTTGTTCTCTCTTGCCACTGAAAGCAGGACAAGAGGCGCTGGGTTGAAACTGCAGCATAGCAGATTTAGATGAAATCTCAGGAAAAAAACTTCCTAACTGTAAGAACAGGAGGACAATGGAACAGACGCCTCAGGATCTTGTGGAAACTCCTTCACTGGAGGTTTTCCAAAGGAGGCTGGATAGCCATCTCTCTGCGATGATTTAGACAGAACAAATCCGGCATCTTGGCAGCAGGTTAGAGGAGATGACCCTTGCGGTCCCTTCTCACCCTGTGGCTCTCTGATTTCATGATGTAAAATCCTAGTGTAGACCAGGTTTAGTCAAACACAAGTTATTGAGCTCAATACAGGGGTAAACGGTGAAATTTAATGACCTGTGTCATACAGGAATTCAGGTTGGATGATCAGACGGTCCCTTCTGGCCTTAAATCCTATGAATCTATAGATAAAGAAAGTAGATCAGGCATTTCTATGTACTGTCCCTCACAACACTTGAACAAGGGAACATTCAATTCCATTGATAAATAATACACGTTTGGCTTGTGGATCTCCTTGCCACAGACATTGTTGAAGCAAAGAGCTTATCTGAATGGGATGCAGAAATGGATTGACCATTACAGGTATTGCTGGCACCACCGTTAGTTAAGACTATCTGACACCTTCAATTTGGAAAGCACATTTTCAGTTGCTTATAGGTTTGCCAAACATTTACCATTTGGACTGAAATTTCTCATGCTGGGTGTCTACATCTGGATTAATTGCATTTTGAAAGTTTCAGGCAGAATGGTTGGGCCGATTTATCAAATGAAGCTAGGAGAAGATATGTCTTGTCCAGGTTGAAAAATTCATATAACTGTTCCAGGGAGGAGTCCATGCTTTACAGCAGATAAACATCAGCTAACAGCTCCTCCTCCTCCCCGTCCCACCCCCCATTAGCAGCCAGAAACCTACATTGCAAGAGGAGGAGGTGAAGAGTCGGAGGATTAATTTTTACTCATTTCTCACTCCAAGGGGATTTTTCCCCCAATGGGGCCAGAGCAATCGACTGGTCACAGCCTCTGAATTTGGCCTTGACTTGGGCATCTACGAACACCTTTCACCATGACGTATGCACTGTGCCAATGAAACACAGCCACGCTGGGGCTAGAGGCCATCAGCCAGGGAGGTGAGACACAGCAAAGAGGCACATTTTGGCCCATGATACTGGAGCAAACTCATCTCCTCTGGCAAGGGCCCTGGGATGTTTCATGGCTTAGCAGAGTGGAAAGGACCCCAGACCTATTCTCTATCCCATCACACCCATATTGCACTGGGTTTGTCGAACAGCAAGACATGGGTACCTGTGGATTCTGAGATGGACGTGTCTTCCCTGGGAAACCCCCTCAGGTAGCCGTGTCCCAAACCTCTCTCACTCCAGCATCTGCAGCAACATCCCACACCGAGAGCTGACAGGGGTGTGCACTGTTTATAATATAGCTCTGTGCAATCCCAGTGGGGTTCGCTCAGCCTCTAGGGGAGACGTGGCATCTGGATGTAAACAGGCTGGACAACGGAGACACTCTAGCAAGTGCCTTTCTTTCCCTGTCTGCACTTCTGTGCTATTGGTCCAGTTTCAAGAGTAAAAAGTAATTAGGACCTTCCCAAAGGGAGATGAGTCAAACAGACATTAATTGCTCTGTGTATTTGTGTATATTTGAAAATTACAGTTGATTAATAAGACAACTAGGGATAATGCCTAGATCTGCATAGGGTCTGATACCCTGTAAATGCGCAGGAGGCACGAATAATTTCTATAGGCACACGCGGTTGTCGCTAAGGATCAGAGATCAGTATGATCATAGAGTGTAGCAATTTTCATTGAAGGGTCTTCAACACACCTAGCAAAGGAAAGTCACCACGAACATAGCCCCATAATACAGACAGGTAAACTGAGGCACAGGGAGAGGTGACTTGAGCAAAGTCACACAGAGAATGAGCGACAGAACCCAGGAGTCTGGACTTCCTTGGCATAACCACCATAAGCACGCTTTCTCCATCAGTAACTGAGTGTGGGAGGGAGCATACTGCAACCCCCATATTCCTCATTTTCATATAATAGTGATCTTATGTATAAAGCACGTCTTGTAAGGTATCAGGGGAAAGGTTATGATCTGATGAAAGTCATTTCTCTATCCATATATGTATATCATTAATGCATATGAAGTTATGAGAATTGTGTTGTGTGATGGTCACTAAAACATGCTGTAAGTTCGGGATTCAGCCAGATATTAGCTCCCCAGCGGCAACAGCAAAGAAATTAACCAACGCCTGGACAGGGTGTCAACCAACCCATCACCAGCCATTACTGAGCAAGGGAGCTAAAATTCAATGCTTCACCTGCATGAGGCCACATCAGGGGAATTGCTCAACATTGCTTGGAGACTCAGCAATGCCTCCAGATATGCCTGGACTTGTGTTCTCCCAGCACATGGACTGAGGGTATAAAACAGGCAGAGTGGACACATATAGACCCCTTCTCCTGTCCCACCTATGCTGCAAGCAACCAAAACACTGAGAAGACAAGACTCCAACAGACGAGATTGGCCCAGGTTTAAGGAACAAACCTGTATATTAAGGCCTGCAGTATCCAGTAGGGTGAGAAAAACTGCTTCATCTCGATGTTGCCCAGTCTAATAGGGTTGAGAGCTTAGACTGCGCGCTTATCTTTTATTTTCATTTCACTAAATCCGACTTGTTATGCTTTGACGTATAATCACTTAAAATCTTTCATAGTTTAAAAATTTGTTTGTTTATTCTACCTGAAGCAGCGTGTTTGGTTTGAAATGTGGGAGAGACGCCCCTTGGGATAACAAAGCTGGTATATATAAATTTCATTGTTAAATTGACAACCTCATAGAAGCTTGCAGTGTCCAGCGGGCATAACTGGACACTGCAAGAAGGAGGTTCCTAGGGCTGTGTCTTGGACCGGAGATATTGGCTAGTGTCATTCGGTCGCACAATCCAAGCAGCAGCTTACATGGCAGAGGCTGTGTGTGAACAGCCCGGGAGTGGGGGTTCTCACAGCAGAGCAGGGTAAGGCTGGGTTCCAGAGTCAAGGATTGGAGTGACCTAGCAGATCACTGGTCTGGATAACACCGGAGGGGAATGTCACACTGAGTGCATTACAAGAGGAAATGGACTCTTGTTTTATCAGGGCCTGTTTGTTGGATGGGTGTGACGGACTCCTCAGGATGCAAACTGGAACTGAAGTACTGCCAAGCCTTTTGGCATAACAATCTGGGCCCCTCTCACACTATAAGGCTGTGCCAAGCTGCAATCCTCTCCAGGTCTTGCACTTACACAGCCACACACAGACAGAGGCACACCCAGCTGCAGTTACATGAATGCTTTCACTAGCCACTCATGAACCAGCAATAGAGAGGCTCCTGCCAGTTCCCCCAGCTGCCCAGTCTAGGACCCCAGAGCTGTATCGTCTTGCCCTTGTCAGAACCCTGACCAGTGTAAGTTTATTTCTCAGTCCAGCCCTCCCTCAATGTGGAGACGACAATGCACCAGCTGCTGTTCCTGAGCAGATTTCACTTTTGCATTTCAAACAACACACTGTTTTAGGTAACAAAAAATCTATAAAACAAATTTACTAAGTACAGAAAGATAGATTTTAAGTCATTTTACGTTATAGCGAACAGATTAAAATTGGTTACTAAGAAAAAATATCACAATCTAAGTTCTGTACACTAGACAGGCTTTGAATCAAGAAGTGTCTCACCCGGATGATACAAACAGTCCAGAAATCTTCCATAAACAGACTAGAAATCCCTTCAGCTTGGGACAACATCCCCAGTTCAGTGCTTGTTCCTAAGGTGTTTCCAGGTGTGGAGTTGTGCGGGGAGTGAGGCCAAGTGATGATGACGCTTCCCACAAACTGGAGTTCAGTGTCACATGAGCTGGTCACATGCCCTTGCATGTATCGATGAGTCATAGCAGGGGCTATGACCCATATCTTGGATACAACGTTCAGAGAAAAGTCGATCAGGGGGTGATAAGCTTCTTCTAAAGCCTCCTGTGTTTCTTAATGGGCCAGTACCTTGAATGCTTCATCCACAATGTGCTGGCTAGACTGGAGGTAAACTACATTGTGGGCGTTATCCAGGAGCAAATACATTTGAAATATTGGTACAAAGGCAATATTCATAACTTTAGGTTAAAAAAAAGATACATATATACAACTAGGGTAATCACATTCAGCACATCATAACTTACATGACATACTTTATATAAAACACCTCATAATCATATCACTGGTAAGTATGTGGGTTCCAGGACGTTGCTTTGGGGCACAGAGTCACACCTTGCCCCTTAGTTTACTGCAGGAGTGTTAGTCACTGACTAATGCGGAGGCAGAGTGCCCAAAGCCCTCTGTAGGTTTGGAACATACAGCTCCCAAGTATTGCAAATGGTGTAGTGTTATCCATAGCGTACTTCCAAAGCTCTGGGTACCTTTTAATGCTTTGTAGATCAGCCTAGTGATCTCAAAAGCCAGCAAGTGCCTTCTCTGGGTCACCAGGTAACCTCTCTTTGTAGCTGTGCAGCATTGTTAACCATTGTGTTTTCCAGCTAGTGATAAGTCAGTACAGGTATTCATCACTGCCATGAGGTGGTGAGCCTCCTCCCATTGGGCTTTCCCTGCGATCCCCACTGCAAGCACTGGGACCTTCTCCCCCCATTTCCTAGAGGGTTGTGAGCTGTGCTGTCTGGGCTCAGGTATGTGTCTTTTCTCAGCAACCCTTTCATATCTGCTTTCTGTGTCTTGCCAGTGCAGGGAATTAACTCCTTCCCTCTGTCTGGTGGGCCATTAGCATTCTCACAAACAACTATCTCTTCAGTAGGATCTACAGAGAGAGAGCGTTAGCTTTCACAAGCACTCCAGGAACAAAGTCCTGCAAAATCAGGAGCTGGATTGGGGTCCCCTCCGTCATCCCTCTCTCTATTGCTGAGAGCTCAGTTGTGTGACAGTTTCCTTCCAGGAGGTCAGTTACACAGTCCCCTCTCAAAGGCTGATGCAGAGATTGAGTGATTGGGTGCGCAGGTGCTGAACCGGGCATTCTGTCCTGGGCACCCTCCCCCGTGTGATCAGTGAGGAGACATTCCTGTTCTCCTGCTCTTCCTCCCCCACTTTCATTCTGTGGGCCCTCCTAGATAAAACCCCCTATACTCTCTATTGTGCACCTGTCCCCTGCTCAGCCATGAAGGGCTCACAGCTAACAGTCTGGACAGTTGTCTCACTAGGAAGTGCTCAACCTCCCTCTCCTGTCCCCTTCCTTCCTAAGGGGCTGTTGCCTCCTGCTTCAGTGTTAAAGGAACTCTCCCCTCTTCCTTGGTGGTTTATATGATTCCATCACCCTTCTGTGAGCTCCCCTCCGGGACACAATTCCTGTGCTCCCTAGCACTGCGTTACTCCCTTGCTAAGCTGCAATCTGGATGTGTTTATGATACATGACAAGTGCCTGAGGGGCTTCTGTGCTCAGGGTTGCCTGTTTCCCCCCAGCACAGGGCCTTTATTCCTCATGTGATCAATGGAATTACAGTGATAGCACCTTCCGGGCGCTTCTGTTTTGAGAGGAGATTTGGGCCAGGGATTAGAGGAATGGGATAAAGTGGAACCCTGCTGTCCACTGTGACAGATTTTCGTTACCAATCCACCCAGGACCACAGTTGATCAGGCTGTGGTCATAGGATCTTTAGGGGAGGAGATGATGAGGCACACCAAGGGTCTAAATATTAAAGATTTATTGATAAAATAATAAAATAACAGCAGAGAGTGCTGGGAACGCTCCCGCATCACGCAGGGGAAGAAAGAAAGCGTTAATGCCCCCAGGCCCTAACTCATTTTCATATTCACATACACACGACCCAAGCTGGCCAGGTCTGGGTGTAACATCAGAAGAAGAAGGGGTAAGGTGGACGGGAGTGCTGTCCTGGGCCCAGGCCGTCCGAGAATCTGCTGTGCTCTCCAAATTGTTTCAGCTCTCAGGAGGGTTTTTTAAATCCTGGGTTTCTTTGTGGGTATCATCATCCAGGGCTCTCTGTGCTCTTTGTACCAGTCTCAATCGGCTTGCTGTGGCCTTCTCGGCTGCCCAAAACACACTGTCCTCAGAGAATTTGTTTTCCCATCTGTTGCCCTTCGCCGCCTCATTCGCTTTGTTTTCGCTGCTATCTTTGCAGCTCTGCTCCACTTAGTTCTCCTCTTCTCACGACTGGGCAGCTGTAGATTTCTCATCTGTAGATTTCTCATTGAGCCCATGACCTTGGTCCAGGGCCAGTGTCTTATCTTCACACGGAGCTAGCTAAAGCACCAAGTTAACCTGTTCTCTGCTTCCCCCCCCCCCTTGGCCTCTCGTACTCCTGCAAAGGAATCTTCCATTCCCCACTCACACCCCTTTAGCCCTCCCCAAGATGCTTTGCAATGCGACAGCATTAGCAATATACAGTGCTGATCTGCCTTCCCAGGGGACTGCCTGAGGGAGGGGGCCATTGGGCTGTGACAGTCCCCCCCTTGACCCCAAATCAACATTTTATTGTGAGGGGTCACCACTTAGGTTTCCATCCTCCCTCTGACACAGTGGCTGGGGTTGCTGTTGGCCCTCTACATAAACAGCAATATAACATACACAAAATTGTTAAGGCAACAACAATTGCATACGCCAGCCAATAATGACTTCTGGCTCCATCAGTAGCATAGCATAGCACCTCCCCCTGTTTCTATAGATGTCTGAGTCGAATGGCTGTGGCAAAGGCAGCTTTCTCCAGATTAAACAGTGTAAAGGAGGAGGCATCTGTCTGGAATACAGTCAGTTGTTCCCAGGTGTGCATCAAGGGCAGGAAAACATTGGGTGTATGCAGGGCCGGTTCTAGGCACCAGCATTCCAAGCTGGTGCTTGGGGCGGCAGTCCCTGTGTTTTCGCCCCAAAGCAGCGCACTGAATTGCCGCCGTGGACAGCGGGGAGAGTCCATGCGCCTTTAGGGCAGCAGGCGCGTTTCCGCAGTGGCGGCAATTCGCCAGCAGCTTCTATGTTCAGCTGTCCACTGCGGCTTCAGCTAAACACAGAAGCTGCCGCCGAATTGCCACCACCGCGGAAACGCGCCTGCCGCTCTAAGGGCACAGGGACTGCCCCTGCTGTCCGGCGGCAATTCGGCCGCTGCTTGGGGCGGCAAAAACTGTAGAGCCAGCCCTGGATGTATGAAAAATTAAACACAACATAGCAATATTAACAGTCTGTTGCATAATGACAGGCCAATGCACTGAAAAAAATTGTGTTCGCGATCTTAACAGTAAAATTGAGAGGCACCCTGGGGTTAGTGGCTCTCCAAACACATGCTGAGGTATTGGTAAACAGATGTGCTGCAGTGGGGGCATATCCTGATGCCTCCCCTTCCCAACAGATGTGATGACCCATCTCAAAAAAGCGGCCTGGCACTGCCTTTTCTTTACACATCATTTGAGGGGGCTCCATAGGCCACAGTTACCAGGTGTTGCCTTCTGCAATCCATATGTGCTGACAGTCTGGGGATGCAGTCAGCACGTATCTTTTAGCCGTGTCATTAGGGGGAACCACCTCCCCCACGTCGCGATGGACCACCCAATCCCAGATAATACGTGATGCCATATTTTCAGGATGCTAAGTCACAATTGCCCCCCACCAGTGGATAATTGACCTTTTCTTCCACCATGGCCAATTCTGAACAGTGGTTAAATTAACAAATGAGGACAAAAGCATCCGACACCTGAGGATTCCCATAGATATGTGCCACCATACATACATTGTATCACACCAACAAATTCTGCAGGCCCAAAGCAGCAAGAGTGGTCCCACCTCTCCTGCTCAGGGTGTCCCTGGGCTCTCGCTATTACTGCCTTGTCCTGTTAACAAAGCAAAAGGAAAAGAAAGAGACAACGTAAATGCACCGATTGGGGAAACTGAGGCACATACAAAAACTTTCTAAATAATTAGTTGTCCTGTTACAGCCCTTCCTGGCTTTCGTCAAGGACGTTGTTCGCCTGGTTTAGGAGGTTACACCAACAATGTTTTAATGCCAATTCCATATATTATGGTGCCCCCTGGCTTAATAATTCCTATACATTTGATGTGGGAAACCTTAATAGGCACCAACAGGAAACAAGAGAGTGAATACTGGTTATCCATCATTCCTTAGTGCAAAAAAACCCATGCTAGAGAGTCCATGCTCAAGGCAGTTTCCCATTCACCTAGTTGCTCAAAATATGAGAGTTGAAAAAAAAAAAGTTTTGACACAACATGTACCAGAGAGAAAAATTTCAACTAAAAGACACATCAGGAGAAAGACCTGGGCGTCATTGATATCAGAACATCTTAAACAACTGCTCATTCACAGCAGTGTCCAAAACAAAGACAATGATGGGAGGCCTAAGGAATGGGATGGAGAATACCTTACTCTGGACATGCGCTCAGTTTTGGACACCAAGTCTCTATAAAGGATATAGCAGATAGAAAGGGGATTTCTGTGACAGGCTATTAGAATTGCGGAGGCTGCCATATGTGGACTGAAAAGTCTGGGACTGTTTAGTTTAGAGAAGAGACAAAGAAGGGGGCTTATGATAGAGGAGAGGAAAATAAAGAATGGGGATAGATTACATTCAAGTGGACAAACAGAGAACAGTTCCCAACCAGTAATATCTATGGACATTTTGTGTTTCAAAAGGGCTAATTCTCCTCAGGTGAAGCAAATTATCAACAAAACTGATTGGGAGGAAAAATTTTGAGAGAAAAAGTGAATGAGAATTGGGTGTTCTTTATGAAGAGTTTATTAGAAAGCTCAGAAACCACAATTCCTCAGTCAAGAGTGTACACAACTTTGGCTAAAACTTCTATTCAGTGGCAAAATGAAGGCAGGAGTTAGGTGGGAAAAAGCAATACACACACGCACACACACACACACACACACAAATAACTGGCTCTGTAATCTAGCAGAGAAAGGCAGAGCAACGCCCAATGGCTGGAAGATGAAGCCAGACAAATACCAGCTGAAAGTAAGGGCCAAATTTTTAGCCCTGAGGGTGATTAATGTTTGGAACAAACTGCAAAGGGAAGTGGTGGATCCTCCAGCTCTGCATGTCTGTAGATCCAGACTGGATATTTTTTTTTCTGGAAGATCTGCTTGAGGACTTATCCACACTTAAAATGCTACAGTGGCACTGCTGTAGTCAGGGGCGGCTCTAGGATTTGCGGCGCCCCAAGCAGGGCGGCGCGCCGCGGGGGGGGGGAGGGGCGCTCTGGCGGGCGCCAGTCCCGCGTCTCCGGTGGACCTCCTGCAGACGTGCCTGCGGCGGGTCCGCTGGTCCCGCGGCTCCGGTGGACCTCCCGCAGGCACGCCTGCGGATGCTCCACCGAAGCCGTGGGACCAGCGGACCTTCCACAGGCATGCCTGCGGGAGGTCCACCGGAGCCGCCTACCACCCTCCCGCGGGATGCCGCCCCAAGCACACGCTTGGTGCGCTGGGGTCTGGAGCCGGCCCTGGCTGTAGTGCTTCAGTGTAGACACTATTTACACCCACGGCAGGGGTTCTTGTATTGGTGTAGGTAATCGCCTCCCCAAAAGTTGGATAGAAAAATTATTCTGTTGACCCCATGCAATTATAAAGGGGTTAGGTTGATATAGCTACATCTCTCAGGGGTGTGGATTTTTTTGCTCTTGCCAAAAAAAGAAAATGAAATTTTTGGATGCATTAGCAAAGGCATAGCATGCAAGTCAAACTGGGGTACTGTGTCTAATTATGGTCACCAATGTATAGAAAGGACGTAGAGAAACTGGAAATGACCAGAGGCAAGCAAGAAAAATGATGAAAGAGAGAGAATTCAAGCCATATGAGTGAAAGCTAAAGGAAGTGGGTATGTTTAGTTTGGGAAAGAGGAGACTGAGGGGGACATGGCAGGAGTCTTCCAGGATTTTAACAATTTCCACCCCACCAGCAACCTCAGCCTGGACCAGTCCACAGAAGAGATCCACTTCCTGGGCACTACAGTACAAATAAGCAATGGTCACATAAACACCACCCTATACTGGAAACCTACTGACTGCTATACTTACCTACATGCCTCCAGCTTTCATCCAGACCACATCACACCATCCATTGTCTACAGCCAAGGTCTAAGATACAACCACATTTGCTCCAGTCCTTCGGACAGAGACAAACACCTACAGGATCTCTATCAAGCATTTTTAAAAGTACAATGCCCACCCGAGGAAGTGAAGAAACAGATTGACAGAGCCAGAAGGGTACCCAGAAGTCACCTACTACAGGACAGGCACAATAAAGAAAGTAACAGAATGCCACTAGCCATCACCTACAGCCCCTAACTAAAACTTCTTCAGTGCATCATCAAGGATCTACAACCTACCGTGAAGGACGATCATTCACTCTCACATATCTTGGGAGACAGGCCAGTCCTCGCTTACAGACAGCCCTCCAACCTGAAGCAAATACTCAGCAGCAACTACACAAAAAAACTATAACCCAGGAACCAATCCCTGCAACAAACCCCGTTGCCAACTCTGTCCGCATATGTAATCAAGGGACACCATCATAGGACCTAACCACATCAGCCACACCATCAGGGGCTCGTTTACCTGCACATCTACTAATGTGAAATATGCCATCATATGCCAGCAATGCCCCTCTGCCATGTACATTGGTCAAACCAGACAGTCTCTACTCAAAAGAATAAATGGACACAAATCAGACATCAAGAATTGTAACATTAAAAAAACAGTAGGAGAACACTCCAATCTCTCTGGACACTCAATGACAGACTTAAAACTGGCAATTTTTTAACAAAAAAAAATTAAAACAGACTCCAAGGAGAAAAAGCAGAACTGGAATTAATTTGCAAACTGGACACCATCAAATTAGGCCTGAATAAAGACTGGGAGTGGATGGGACACTACAAAAAGTAATTTTCCCTCTGCTGATACCAACACCTTCTTGTCATCTGTTGGAAATGGGCCACTTTGATTGCATTGGCCTCGTTAACACTACAAAAGTAATTTTCCCTCGCTGGGTATTCACCTCTTCTTGTCAACTGTTGAGAATAGGTCACATCCACCTTAATTAAATTGACTCATCAACATTGACTCCCCACTTGGTAAGGCAACTCCCATCTTTTCATGTATTAGAATATATACTCTGCTTACCATATTTTTCACTCCATGAATCTGATGAAGTGGGTTTTAGCCCACGAAAGCTTATGCCGAAATAAATTTGTTTGTCTCTAACGTGCCACAAGGACTCTTTGTTGTTTTTGCTGATACAGACTAACACGGCTACGACTCTGAAATAAAAAAGATGGAGAAAAGTTGTTCACTCTTGCCACATAGGGCAGGACAAAAGGCAATGGGTTCAAACTACAGCATAGCAGACAGGAGCGTCTGTATGTATTTTGGCGGCGTGCCTGTGGGAGGTCCTATGGTCCTGCACCTTCGGTGTCCCCGCAGACGAATTACCCCCAGAGCCGTGGGACCGGCAGACCTCCCGCAGGCATGCCGCCAAAGGCTGCCTGACTGCTGCCCTTACGGCGACTGTCAGGCTGTTCCCCCCCCCACATGGCTTCCTGCACCAGGCACATGCTTGGAGTGCAGGTGCCTGGAGTCGCCCCAATAGCAGATTTAGATTAAATCTCAGGATAAACTGCCTAAATGTAGGAACAGGAGGACAACGGAACAGACGCTTCAGGAAATCATGGAGGCTCCTTTACTGCAGGTTTTCTAAAGGAGGCTGGACAGTCATCTGTCCTGGATGGCTTAGACACAACAAATCTTGCATCTTGGCAGGGGCTTAGATTAGCTGACACTGGCGGTTCCTTCTCCCCCTGTGGCTCTAGAATTCTATGATATAAAATCCAAGTATAGACCAGGCCTTAGTCAAACACAAGGGATTCACTAATGGATTGGCCATTGTAGGTGGTGCTGGTGACACGGAACCACCGTTGGTTAAGGCTGTCTGACACCTTCAATTAGGAGACCTCATTTTCAGTTGCTTAGAAGTTTGCCAAACTTTAAGCAATTGGACTGAAATTTCACATGCCGGGTGTCTGCTTCCGGCTGAGTTGTTTTTTGAGTTTCCGGCATAAAGTTTGAGCCGACTTCCCAAATGAAGCTAGGAGAAAAGATGTGTTGCCCATGCTGAAACAGTCTTAGAATTGTTCCAGTGAGGAGCCCAAGCACCTCCATGGAGATAAAAGTCAGGGAACAGCCTCCGCTCCCCCGTTAACAACCGGAGCCCTGAAATGCAAGAGGACGACAAGGTGACAGTGTCTCTGCATTAACACACAGCTGGCTCTTGAAGTCTTTACTCAGTTCTTACTCCAAGGGGAGTTTTGCCTCGGTGGGACCCAAGTAAACTATGGGCAAGGGCCTCCAAATTTGGCCTTGTGTTGTCCATCTACTAACACCTTTTATCCTGAAGAGTCCAGTGTGGCGCTGAAATGCATCCACCTAGGCCTGGAGGCCATCAGCCCGGGACGGCACAGCAAAGAGGGACATTTTAACCCATGATACTGAAGCAAGAGCCCTTAGATGTTTAATGGCTGTGCAGAGCGGAAAGGACCACAGACCTATTCTCTGTCCCATCACATCCATGTTGCACTGGGTTTGTCATGCAGGTGAGCTCCTCAGCAAGAAGTGGGTACCTGTGAATCCTTAAACAGAAGTGTCTTCTCTGGGAATCCCCCTCAGGTAGCCGTGTCCCACACCTCTCTCACTCCAGCATCTGCAGCAACATCCCACACCCAAAGCTGACACAGAGACGTGCTTCATTTCTAATATAGCTCTGTGCAATCCCAGCAGGGTTCGAGGAGTCTGTAGAGGAAAAGCGAGTGTCTGAATGTAAACAGACTGAAGACAAGCCTGTCTGGGCTTCTGGGTTCTTTATCCAACTTTAGGAATAAAGAGTAATTAAGGGACCTTCCCAAAGGGAGATGAGAACTCTTGGGCTCTGTGCTGAGTCAGAGAAGAATTGACTGCTCTGTGCATTTGTGTATATTTAAAAATTATAGTTGATTAGTAGGAAAATTAGGGGTAATGCTTAAAACTCCATAGGGTCTGATACTCTATAAAGTCCCAGGAATGATGGGTAGATAGTAAACACACACATCTATAGGAAGATACCTGAGGGGAGACACAGGCACTTTCTGCAGGCACACAATGCTGTTACTAAGGGATCAGAGATCAGAAATTCTCCCCAGTAATTCTCATCATACTGTGCAGCAGCTTCATTGAAGGATCTTCACAACACCTAGCAAAGGAAAGTCACTATGGCCATGCCCCATTAAACAGATAGGTAAACTGAGGAATGGGGAGATGTTATTTGGCCGAGGTCACACAGAGATTGAGTGGCAGGATGGCAGACCCCACCCAGGCATATTGAGTTCCCTGCCGTAACCACGATCTCTCCATCACACCAAGAGGGAAATGGACTCCCGCTCTGGCAGGGGCTGTTCATTGGTTGGGACGTAGAGGAAAGGCGGGAAGAGGGAGCCTGAGCCTTCGCCATAGTCTCAAGGTGAATCTGAGGTTTTCAGAACTAGCTGGAGGTTGTGAGTTTCTCACGCCTGTGAGGTGTGAACTCCAGGACTCCACTTCCGCTCCCACTCACAAACCTGCCAACGCATCACAGGCATTGGGGTGGCTTCAGGGGAACAGACTTAGAAAAAGCAACACCAACAGAATGTTCCTGTGGATAGAGGGCAGCTGGGGTCCTGCCTGGGGACAGAGGCCTCACCTCAAAGCTGCCATGGAACAAGGGTGTGTGTGTGGCTATAGGCAGGATAGAGATTGGATTAGTGTTTGCATTGGATTTGTTCTCTGCCTCTTGCTTCATTTCTTTCCTGTCTCTCCCAGGTGGAAGTGAAATCGAATGTTCCAGGCTGACTCTGTCTTCCCAGCACTGCCCCAGCTGGAGGGCGCTTGGATTCCCACAGCTGAACTCTGAGCCTGCTCTTCTGGCTAATCGGGGTATTTCTCCAGTGCGGAGCACCAGGGTTTTAAGCACTGATATGAGACGGAATGAATTCTCCTGACAAGGGCAACAGGGACGCCGTGTTAACCTGCATTCAAGTTACTAACGCTCTGTACCTGCCAAGCATGGTTTGACCTTCCTCTGTAGCTGAAGGCAAAGGGAGGGTGTCAAGGTTTACTCCCCCACTCTGAACTTTAGAGTACAAATGTGGGGACCTGCATGGACCCTTCTAAGCTTAATTTACTAGCTTAGATCTGGTAATGCTGCCACCAGCCAGAAGTAGTGTCTGGTACACTCCCTGTCCCCACAAAACCTTCCCTGGGGAACACAGACCCAAATCCCTTAGATCTTAACACAAGGAGAAATTAACCATTCCCCCGTCCTTTTCCCCCCAGACTTTCCCCTCCCTGGGTTGCCTTGAGAGGCTTCACACAGATCCAAACTCCTTGGATCTTAAAACAAAGAGGAATTAACCATCCCCCATCCTTTTTTCCCCCCACCAACTCCCGGTGAGGATCTTAAAATAGAAAAATCAATCAGGTTCTTAAAAAGAAAGCTTTTAATTAAAGAAAAAGAAAAGATAAAAATTATCTCTGTAAAATCAGGATGGAAATGCTTTACAGGGTATTTAAATTTATATAGCCAGAGAAATCCCCCCTAGCCTCAGGTTCAAAGTTACAGCAAACAGAGGTAAAAATCCTTCCAGCAAAAGAAACATTTACAGGTTGAGAAAACAAACATAAGACTAACACGCCTTCCTGACTAGATACTTACAAATTTGAAACATGAGACTGATTCAGAAAGATTTGGAGAGCCTGGATTGACGTCTGGTCCCTCTCAGTCCCTGAGAGCGAACAGCCCCCAAACAAAGAATACAAAACAAAGACTTCCCTCCACAAAGATTTGAAAGTATCTTGTCCCCTTATTGGTCCTCTGGTCAGGTGTCAGCCAGGTTTACTGAGCTTCTTAACCCTTTACAGGTAAAACAGACATTAACCCTTAACTATCTGTTTATGACAGAGGGGGAGGCCCTGATTTGGCTGGATTAGTGTGTTGACTATTTTTGATCGTTACTTGTGTTGTGGAGGAATCCAGAGGGCTCGCTCCAGTTCGGGGGCCCTTGTACTGGGCCCTTCGCAAACACTGAAGGAGAAACAGACCCTGCCGCAAGGAGCTTATAAGATTAGGATTTAGCTCAAGATATTTAGCTAGAGACAAAGCATCCACAGAGACCAGAAAACCTGGAGTGAAGGGTCCCAGCTCAGCCACGGATATACTGGGTGACCTTGGGCACAGGCTCTGTATGCATTAAATGGAGATTATTATTCATTATTTCTAGTGTGTTGCTCTCAAAAAGTCCTAATCAGGGCCTTCAAGCCACAGGCTGCACTGATTTGGTTCTGTGTAGCACATCATTGGGCTTTATGCACTGTGCAGAGTTCCAGGCAGCATGTGATCCCTGGTAAACAAGCAAGAGGGGTCAGTCCTGAGGCCGGTTTTGTTCAATGTCTTTATTAATGATCTGGATGATGGGATGAATTGCACCCTCAGCAAGTTTGCAGATGACACTAAACTGGGGAGGAGAGGTAGATAAACTGGAGGGTAGAGATAGGATACAGAGTGACCTAGACAAATTAGAGGATTGAGCCAAAAGAAATCTGATGAGATTCAACAAGGACAAGTGCAGAGTCCTACACTTAGGACAGAAGAATCGCATGCACCTCTACAGGCTGGGGACTGACTGGCTAAGCAGCAGTTCTGCAGAAAAGGACCTGGGGATGACAGTGAACGAGAAGCTGGATATGAGTCAGCAGTGTGCCCTTGTTGCCAAGAAGACTAATGGTATAACAGGCTGCATTAGTAGGAGCATGTCAGCAGATTGAGGGAAGTGATTATTCCCCTCTATTCAGCACTGGTGAGGCCACACCTGGACTATTGCATCCAGTTTTGGTCCCTCCCCCTGCAGAAGGGATGTGGACAACTGGAGAGAATCGTTGGGGCATATGACTTATGGGGAGAGGCTGAGGGAATGGTGTTATTTAGTCTGCAGAAGAGAAGAATGAGGGGGGATCTGATAGCTGCTTTCAACTACCTAAAAGGGGGTTCCAAAGAGGATGGATCTAGACTGTTCTCAGTGGTACCATCTGACAAAACAAGAATCAATGACCTCAAGTTGCAGTGAGGGAGATCTAGGTTGGATATTAGGAAACACTATTTCACTAGGAGGGTGGTGAAGCACTGGAATGGGTTACCTAGGGAGGTGGTAGAATCTCCATCCTTAGAGGTTTTCAAGGTCCAGCTTGACAAAGCCCTGGCTGAGATGATTTAGTTGGTGTTGTTCCTGCTTTCGACTAGATGACCTCCTGAGGTCTCTTCCAACCCTAATATTCTATGATTTTAAGAGAACACAACGCAGAGGACCAATGCCAGTGCATGGCAGAGTAGTGGTGCTGTGGGGTCAGGACTCCTGGTGCTTATTATCAGCTCTGCCACCGACTCATTGGGTGGCATTGGGTAAATCACTTTACCTCTGCGTGGCTCAGTCCATCAATAACATGGGGATAACGCTGTTAGGAGGCTTCTTCCTTCACCTTCAATGTGTAATAAGAAAAGCCAAAGAGGAGTTTGAAGAACGGCTAGCCATAAACTCCAAAGGTAATAACAAAATGTTTTTTAACTACATCAGAAGCAGGAAGCCTGCTAAACAACCAGTGGGGCCCCTTGACGATGAAAATACAAAAGGAGTGCTAAAAGATGATAAAGTCATTGCGGAGAAACTAAATGGATTCTTTGCTTCAGTCTTCACGGCTGAGGATGTTAGGGAGATTCCCAGACCTGAGCTGGCTTTTGTAGGTGACAAATCTGAGGAACTGTCACAGATTGAAGTGTCACTAGAGGAGGTTTTGGAATTAATTGATAAACTCAACATTAACAAGTCACCGGGACCAGATGGCATTCACCCAAGAGTTCTGAAAGAACTCAAATGTGAAGTTGCGGAACTATTAACCAAGGTTTGTAACCTGTCCTTTAAATCGGCTTCGGTACCCAATGACTGGAAGTTAGCTAATGTAACGCCAATATTTAAAAAGGGCTATAGGGGTGATCCTGGCAATTACAGACCGGTAAGTCTAACGTCGGTACCGGGCAAATTAGTTGAAACAATAGTAAAGAATAAAATTGTCAGACACATAGAAAAACATAAACTCTTGAGCAATAGTCAACATGGTTTCTGTAAAGGGAAATCATGTCTTACTAATCTATTAGAGTTCTTTGAAGGGGTCAACAAACATGTGGACAAGGGGGATCCGGTGGACATAGTGTACTTAGATTTCCAGAAAGCCTTTGACAAGGTCCCTCACCAAAGGCTCTTACGTAAATTAAGCTGTCATGGGATAAAAGGAAAGGTCCTTTCATGGATTGAGAACTGGTTAAAGGACAGGGAACAAAGGGTAGGAATTAATGGTAAATTCTCAGAATGGAGAGGGGTAACTAGTGGTGTTCCCCAAGGGTCAGTCCTAGGACCAATCCTATTCAATTTATTCATAAATGATCTGGAGAAAGGGGTAAACAGTGAGGTGGCAAAGTTTGCAGATGACACTAAACTACTCAAGATAGTTAAGACCAAAGCAGATTGTGAAGAACTTCAAAAAGATCTCACAAAACTAAGTGATTGGGCAACAAAATGGCAAATGAAATTTAATGTGGATAAATGTAAAGTAATGCACATTGGAAAAAATAACCCCAACTATACATACAACATGATGGGGGCTAATTTAGCTACAACGAGTCAGGAAAAAGATCTTGGAGTTATCGTGGATAGTTCTCTGAAGATGTCCACGCAGTGTGCAGAGGCGGTCAAAAAAGCAAACAGGATGTTAGGAATCATTAAAAAGGGGATAGAGAATAAGACTGAGAATATATTATTGCCCTTATATAAATCCATGGTACGCCCACATCTCGAATACTGTGTACAGATGTGGTCTCCTCACCTCAAAAAAGATATTCTAGCACTAGAAAAGGTTCAGAAAAGAGCAACTAAAATGATTAGGGGTTTAGAGAGGGTCCCATATGAGGAAAGATTAAAGAGGCTAGGACTCTTCAGTTTGGAAAAGAGGAGACTAAGGGGGGACATGATAGAGGTATATAAAATCATGAGTGATGTTGAGAAAGTGGATAAGGAAAAGTTATTTACTTATTCCCATAATACAAGAACTAGGGGTCACCAAATGAAATTAATAGGCAGCAGGTTTAAAACAAATAAAAGGAAGTTCTTCTTCACGCAGCGCACAGTCAACTTGTGGAACTCCTTACCTGAGGAGGTTGTGAAGGCTAGGACTATAACAATGTTTAAAAGGGGACTGGATAAATTCATGGTGGCTAAGTCCATAAATGGCTATTAGCCAGAATGGGTAAGAATGGTGTCCCTAGCCTCTGTTCGTCAGAGGATGGAGATGGATGGCAGGAGAGAGATCACTTGATCATTGCCTGTTAGGTTCACTCCCTCTGGGGCACCTGGCATTGGCCACTGTCGGTAGACAGATACTGGGCTAGATGGACCTAAGGTCTGACCCGGTACGGCCTTTCTTATGTTCTTATGTTCTTACCCTCTCACTTCCCTGGTCCTTCTTGCATGAACAGAGAGCAACAATACCTAAAGTCCGAAGGTGCAAACAATTCAATGTTTATTGGAGTGAACTTCCAGCAAGCAGGATTCCAGTTTCCTTCCTCAGTGTCCCCCTTCTCAGCTCTGACACCACAGAGCCTTGCTTGTGTCCCTGTTCCCTTTCCCACCCCTTAGCGAAAGATGATTCCAGTTCCCCCACCCCCATTCCCTGTTCCCTTCCCCCCCCTTACTTCCTGATTGACTGCAGACTATACAGTAAAACTTGAGTTCTGCTTAGCTAGATCTCAACCAATCATTTAACTGAAATTTAACTAACCAGTCCTAACATATTGTAACATGGTTATTTAACCAATTATATCCCACCACCATAATTGGCTTACACCCAACAAAATTAATTATACAGCAGACAGAAACAATCACAGAACCAGACAGAGATTATACAGACAAACAATAGGGAAGTGGAGACTACAGTGACAGAACAACACAGAAATGAGGGTTTCACATCCCAGCTATTGATAAGTGAGTCCTTGCCAGACAGGCTGCTATCAAACTAAGTTTCCTTTTACATCTTCTAGGCTCTTCCCTTTCTCTGGAGGTGATGGAATATCAGCGCAGGATTGTATTCCTAACAGCCCAATAGCACCTTATTTCAATGTGACTAGTTTGGGATGTGAGGATGTGACCATTCACTTCCCAGCTTATGGCTGCCTCTGTTGCTTAGCCAAAGGCCTTAGCTTAAGAACAGGGCCTCACTCAGACAATGATTTTGATTCTTTCTTTTATACCTCTATAACTAGCTAAGTGATAAACATATACTTAAAGTACAGGCCTTTGCCGACAGGCCTGAATATCTATACCCTAACACTCGACCACTACCTCCCCGGTTTTTTCCCCCCTTTGGGTTCCTCCTGCCCAGGTATCCCTGGAAAAGCACAGACATATGGCGACACATCTCCTGATAGGGCCAGGCATCAAGGTGGAAGGTGTCGATATTCCATTTGTCCCACTGCCCCTTGTGTAGTACCGTGCCCTGCACCTTCTCTCGTACGGGCGTACCACACCTAGTCCAATTAGTGTTCCAGACTCCCCAATATAGTGGGCCCGAGAAGGTTGGGTCCGGGTTGTCTAGTGCACTGCGGGGGAGGGCTTACTGCATTACGTATAGGTTATAATTAATGGCTGTTTTCTAGGGGGTTATACCCCCTTGATCGTTTCCATCTGCAACGTAACACAAATACAGTTAACAATACACCAGCTGCTATGATAATCCACAGCAACACTGAGTCGTGACCACTGCAGTATAGTCCGACATCCTGGCCTCCACCAAAACACTGTTTCTCCTCCTTCGACGGGGTCAAGATCTTAATGTGTCCAGTTGCTGGCAGATGCAACAAGCTGCCCCTGCAGGTTTTATGTGATTTTGTCCATATCATAAGCCCATTGAATGTCCAGAGAGAAATGGGCCATTGTCAAAACCAACTTAACCACGTGGTATGGAATCAGGCAGTATGCCCCGGTTTGATTATTCACAGCAAAAAGATTTACAGATCCCTTTGTGCACCAAAGTCCAGATAGCAGCGTGTAGACGTGTGTAGTTTGGTTAGAGGCTGGTATAATTGTGCCCTCAGTAATATGCACATTTGCAGCAAAACCCTTCATACCCAGTACACCCAATTGTCCACCCCTTGCCATAGGCCATTGATCCTGCTCCTCCATAGTCATAGGAGAGGGGCACAGCCAAACATCTTCTCTGGATTTACACCGTTTTACACACCCCTCCATTGATTCCCAGCGAGAGCCTGCCCTTCTCATTATTCCCATAGGGCTTCTATTTCCAGGCACCATGGTAGCTATTACACTGGTGCTGGCCTCCTAGCTGAGCATTTTGCATTCCCATACACCTCTCCCTCTTCACCCCAGGTCAGCATTCTGAAGCCATCCCCCACATCACCGAGGTTTTCTGTTCATTGAAACACAACAATGCTAGCAACAAGATAAACACTACAGACAAACAACACAAAACATTGATCCATGGTATTCTGGGTTATTCTTCTTCTGGTGCCAGCATGCTTGTAGAGTGTCTGCAAAACAAAAGAAACAATTTCCACCCCCCTGGTGGGGACAGATTATTGCTTAATAATAATAAAACCAATTCTTTTTAAAAACATCCTTGCTAATTGCAGGAAAAACAGAAGAATTACCTCCAGGCTGTCCTTATTTTGTTCTATAGTCAAGCTAGTGAATTACTCCACTCACTGGTCATTTATGAAATTCATGAGGTGGTATGCCTCAGTTTCCCCTCTTGTACAACACACACACACACACACACACTCCCTTAGGGTTAACCTGTCCCCCTTATTTTCAGGCTTGATTTGCTTTTTCACCTTCCTTTTCTGGAGGGCCATAATCTGAGTCTTCTTGTAGCTTTTTTGCTGACCAGATGTATTCATTATTTGTAGGTTCTTTGTGCTGCCACCTATGGGCAGTTTCCGCCTTCCCCTGTCTGCTAGGTAATTTGCATCCACACAGAGGCTTTCTTGGCTTTCCTCTGGATCCAAAGCTATCAGCAGCTCAGAGACTGTCTTAAAAGGGACACATTCCACTTCCACCAGAGTTCTGATTACCTTTCATTTTCATTTCCTGCTCCAAAACACACACAGATCTGAAACAGAGAGCACAACCTATCGTGGCTCCTTTTGGAGCCCGAATAGGTCACTTACTTCTTTAAATCACTTACTCCTACATTTAGTTCTTTAAGGTGGTGCAATTGGTCTGTAACAACTCAGCCACCAAGTACAATTATTGCCACACAGCTGCTTTAACCTGTGCTGTCTTTACCTTGAGACTGTTCAAAAGGCTGTAAAACATTTGTTTTCATGGTTGCCCATGGATCTTTTACTTCAAAAATTCCAGTGGAATACAGCAGACCTCCGACATCCTTTGTCCCAAACAAACCAAAAACAAATAAACAAACAAACAAACCAAAAACATTTCACATAAGTATCCAAAGTATCCTCCATTGAAACATCAGAAAAATAAAAGTGTGGAAAGGCGGGGGGAGCAGAGGAACCAATTAAACCTATGAGGTCCATTTAAAGTACAGGGTACCAGCAGCAAATTAAGTAAACTGAGAGAAAGAAAAAGGCAAAGAAGTAAAGGATACAGTTAGCTCTGAGAAAAGAGCAGGCTCCCCAGGTTGGAACAGCCGGGAACCCTGACCCCCCAGGTTCTCATCCTGGCTCTGGGAGAAAAGTGGGGGTTGTTACCTGCTCCTGCAAACCCTGCCCCTGTGAAACCTTTGCTTTTTCCCTCCACTCCCCCAGGACCAAGTCCCAGCTCCTGTCTCTACAGCTGGTCTGTTAACTCTGCTCCTGACTCTAAACCCTGTTGTGCCAAATCATCTTTAACCACCCTAACTAATGTACAACACTGCAGCAGCCCTTGCTGAAGCAGCACTAAACTTGAAAGGGTACTAGCAGCTTCCCATACTGCTGCCCTTACTTCAAACCTCTCACAAGCGGACTGAAGTGCCTCCTTTCCCTGGAAGGGATCCAGTCACCATGGGCAGGGACCTTCTTCCACTGCCCATAGACCAAAGGAGAGGGGGCTCCTCAGCCACCCCCCATCCCTCTGGGTCCCCTGACACTTCTCCCATTTTTTTTTCAATCTCATCCCAGGCTGACCTTCCCTGGAGGCTTGGCTCAGAGCAAAGAGCTCCCAGCCCATCCCCAGTGCAGGGACCCTGCCAGCTACAGGCCCCCAGTCGGGAGGAACAAAAGGGAACCAAAAGCTAAAGAAATAAGCCACACAAGGGTCTCTGCCCTCAGGACTCTGTAGCTGAGCTTTAGGGCCCACGAGCTGTAGGATGCACAGTCTCACCCGCCTGCAACACAACCCTGGTCCCAACCCCCAGCTTCTTTTATACAGCTTCCTGGCTTCCCTCTCCGCTTCTCATCCGCCTGTCGGCCCCAGCGCTGTGTCCTTGCTGCCCTCACTGCAGGCTCCTTGTCAGCCTGCAGCAGCTCCTGTCCCAGCCCCGAAGCAGAGGGAGTTCACCTGGGCAAGGAGGGAGGTCGAGATGATCGACAAAGTTGATGGGGTTGGGGAGGAAAGGAGAGAGCAACAGGGCTGTGACTCTGGGGAAAGGGGCAGAACAGAGGTGGGGCCGTGGGGGAAGAGGTGGAGAAAGGAGCGGGGCCTTGTGGGAAGAGGTGGGGCTGGGGGCAGGAGCTTGGGGAATAGGCAGGGAAGGGCACAGGGCCTCAGTGGTCCAGTTACCAGCAATTAGAATGGTGCCAATCCTGTAAGTCAGTGAGTTGTACACAGACCAATTCCTCAGTTTGTCAGGCTGACACAGCACAGTAAGGCCAGGAAAGGGATTAATGTCACTGTGACAGTCCTATCAGTGATTCAGGGAAGGGGGCCCATCACCATGTCACCAGGCAGCTCTGCACAGAGCTCGGTCTCAGAGCCAGTGCACCAGGAGAAAACTTTAGGTCCCTTCATGAGTAAAGAGCTGGAGCAGCCTGCCCCGGATCTGTTTGGTCCTCACCCCATAGATGACGGGATTTAGCGTGGGGGGCATTGATTGGTACACATTGGCAATGAGAATGTGGAAATGCCCAGGCACATTCTGTCCAACCCGGTACATGAGGGAGATGACGAGATTTGGGATGTAAAAGGCTAAAATGACACAGAGGTGGGAGCTGCAGGTCCCAAAAGTCTTGAGCCGGGCGTCCTTTGTGGGGAGGCTGAAGATGGCCCTGAGGATCTGAATATAGGACACGGTGATAAAAATCATATCCAGACCCTTCACACAGAATAGCACAGAGAGGCCGTAGTAACTGCTGACGCGGGTATCGGCGCAGGCCAGATTCACCACGGCCATGTGCGCACAGTACGGCTGGGGGATGATGTTGGTTCTGCAATACGGCCACTGTCTTGCCAGGAGGACAAGGGGCAGTATAACCAGGCAGCCACGCAGCAGCACGGCCAGGCCAATCTTGGCCACAACGGGATTTGTCAGGATGGCAGAATGTCTCAGGGGGTTGCAGATGGCGACGTAGCGATCAAAAGCCATGGCCAGGAAGATCCCAGACTCCATCTCTAAGAAGCAGTGAATGAAGTACATCTGGGTGAGGCAGGCACTGAAATGGATCTCCCTGGAATTGAACCAGAAGATGCTCAGTGTTTTGGGCAGGGTAGATGTAGTAAGGACCAGGTCAGAGACTGCCAGCATGCAGAGGAAATAGTACATAGGCCCATGGAGACTCGGCTCCGTCTTCACGATGAACAGGATGGTGAAATTCCCAAAGATGGCTATGATGTACATGGTGCAGAAGGGGATGGAGATCCAGACATGGGCTGCCTCCAGCCCAGGAATGCCCTGCAGGATGAAGGTGGAGGGGTTGGTGAAGTCAGTTTTGTTGGAATCTGACATGGAGTAGGGGAGAAGGCGTCCAACTCTGAGACAGAACGGTGTCTCCTTCATGTACCGTACGTTCCCCTGACTTCCTGTATGTGCCCAGGGTCTAGGGTGATGGTTGCAGTACAAATGCCTGAATGGAGACACAATGTTAATTTGAGACACTAAATGTACTACTGGTGTCTGTTCTAATGGGTGAAGCAGATTGGTAGCTCTTCGCACCCTGAAAAATGACATTTTTATTATTGAGGTAAATGAATTGTGAACACATGACCCTACCAATGCCAATTCCATATTTTATATTGCTTCCAGCCTCAATAATACCTATACATCCTGGTGTGGGAAACTTTAATAAGCACCAGCAGGAAACAAGAGTGTGAATACTGGTTATCCATCATTGTTCCTTAATGCAGTGAAACCCAGGCTAGAGATTCCAGGCTGTAGGGAGTTCCCCATTCACCTAGTTGTTCAAAACCTGAGAGAGGAACAAAAAGAACAAAGCTTTAACTAAACATGTACCAGAGGGAAACATCCCAACTAGAAGACACCACAGGGGAAAGACCTGGGCGCCACTCATAGCAGCTCGATGGAAACACCTGCTCATTTGCAGAATTGGCCAAAACAAAGACAATGTTTAGTCCCTATAAAGGATATAACAGATAGCAGATAGAAAGGGGGTTTCTGAGACAGGCTATGAGAATGGGGGAGGGTGCCAGATGTGGACTGAAAAGTCTGGAACTGTTTAGTTTAGAGAAGAGACAAAGAAGGGGGCTTATGATAGAGGAGAGGAAAATAAAGAATGGAACTGATTACATTCAAATGGACAAACAGAGAACACTTCCCAACCAGTAACATCTATGGATACTTTCAAAAGGGGTAATTCTCCTAAGGTGAAGCAAATTATCAACAAAACTGATTGGGAGGAAAGATTTTGAGGGAAAAATGTGAATGAGAATTGGGTGTTCTTTACGAAGAGTTTATTAGACAGCTTGGAAGCCACAATCCCGCAGTCAAGAGTGTGAACAACTTTGGCTAAAAACTGTGTTCAGTAGCAAGGTGAAGGCAGGAGTTGGGGGGGAAGCAATATATAAACACACACAAACACAAATTTCTGGCTCTGTGATCTAATGGAGAAATGCAGAGCAAGGCCCAATGGCTGGAAGATGAAGCCAGACAAATAGCAGCTGGAAGTAAGGGCCAATTTTTTAGCACTGAGGGTGATTAACATCTGGAACAAACTGCAGAGGGAAGTGGTGAATTCTCCAGCTCCGCATGTCTGTAGATCCAGACTGGATGTTTTTTCTGGAAGATCTGCTTGAGGACTTGTCTACACTTAAAATGCAACAGTGGTTCTTCCTTATCACTTACACCTATGGCCGGGGTTTTTGCATCCACACAGGTAATCCACCTCCACAAGAGGTGGTAGCTAAGTGGATTGTAAAATTCTTCTGTTTACCTCATGCCAACTATATCGCAGTTAGGTTGATATAACTACATCTCTCAGGGGTGTAGATTTTTTTGCTGTTACAAAAAAAAAAGAAAATGTAATTTTTGGATGCAGTAGCACAGGCATCACATGCAAGTCAAAGGAGGTAATAGTGCCACTGCACTGGGTGCTGGTTCGGCCTCAGCTGGAGAACTGTGTCTAATTTGGTCACCAGTGTATAGGAAGGACGTAGAGAAACTGGAAATGACCAGAGGCAAGCAACAAAAATGATGAAAGGGAGAGAATTTCAAGCCATATGAGCAAAGGCTGAAGGAACTCTGTATGTTTAGTTTGGGCAGGAGGAGACTAAGGGGGACATGGCAGGAGTCTTCCAGGATTTCAACAATTTCCACCCCACCATCAACCTCAGCCTGGACCAGTCCACAGAAGAGATCCACTTCCTGGACACTACAGTGCAAATAAGTGATGGTCACATAAACACCACCCTATACCGGAAACCTGCTGACTGCTGTACTTACCTACATGCCTCCAGCTTCCATCCAGGACACACCAGATGATCCATTGTCTACAGCTACGCCCTAAGATGCAACCGCATTTGCTCCAATCCCTCAGACAGAGACAAACACCTATAGGATCTCTATTAAACATTCTTAAAACTACAATACCCACCTGGGAAAGTGAAGAAACAAATTGACAGAGCCAGAAGGGTACCCAGAAGTCACCTACTACAGGATAGGCCCAACAAAAATTAACAGAATGCCACTAGCTGTCACCTACAGCCCCCAACTAAAAATCTCTCCAGGGCATCATCAAGGATCTACAACCGATGCTGGAGGACGATCTCTCACTCTCACAGACCTTAGGGGAAAGGCCAGTCCTTGCTTACAACAGCCCCCCAAGTCACCAGCAACTACACACGAAGCAACAAAAACACTAACGCAGGAACCAATCCCTGCAACAAACCCCGTTGCCAACTCTGTCCGCATATCTAATCAAGGGACACCATCATAGGACATAACCGCATCGGCCAAACCATTAGGGGCTCTTTCACCTACACATCTACCAATGTGATATATGCCATCATGTGCCAGCAATGCCCCTCTGCCATGTACACTGGCCAAACTGGACAGTCTCTACGCAAAAGAATAAAGGGACAAATATCAGACATCAAGAATTGTAACATTCAAAAACCAGTAGGAGAACACTTCAATTTCTCTGGACACTCAATGACAGACTTAAAACTGGCAGTTCTTCAGCAACAACAAAATTAAAACAGACTCCATCAACTATCTGCAGAACTGGAATTAATTTGTAAACTGGACACCATCAAATTAGGCCTGAATAATGACTGGGAGTGGATGGGTTACTACATAAAATAATTTTCCCACTGCTGATACTCACACCTTCTTGTCATCTGTTGGAAATGGGCCACCTTGATTGCATTGGCCTCATTAGCACTACAAAAGTAATTTTCCCTGGCCTGGTATTCACCCCTTCTTGTCAACTGCTGAGAATACATCACATCCACCTTAATTGAATTGGCTCCTTTGTACTGACCCTGCACTTCTAAGGTAACTCCCATCTTTTCATGTGCTATTCTGCTTACGGCTTACTAATGAAGTGGGTTTTAGTTTATGCCTAAATACATTTGTTCGTTTCTAAGGCACCACAACGACTCCTCATTGTTTTTGCTGATACAGACTAACACAGCTACCGCTCTGAAATAAAAAAAGATGGAGAAAAGTTGTTCACTCTTGCCACAGAGGGCAGGACAAGAGGCAGTGGGTTCAAACTACAGCATAGCAGACAGGGGCGGCTCTATGTATTTTGGCGGTGTGCCTGCGGGAGGTCCCATGGTCCCGTGCCTTTGGCGTCCCCGCCGCTGAATTACCCCCAGAGCCGCGGGACCGGCAGACCTCCCGCAGGCATGCCGCCGAAGGCTGCCTGACTGCTGCCTTCACGGTGACCGTCAGGCCATCCCACCCCCTCATGGCTTGCTGCACCAGGCACGCGCTTGGAGTGCTGGTGCCAGGAGCTGTCCCGATAGCAGATTTAGATTAAATCTCAGCATAAACTGCCTAAATGTAGGAACAGGAGGACAACGGAACAGACACCTCGGGAAATCATGGAGGCTCCTTTACTGCAGGTTTTCTAAAGGAGGCTGGACAGTCATCTGTCCTGGATGGCTTAGACACAACAAATCCTGCATCTTGGCAGGGGGGTAGGTTAGCTGACCCTTGCGGTTCCTTCTCCCCCTGTGGCTCTAGGATTCTATGATATAAGATGCCAGTGTAGACCAGGCCTTAGTCAAACACAAGGGATTCACAAATGGATTGGCCATTGTAGGTGGTGCTGGTGACACGGCACCACCGTTGGTTAAGGCTGTCTGACACCTTCAATTAGGAGACCTCATTTTCAGTTGCTTAGAAGTTTGCCATACTTTAAGCAATTGGACTGAAATTTCACACAGAATATCAGGGTTGGAAGGGACCTCACAAGATTGTCTAGTCCAAACCCTGCTCAAAGCAGGACCAACCCCAGATCCCTAAATGGCTCTGGTTTTGGCAGGCCAATGCTTGAATCATTGAGCTATCCCTCCCCCAAAGCCATACAACATGGCACCACTGGACATTGAACCCAGGATCTTTTGTGTACCAGGCTAGTGCTTTAGCCAGCTAAGCCATGGTGCCTGCTTCACGAAAGTGTTTGCAACACATACCAGGTGTCTGCTTCCCGCTGAATTGTTTTTTGAGTTTCCAGCATAACATTGGAGCCAACTTCTCAAATGAAGCCAGGAGAAAAGATGTGTTGCTCATGCTGAAACATTCTTAGAATTGTTCCACTGAGGAGCCCAAGCAGCTCCATAGAGATAAAAGTCAGGGAACAGCCCCCGCTCCCCCTTTAACAACCGGAGCCCTGAAATGGAAGAGGACGACAAGGTGAAAGTGTCTCTGCATTAACACACAGCTGGCTCCTGAGGTCTTTACTCAGTTCTTACTCCAAGGGGAGTTTTTCCTCAGTGGGGCTTGAGTAAACTGGCCTCAGAATTTGGCCTTGCATTCTACATCTACTAACCCTTTCATCCTGAAGAATCTACTGTGACATTGAAATAAAGCAAATTTGGGGCTGGAGGCCATCAGCCCAGGAGGACACAGCAAAGAGGGACATTTTAACCCATGATACTGAAGCAAACTCATCCACTGTGGCAAGGGCCCTTGGATGTTTAATGGCTGTGCAGAGCGGAAAGGACCACAGACCTATTCTCTGTCCCATCACGTCCACGTTGCACTGGGTTTGTCGAGCAGGTGAGCTCCTCAGCAAGAAGTGGGTACCTGTGAATTCTGAAACAGACACGTCTTCCCTGGGAATCCTCCTCAGGTAGCCATGTCCCAAACCTCTCTCACTCCAGCATCTGCAGCAATATCCCACACCAAAAGCTGACACAGTGATGTGCACCATTTCTAATATAGCTCTGTGCAATCCCAGGGGGGGTTCACTCAGCCTCTAGCAGGTAAGCAAGCATCTGAATGTAAACAGGCTGGAGACAAGCTTGTCTAGGCTTCTGTGTTCTTTATCCAGCTTTGGGAGTAAACAGTAATTAAGGGACCGTCCCAAAGGGAGATGAGAACTCTTGGGCTCTGTGTTGAGTCAGAGAGGAATTGGCTGCTCTGTGCATTTGTGTATATTTAAAATTGTAGTTGATTAGTAGGAAAACAATTGATAATGTTTAAAACTCCATAAGGTCTGATACCCTGTAAATTCCCAGGTGGGATGGGTAGATAGTAGACAGACAGATCTATAGAAAGATGCCTGAGGGGAGACAGATGCATTTTCTGCAGGCACACGGTGCTGTTACTAAGGGATCAGAATAATTCTCACCAGTAATTATCATCATACTGTGCAGAACCATTCACTGAAGAATGTTCAAAACACCTAGTAAAGGAAAGTCATTATGACCATGCCACATTAAACAGATAGGTAAACTGAGGCACAGGGAGATGTTATTTGGCCGAGGTCACACAGAGATTGAGTGGCAGGATGACAGACAGAACCCAGGCATCCTGACTTCCCTGCCATAACCACGATCTCTCCGTCACACCAAGAGGGAAATGGACTCCTGCTCTGGCAGGGGCTGTTCATTGGGTGGGATGCAGAGGAACGGCTGGAAGAGGGAGCCTGTGCTCTCACCATACACATTTTAGAACTAGCTGGAGCTCTCTACTCCTGTGAGGTGTGAACTCCGGGACTCCACTTCCGCTCCCACTCACAAACCTGCCAACTCATCACAATCACTAAGGTGGCTTCGGGGGAACAGACTTAGAAAAAGCAACACCAACAGAATGTTCCTGTGGATAGAGGGCAGCTGGGGTCCTGCCTGGGGACAAGAGGCCTCATCCCAAAGCTGCCAGGGCACAAGAGTGTGGGGGAGCTATAAGCAGGATAGAGACTGGATTAGTGTTTGCATTGGATTTGTTCTCTGCCTCTTGCTTCACTTTCTCCCGGTGTCTCCTAAGTGGAATTGAAATCTAATGTTCCAGGCTGAGTCAGACTTTCCAGGACTGCAGCAGCTGGAGGGCGCTTGGATTCCAACAGCTGAACTCTCTGCCTGCTCATCTGGCTAATTGGGGTATTTCTCCAGTGCAGAGCACCAAGCTTTTAAGCACTGAAATGAGACTGAATGAATTCTCCTGACAAGGGCAACAGGGACGCCGTGTTCACCTGCATTCAAGTTACTAACACTCTGTACCTGCCAAGCCTGGTTTGACCTTCCTCTGTAGCTAAGGCAAAGGGAGGGGGAGGCCCTGATTTGGCTGGATTAGTGTGTTGATTATTTTTGATCATTATTTGTGTTGTGGAAGAATCCAGAGGCCCCGCTCCAGTTCAGGGCCCCTTGTGCTGGGCCCTTCACAAACACTGAAGGAGAAACAGACCCTGCCCGAAGGGGCTTATAAGTCACATTAAGACAAGACACAGCTACTGTGTGCAGCACACCAGAATGTGGGTAGGTGGGAGATGGGGGAGTGACAGCGCTAAGAACGGGTGGTTCCATAGGCTGCTGGGTTGGTGTGAGACAGCGGAAATGCACAGCCCGGCCCTGGCTCCATAACGATGCTGGCTGTGGTGGGACCCAACTGAGAGTGCCAATTCTGTAGATGCCGAGCACAGGAGTTTATTACACACAGCGCTGGCGGAGTGTCACCTTGCTTATTAGGCTCAGAGACACTGCCAATCAATTGATTACAATAGAATATATAGATTTTCCATGGGCAGGGGAAAGTGACGGGGTAGGCAGTTCCACACCCCGGGATAGGTTTTGCAGCAGGACAAGATAGCACATTAGCCAGTGGTTAAAAGGTTACATAATGTCTCCGCCCATGGTCTCAAGTTAGCAAGTTAACATTTAATTAATACTTTGATAAAATGTTATTAATATAAAATAACCCAGGGGGTCGGGACCCCTCAGGGCATCACGAGGTTATTACTGGGGGTTGCGAGCTGTCAGCCTCCACCTCAAACCCCGCTTTGCCTCTGGCATTTATAATAGTGTTAAATATATAAAAAAGTGTTTTTAATTTATAAGGGGGGACCACACGCAGAGAGCTGCGTGGGAAGGGGGCAGGGCTGCAAGCTCATGTCCCACTGGAGCCACGCCGCCTCAGCGCTGTCCAGGGCCGTTCCTGGACGTGGTGCGCTGAGCCCCCAGGAGAGGGGGGAGGTGGGGGTAAGCAGCATGGCAGGGGGCCGGGGCTGGGGGGGTTGGATAAGGGGCAGGGAGTCCTGGGGACAGTCAGGGCACAGGTAGGGAGCAGAGGTTCTGGGGGGGCAGTCAGGGGACGGGGAACGGGGGTTGGATTGTGGGCATTCCGGGGGTCTGTCAGGACTTGGTGGGGGGGCGGATAGGGGTCTGGGCAGTCAGGGGACAGGGAATGGGGGGGTTGGTGGAGGGTGGGGTCCTGGGGTGGTGGTTGGGGGGTCTTGGGGAGGTGGTGAGGGGAGAAGGTGCAAGATGGGTTGGGGATTCTGAGGGGGGCAGCTCTGCTCTGGGAACTATTGTGGGGCTGGTCTCTGGCCTGTGCTGTACAGAGAGTCAAACTAGATGATCACGATGGACTTGGACTTGGACTCCATGAATCATTCTCCTTAGGTCCCCTTAAGTGAAGCCCATGGGAGCCCCAGTTCTCACTGGACAGTACTAGACAACAGACCCCCGTGTGGCTGTATCTTCCCTGCCCTGTCCTGATATTCCCAGGAAGCTGGTGCATTTTTTCCAGTCCAACCCCCCATCCCCACGCCCCCACCTCCCATACACACACTGGGCTCACTACAGCTAAGCAACTGAAGCTCCCATCCAGAGCCTCACAGCACCTGCCTGATTCACTGTGGTGTTACTCCAATTTAATGCCACTCTCCAAGGGGTTGTGCTGGTGAATGCCATTCCAGAAGGCTGTTTGCGACATTATGAGTCTAATCTAATCTCTCATGGAAGAATAACAGGGCCAGAAAGAGTTAATTAACTCACCCACTGACCTGACCCATGAGTGAACCTTAAGGACTGGTTAGGAAGATATGTAAATGAACAGAGCTTTGAAATGCAAGTCTGCATTGTTAGAGATCTCAAGGGTAGATGTTTGCTCAGGTCTTGTGATGTCAGCAAACAAGTCTTGTCTATTGCTATAACTTTAATTCAAAGATCAAAAAAGGAATATTAACATTTGTGATGATACTTGAGTGAAATGGTACTAAACATTAAAAAGGTTGTAGAGCAGTTTTTAAACTAGGAGATGGGGGAAAGCCGACTGCTGCAGAGGAGCGTGTGGATCGGACACAGACTTCTCTTAGGGGAGAGTCTGATGATAGAGAATCTCCAGGTTATAGTCAGGAGCAGAGGCCTGAAAAGTATAATGTAAGGGCCGGATCAGATGATAAACAGTCACATAAAAAAGAATCTGGCACATCAGAAAAAGGCAGGCTAATAAACAGGGACAAGTTTTTAAAGTGCTTGTACACAAATGCCAGAAGTCTAAATAATAAGATGGGTGAACTAGAGTGCCTTGTAATAAAGGAGGATATAGATATAATAGGCATCACAGAAACCTGGTGGACTGAGAGCAATCAATGGGACACAATCATTCCGGGGTACAAAATATATCGGAAGGACAGAACAGGTCGTGCAGGGGGAGGAGTAGCACTATATGTGAAAGAAAGTGTAGATTCAAATGAAGTAAAAATATTAAGCGAATCCACATGTTCCATAGAGTCTCTATGGATAGAAATGTCATGCTCTAGTAAAAATATAACATTAGGGATCTATTATCGACCACCTGACCAGGACAGTAATAGTGATGATGAAATGCTAAGGGAAATTAGAGAGGCTATCAAAATTAAGAACCCAATAATACTGGGGGATTTCAATTATCCCCATATTGACTGGGAACATTTCACTTCAGGACGAAATGCAGAGATAAAATTTCTTGATACTTTAAATGACTGCTTCATGGAGCAGCTGGTACGGGAACCCACAAGGGGAGAGGCGACTCTAGATTTAATCCTGAGTGGAGCGCAGGAGCTGGTCCAAGAGGTAACTATAGCAGGACCGCTTGGAAATAGTGTCCATAATACAATAGCATTCAACATCCCTGTGGTGGGAAGAACACCTCAACTGCCCAACACTGTGGCATTTAATTTCAAAAGGGGGAACTATATAAAAATGAGGGGGTTAGTTAGACAAAAGTTAAAAGGTACAGTGACTAAAGTGAAATCCCTGCAAGTTGCATGGGCCCGTTTTAAAGACACCATAATAGAGGCCCAACTTCAATGTATACCCCAAATTAAGAAAAACAGTGAAAGAACTAAAGAGCCACCGTGGCTTAACAACCATGTAAAAGAAGCAGTGAGAGATAAAAAGACTTCCTTTAAAAAGTGGAAGTCAAATCCTAGTGAGCAAATAGAAAGGAGCACAAACACTGCCAACTGAAGTGCAAGCGTGTCATAAGAAAAGCCAAAGAGGAGTTTGAAGAACGGCTAGCCAAAAACTCCAAAGGTAATAACAAAATGTTTTTAAGTACATCAGAAGCAGGAAGCCTGCTAAACAACCAGTGGGGCCCCTTGATGATCAAAATACAAAAGGAGCGCTTAAAGACGATAAAGTCATTGCGGAGAAACTAAATGGATTCTTTGCTTCAGTCTTCAAGGCTGAGGATGTTAGGGAGATTCCCAAACCTGAGCTGGCTTTTGTAGGTGACAATCTGAGGAACTGTCACAGATTGAAGTGTCACTAGAGGAGGTTTTGGAATTAATTGATAAACTCAACATTAACAAGTCACCGGGACCAGATGGCATTCACCCAAGAGTCCTGAAAGAACTCAAATGTGAAGTTGCGGAACTATTAACTAAGGTTTGTAACCTGTCCTTTAAATCGGCTTCGGTACCCAATGACTGGAAGTTAGCTAATGTAACGCCAATATTTAAAAAGGGCTCTAGGGGTGATCCCGGCAATTACAGACCAGTAAGTCTAACGTCGGTACCGGGCAAATTAGTTGAAACAATAGTAAAGAATAAAATTGTCAGACACATAGAAAAACATAAACTCTTGAGCAATAGTCAACATGGTTTCTGTAAAGGGAAATCGTGTCTTACTAATCTATTAGAGTATCAGAGGGATAGCCGTGTTAGTCTGGATCTGTAAAAGCAGCAAAGAATCCTGTGGCACCTTATAGACTAACAGACGTTTTGCAGCATGAGCTTTCGTGGGTGAAGAAGTGGGTATTCACCCACGAAAGCTCATGCTGCAAAACGTCTGTTAGTCTATAAGGTGCCACAGGATTCTTTGCTAATCTATTAGAGTTCTTTGAAGGGGTCAACAAACATGTGGACAAGGGGGATCCGGTGGACATAGTGTACTTAGATTTCCAGAAAGCCTTTGACAAGGTCCCTCACCAAAGGCTCTTACGTAAATTAAGCTGTAATGGGATAAAAGGGAAGGTCCTTTCATGGATTGAGAACTGGTTAAAGGACAGGGAACAAAGGGTAGGAATTAATGGTAAATTCTCAGAATGGAGAGGGGTAACTAGTGGTGTTCCCCAAGGGTCAGTCCTCGGACCAATCCTATTCAATTTATTCATAAATGATCTGGAGAAAGGGGTAAACAGTGAGGTGGCAAAGTTTGCAGATGATACTAAACTGCTCAAGATAGTTAAGACCAAAGCAGATTGTGAAGAACTTCAAAAAGATCTCACAAAACTAAGTGATTGGGCAACAAAATGGCAAATGAAATTGAATGTGGATAAATGTAAAGTAATGCACATTGGAAAAAATAACCCCAACTATACATACAACATGATGGGAGCTAATTTAGCTACAACGAGTCAGGAAAATGATCTTGGCGTCATCGTGGATAGTTCTCTGAAGATGTCCACGCAGTGTGCAGAGGCGGTCAAAAAAGCAAATAGGATGTTAGGAATCATTAAAAAGGGAATAGAGAATAAGACTGAGAATATATTATTGCCCTTATATAAATCCATGGTACGCTCACATCTCGAATACTGTGTACAGATGTGGTCTCCTCACTTCAAAAAAGATATTCTAGCACTAGAAAAGGTTCAGAAAAGGGCAACTAAAATGTTAGGGGTTTAGAGAGGGTCCCATACGAGGAAAGATTAAAGAGGCTAGGACTCTTCAGCTTGGAAAAGAGAAGACTAAGGGGGGACATGATAGAGGTATATAAAATCATGAGTGATGTTGAGAAAGTGGATAAGGAAAAGTTATTTATTTATTCCCATAATACAAGAACTAGGGGTCACCAAATTAAATTAATAGGCAGCAGGTTTAAAACAAATAAAAGGAAGTTCTTCTTCACGCATCGCACAGTCAACTTGTGGAACTCCTTACCTGAGGAGGTTGTGAAGGCTAGGACTATAACAATGTTTAAAAGGGGACTGGATAAATTCATGGTGGCTAAGTCCATAAATGGCTATTAGCCAGGATGGGTAAGAATGGTGTCCCTAGCCTCTGTTCGTCAGAGGATGGAGATGGATGGCAGGAGAGAGATCACTTAATCATTGCCTGTTAGGTTCACTCCCTCTGGGGTACGTGGCATTGGCCACTGTCGGTAGACAGATACTGGACTAGATGTACCTTTGGTCTGACCCGGTACGGCCTTTCTTATGTTCTTATGTTCTTATGGTATTAGTCTATATGTCTCTTTGAAGGTTGTGGTAACCTGTATCTGAACTGTTTAATGGATAAATTACCCTGTGCTAATTGCCAGGATGTTTGGGAGAAAGAATTAAGCCTATTGTTTTCTCAGGCCAAAAGGCTGCTGAAAATGTATAAGAACCCTGGGACACAATCCTACTTCATCTCAGATCTACTTTGGGTTTCAAGAGGGGGAAACCTTAAGCCATAAGGATTGAGATCCCCAGTCATTGACTAGAGTCACCCTGAATATGGGCATTGGACTGTAACCTATGGACTATTTCTAATAGGACTTTTGGCAACTACAAGCTCACTTCTGCCATGTATCTGAACTTCAAGAATTGAATTCAAGTCTGTCTGTATATTGATATTTTAACCAACACTCTCTCTTTTCTTTTTTAATAAATTGTAGCTTAGTTAATACAAATTGGCATATAGTGGGGTTTTTTTGGGTAAGATCTAAGTTATAATTGGACTTGTGTATGTGGCTGATCCTTTGGGATTGGAAGAACCTTTTCTTTTATATGATGAGATAAGATTTTCAGAAATCATCATCTTATTTGACAGGTGTGTCTGGATGGAGGCCTGAGGCTGGGCACTTTAAGGGAACTGCGTGGTTTGGACTTCTAAGTAACCAGGGAGGTGCTAGAGAAGCTGTTTTGGGCTGGCTTGGTAAATCTAAGTTTTGGAATAACCACCAGCGTTTGGGGTTTGTCTGCCCCGTTTGGTTTGCAGTTCACCCTGATTGAGTGACCTCAGCTGGCTCCCACGGGCAGCACCGTCACAATGTTATCAATGAAAGACTGATTCAAAGGTTAGAAACCCCGCCGCCTAGTGAGAGACTCACGGAGCTCAATCTCATTAGCTTAGCATAGAGACGGTTACGGGGTGACTCTGTCACAGTCTCTAAGTACCTACATGGGGTGCTGGGGAGGGGCTGCAGGGAGCCAGGGTCTTGCCCACCTCTGATGCCTGCAGTCCCTTTGTGATGTCAGGACCCGCCTGGCCCTGGCCCTTTATGATGCGTCACTGGAACAAACAGCCCCTCAGGCGAGATCCAGCCACAGCAGCAGCAGGGAGTGTAGTGTCTCCACGCCCAGTGCGTGTCCAGACCGTCCTCCCCAGCATGCTTGACGCGGGAGTGGGGATCATGCAGAGCTGGTTCTGTGCCTGCTTTGACAGCTCCTGGGTGTTGTACACCTGCGTCCTTCTGGTCCTGGTCGTCTGGGTGGCCATGGCGACGCAGCACAGCTTCTCCTGGAGAAGCAGGATGGTAGGAGGACCCCCCCCAGCTCCCCTTCAGCCATCCTGCGCTTGCCTGGACACAGCCCCACGGAAGGGAGGGCCTGAGGCCCCCTGTTCTGACCAGGCCCCGTTGGGCTGGTGGGGCACATCCACAGAGAGAGACAGGGCCACAGACAGAGCTCGTGGCTCCATTCATTGGTTGTTCCTTACGGCTCCAACCACCAGCTAGTGCTAGAAATGCCAGGGCTCTCCCTCTTGGTCCCAGGCTTCCCGGCACCCCTGGCACTAAGCCGGCTCTGGCCAGTTATTTCCCTACGCTGGGGGAAGCTGAACAAACCCTCCCAGCTCCCTCCCAAAGCCACAAGCTTTCCTGGGTCCCTGGCCTCCCAGCCAGCCAGGGAGAGGGCAGGCAAGAGGTGGGGGGAGAAAGGGAGAATCCAGGACAGATCTTTGGGTGTGGTCAGTTGGGGATCCTGCCTTGGGTCCCAGATCAGCTGGGGAGCTGGGCTCGCAGGTGGGAACCAGGGGAGACGGGGAGAGAAGAGGAAGCCAGAGCACATTGCGAAGCCCAAGGGCCTGGTCCCCATTCGACTCATAACACTGGGGGCAGAAATCACCCACTCTGGTGTGGCGATGCCCCGATGTCGGGGAGTGGGGGACCCAGGATTGTTCCAATGACACTCGGGTGGGGAGCCCGGGGCATGGCCGAAGGAGCCTGGAGTTCTCCAGCTGCAGGAGGTGGAGGGAAGCGTGGGCACCCCTGGCACTGGGCTTGGCTGGGCGGGAGGCTGGCACTGCACGGCCTCACTCTGGGTACCACGTAACTCTGCTGCTTTCTTGGCTCCCGCAGGCTCTTCTGGTCCGCAGGCTCCGGCGGAGGGGGACGGAGGACGAGGGAGAAGGTAAGGCCCTGCCTCATGCTCCCTGACGGCTCCCTGGCTCAGAATCCCAGGGCTTCTCCCAAGCCTCCACCCTGGCCCAGGGGTCCCACACGAGGCTCCTCAGACTTGGCCTGCCTCTGGGGATGGGAGCAGGAGCCAAGGTGCTGACTGGAGCCAGGATAAGCTGACATGCTGCTAACGAACCGTCGTCTGGGGGCTTTGCCGCAATGGAGGCAAACACCCCATTGTCTGTCCCCTCTGGCAGGTTGTCCCCATGTCCTCCAGGGCTTTGCGCAGGCTAATGGTGAGCGTTGGGGGGGAGCTACCTGCCCTTCCCAGAACAGGGCAGCTTTGCCAGCAGGAGGCACTGTCCACTGCCCAGCAGATCTTGTCTTTATTTCAGCCCGTCTGCTCTGTCTTGGATAGGGGTGTAGCCCTCTGGCACTCCGTTGCTGTGCATCGTACCAGGGCTTGCAAGGCCAAGGCTGCTAGGTGCCGCCAGCCCCTGACATTTGCCAGAGAGATTTCCTGGGATCCCGCACACTGGCGAGACCCATTTCTGCAGGATGGGGCACCGGCTGGGTTATTTGCACCAGGACCATGTGCCATCTGGGTTTCTGGTACTGGGACAGTGCACCGGACAGATTCACGGCCCTGGCACAATGCCCGGGCCGGGTTCATGGCGCTGGGACTTCACCGTGGCCAGGTTCACAGCACTGGCAGTGTTTGAGAGGGGGCCCAGCGTGGTGCTGGTGGAGTGTTTCATCAGGCTCTGGCCTCTCACAAGCTCAGCATGCCTGGTTCTGGAGCAGCAGCGCAGAGTGGCCTGGGGCCAGGGCACTGGAATGAGGGGGCCGGGGGGCCATGCCCACTGACTTTTGACTGGCTGTAAGGGCGAGCAACAGGAGGCACGGCGTGCAGAGAAAGAGCAAGCGGGGGACAGGCTCTTGGAGGGAAGCAGTGGCGGAGGAGCGGGGTTGGTGTGTGGGCGAGGCCTCGGGGGGAATGGGTCACAGGCGGGTGGGGCGCTGGGAGAAGGAGTGGCACGGGGCAGGGCCTCGGGGTTAGAAGCAGTGCGGGGATGAGGATTCGGGGTTGGGGCGGTACAGGTGGGTGGGGTCACGGTTTGGGTGCCCGTGGCCCCCGCTACGTTCAGGCCCCATCTCTCCTCAGAAGCCCTCTCTGCTGTTCTGTTTTAGGTGCAAAGAAGCAGCGGGTGAAGCAGCCGCGTGACCGGCTGTGGTGGGACCCCCCACGCCGCGCTCACCGAGCCGCCAGGCGCCGCTCCATCCGCCAGCTGCTCTGTGACAACACAGACTGTGCCCTGTGCAACGAGGCGGCCCGGCAAGCCGAGCGGCTGGTATACACTGATAGGGTCAGCGCGTGGGTCCCTGCCGGGCCAGGGTCACCTCCTGCTCCCGCCTCCCGCTCCAAAGAGAGGGACCTGCTCGGTAGAGGCCTGGATGTGCTGCGGTGGTGCCACTCTAGGACATCTATAGGCGACCAGGTCCTCCCACTGGCGCAGGGCCCCTTCCCACCCAGCAAGTCCCGCTCCCCTCCCGAGCGCCAGGCAGGCAGCCGGAAAACGGAGCGCCGCCCGCCGAGGGAGGATGAGGAGAGGCTGTCCCGCCCACAGCAGGCCAAAGGCTCCTCCACAGAGCAGGACGAATATCTCTTCTGCTCCTCTCTCTGGGATGAGACTCTCCTTCACGGGCAAGAGCAGGCCCAGAGCTCCTCTTCTCTCCAGGACGAGCCGCCCCTACTCGCTTGGGAGCTGAGAACTGGGTCGAGCCAGCACGAGCCATTTCTTCCCAGGCATGAGGAGTTCCCCGGCCCCGCTCCTGCCCAGCACGAGCCCTTCCCTCCAAGCCAAGCGGAACATGGCTGGGTCGGGAGTTTCCTGCACAGAGGCAGAGCAAGGAGCCCCCAGGCCGCTCCCCAGAGGCAGGCGCATCGCCCCAATTGGGTGCCGTTTCTGGCCAAGTCCCCAGGCGGGACCAGGATGTCAGGGCGGGAGGCCAAACGCCAGCGAGACCAAGAAAGCACGGCACCCAGGGCCACAGGGGAAGCTCCAACGTCTCTGGCTGGGAGACCCCCGGCGCGGGTCAGCCCTGGAGCCCTGCGTGTGTCCGGCAGGCTCGAATTGGCCGAAGCAGAGACCCCTTTCCTCCAGCGCGACGTCAGGGAGAGTCTCGAGCGGCATGTCCAGGTGAAGAGGCTGCAGCACACCCTGGGGCTGCCCTGCACCCTGCAGAGCGCGTTGAAGATCTTCATGCCCCCAGCACCGAAACCCATCGCACGCAGACCCTCGGGGGTAGGCAGGGTGGTGACGATGCCACAGGCCCTGCCCTTCCTGAGCGTTGGCTCCAGGACAGAGCTGGAGCGGCATCTGCAGAGGATGGTGCATCTAAAGAGATGGGGGCTGCCCAGGAGGATCCAGGAGTCCCTGAGGCTGCTGATGCCAGCCACACCTCCACACCCCCGGCTCGGCCCCCTGCCGTCTGGGAGATGGGCTCCAAGGGGGCCAGGCCCAGTGACGAGGGCAGCCCAGACACCCGGCCTCACAGCTAGAGCCCCAGCCCAGGCCTCCCAGGGCCCCGCCAGAGCGTCCAAATCCGCGCCCGGCTCGCACTGCTGCAGAGACACCCGGGAGCTGCAGGGGCACATTGCCAGGAAGGGCTTGGAAATCAGACTAGGCGCGCTGCCCGCCGTGCTGAGGAGCTCTCAGAAAATGGCTGCCCTGGGGCACAGAGACCTGCTCCTGCCTAAACTGATCCCCCCAGGCTGCAAGGCCCCCCTGGCCCGCCACCAGCTCTGCCCCCTGCTCAGCTGCAAGGCAGGCAGCGTGGAGCTCAATGTGAGGCACAAGTACATCCAGTACCTCTGGGCTCTCCCCACCCTGTACACGGAGTCCCTGGCCAAGATGGTGCCCTGCCCGCCCGTGCCACCCGCCCCCCTGCTGCCCCTGGGTGTGGCCATCGAGATCTGCCCCCTGGAGACCCCCTTCGTGGCCTCCGAGGGCCGGGAGCTGCTGGAGAAGCATGTCCTGAGGAAGCGGCTGCAGCACGAATGGGGCCTGCCGGGCCTGGTGCGGCGATCGCTGAGGTGTTTCATGCCACCCCCGCCCACGCGGCCCAGGCCCAAGGGGAGCGACCGGCCGGCAGCCATGGAGCTCCGTGTCAGCAGCGGGGCCCCTCCCATCCCTCTGGCCACCAAGAGGGAGCTGGAAGCCCACATCCGGCGGAGGGTGGCCGAGAGGAGGTGGGGGCTCCCCAGGAGGGTGCAGGAGTCCCTGCGGGGCTTCATGCCCCCCACGACCGCAGCTCCGGGGACACATCCAGACACGCAAGGCAGAAGGGCCAGCCGGCCGCTCAGGGGGCTGTCAGCGAGAAGGGCTCCAAGAGACTCACCCTCCAGGGCGCCACCCGTGGGCCCAACAGCGGTGGCTGTCTCCTTAGCCGGGCCCCTGGGAACTGCATGGCACCAGCAGCTCAGTCGGGACACATGCCACCAGCTGCTGGAGAGACATGTGACCAGGAAAAACATAGAGATCCGTCTGGGCCTGATCCCCCGCATGGCCCAACACTCACAGGAAGCCGCCCGCCGGGTGGGAAAGCTCCCCTTGCCCCAGCTGATTCGGCCAGGCCAGAGATCCCTGGAGCTGCGGCCCCGGGAGCTGCTCTTCCTGGAGCAGGCGGCCTCGGATCACCTGGAGCTCAACCTTCTCCACAAGCACCTGAGCTTCAGGTGGGGGCTGCCCACGCTGTACCGACAGTCCCTGGCCAAGCTGTTCCACGCAGGCCCCTCGCCCGCTCCGCCGCCCGCCAGCTCCCGCGCAGCTGGGACCAAGTTCACGGAGCAGGAGCTGCCCTTCCTCCCACCGGGAGCCCGGGAGGAGCTGGAGCTGCATGTCAGGAAGAAGAGGCTGCAGCATGAGTGGGGGCTGCCTGTGATCATCCAGAAATCCATGCGGGGCCTGATGGCGGCAGCACCCCGCCCCGGCCAGCCCAAGGCCCCTCCGTCGGCCGACAGGGACGTGGCCATTCTCCAGCCCGAGCTGTCCTTCCTCAGAGAGGGCAGCCGACGAGAGCTGGAGCTCAGCCTCCGCAAGAGACTCATGCACCGGCGCTGGGGGCTGCCAAGGAGGATCCAGGAGTCGGTGCGGCTGCTCCAGCCTGCCTCAGCCCCTGCGGAGTTCAGGCCTCGCAGCCGTACAGAAAAGGATGCAGAGGGGCCTTTCCTGCTGCCCTGGCACAAGAGCACCGTGCACCTGGAGCGGGGCGTGGGGAAAGCCAGGAGAGTGGTCGCTGCTCCCCACCCGCGGCTCAGCCTGGGACGTGACGCTCAGGAGCGGCTGCAGATCCATGTGGCAAAGAAATGTGTGGAGACCCGGCTGGGGGCCGTCCCCGCTGCAGTGAGACGCTCTTGGCAAAGGCTGCATCTCGTGTCCCGGCTGCCCCTCCCCAAGCTGATCCCTGCTGGGGACAGGGCCCCCAAAGCCAGGAGCCCCCTGCTGCCCTTCGTGCACCCGGAGGACGTCTGCCACCTCGAGCTGAATGTGCAGCACAAACATCTCACGGCCCTGTGGGGCCTGGGCACTCTCTACACCCAGTCCCTCAGCAGGATGGTCCCCAGGGCACCCCCTGGGCCGGTTCCACCCCGTGAGGCGGAAGTCGAGTTCTGGGCACGGGAGGCTCTGTTCCTGGGCCCGGAGGCCAGAGAGGCCCTGGAGCTGCATGTCAGGAAGAAGAGGCTGCAGCACGAGTGGGGCTTCCCTGCACTCATCAAACGGTCACTCAGAGCCTTTGTGCCAGAGCCCCCGCTGCCGGGGCCGACCGCAGCCCGCCAATGCACCGAGCTGCACGTCCTCGTCCTGGGGCAGGAGCCTTCGCTCATGGACGGGGACACGAGAGGCCGCCTGGAGCATCACCTCCGGAAGATGACGCTGCAGCGGAGGTGGGGCCTTCCCCAGAGAATCCAGGAGTCCTTGCGGCTGTTTGCTGCTATTGCCCCGCCGGCTGGCCCGCAGCTTCCTGGGGCCGGTGGAGAAAGGTGCGTTGGGCAAAGCCGGCTGAGGCCCAGCCAGCCAGACGTCCCCGCAGGGAGCCGCTTGGCAGGAGACAGCAGAACCCATGGCCTTGCTGCTGAGCGGAGGGATGAGCTCCAGCGGCACCTCGCGAGGAAGTGCCTAGAGATCAGGCTGGGGGTGAGGCCGGCCGTGGTGAAGAGATCCCAGAGAGTGGCCAGGGAGGGGGAGAGGATCCGCCTCCCCAGGCTGATCTGCGCAGGCCAGAAGCCCCCCAAGCCCAGGGCCGGCTCCCTCCTCTGCCTGCCGCCCACGGCTGTGAATACCCTGGACATGAACGTGAGACACAAGCAGATGGTGCATTTCTGGGGGCTCCCCACGCTGCAGGCGGCGTCCCTGCGGAGGATGATGCCGAAGGCTCCGGCTGTGCGGCTGGGGAGTGCAGCAGGGAGGGCCCAGACGCAGATGGGTCTGGCTGGACGCATGGGGGCTGAGGAGCCGGAGAGGAACGGCTACAAGGAGCCGCCTCTGGTCACGGGGCCGCCTCTGGTCACAGCCGAGGCCAGGGACCATCTGGAGAGCCACATCCTGAGAAAGAAGCTCCAGCATGAGTGGGGCTTACCGCGGGTGGTGCTGAGATCCCTGGGCGCGTTCACACCCCCACCACCTGGGAAGGGCCCCCCGAGGTGGGCCCAGGCCCCAGCCAGCGAGAGCTTCGCCACGGGCAGCCTGCTCTTCCTGCACACGGAAACCAGGGAGCACCTGGAGTCACACGTGAGGAAACTGGCCCTGGAGCGGAGATGGGGTCTGCCCAAGAGGATCCTGGAGTCCTTAAGGATGTTCCTGCCGCCTGCCCCACCAGGAGCAGAGCCCAGAGGCCAAACCCAGCCCCTGCTGCATGTCTCCCCTACACTCCCCCAAGGTCCTACAGCCCTCTCCATGGGGCAATTGGAAGAGCTCCAGCCAGGCCCCGGGGAGTCCCTCACCCACCGGTCCCAGCACTGGCTTGAAATGGGGGTAAAGGAGAGCAAAGCCAGCTGCCCTGAGGCAGTGTCCCAACACACCCTGGGGAGCAGCAGCAGGAGAAGCCAGGAGACCTCCCAGACGAGCAATGGGGAAGGGCCCCCCAGCTCCCCACGCCACTTCCTGGAGGACAAGGCAGAGCTGAAATCCACCCTGGACTTTCCCAGGAAGAAGGTGCTGGGAATTTCCCACAGGGCCCAGGAGTCCCAGAGACGGGCCTTGTGCCCGGTGGCCCATGAGCCCCACCCACAGCAGAGAGAGCAGAGCTCTGAGGAAAGTCCTGGGCAGTGGAGGACCCACGATGGCGAAGGAGCTCCACGGATGGCGAAGACCGGCAGGCGCTCCCGGAGCTCGTCTGTGGAGACAGCCATTTGGAATGAGAAGAGGATCTTGCGGGAGCTGGAATCCAGCTTCAGGAGAATAGCCCGGAGCCGTAGCCGCCATGGCCCAGGTGGGAAGCAGCCTCTGTCTCTGGAAATCGTGGGCCACCTGGAAATGGGCCATTGCACATGCTTGGACTGCCCATGCTGCAAGCTAGAGGGGTGGGACGGCGCCCGCTCTCCAGGGGCCAGCTCTCCTGGGTGGCAGATGCAGCGTATCCATGCAAAGGGGTCAGCAACTCTCCTAGGAGACGCGGCAGCTCCGAGCCCTCTGCATGCTGAGCCCGTATGGCAGGGGCAGGGCACTCCCAGTGTGGCAAAAGATGAACCGCCTGCCTCCTCTCCGTCATCTCCGGAAGGCAGCGAGTCCAGGGCCTCTGACTGGTCTGAGGGAGAAAGCTCTCGCACAGCCTCTCGCCCAGCGCCCGAGGGGCCCACGCTGGCACGGGTGCATCTTGCTTCTCCGCGGGCCGCAGCACACCAGCTGGACATCCACCTGGCGCAGAAGGCCCTGGGCTCCTTCGTCCTGCCGCCCTGCGTCATACGCTCCCAGGCCATCTATGCCGACATGGCAGCTGAGCGGCTGAGAGCCGCTGCCCAGGAACACAGGCGGGAAATGAACATCCGGCTGCAGCGCAGGAGGGGCCGGAAAAGCCAGCTGGGAGGGCCCCGTCAGGAAGCCCTGGGAGAAAGAGCCCGCCCCGCGGGCACAGGAGAGCCGGGATTCCCGAGAGCTGGCTCCTTGGGCCAGAGACTGATCAGAGAGTCCCAGAGCCAGGCAAACCAGTACCTGTGTGAGACGTGCCATGGCCTCTTCACCGCCGGTGAGGAGGGACTCAGCCCCCAGCCCTGTCCTGCCAAGGGGGCTGGGAAGTCAGACGTGGCGAGGACTCATCTAGAGACTCATGTGCCCCCGAGGGGCAGGAAGACGTCAGGTGATGCCTGCAGAGGGGAGCAAGGTGCATCCTACCAGCGGTCTCGGGATCTGAGCCGTGCAGCTGGCGCCCCCCCGTACAAAGGTCCAGCTGGCGCTGAGGAGATGGTCGGGGACTGGGACAGCGAGGCCGTGTCAGCCTGGGATGCGGAAGGAGAAGGCAGCCTGGGGTGGAAGGTGAGGAGGGACACCGAGGGGCGACGTGGCATGAGAGAGATGCCGGCGGTGGGGACAGGCCCCAGGGCTGGAAGCAACATGAGGCAGACAGAGGCCCTGGTGCTGACTGAGGCACCGCCCGGGGCTGAACAGCCTCCCCGTGCACCTCCAGGGAGAGGGGCTGAGTCACCGTCCATCCCCGGCAAGGGGAAGGGCTCCACCTTCAGGAGAATCATGCTGGGCTTCCTCAAACGCGTCACCTCCAGGGCATCGGTGGAGAAGATAGGGCAGGTTGACAGGTCAATGGCTGCACCACGAGGAGCCCCGCCACCCCCTCAGAAACTCGCCCCATCCCCCAAGAGCGTGACCTTCAACGCCAACGTCCACATGCGGGCAGAGGTCAGGAGATGCCAGCTGTGTTCCAGCGCAGAGGAGAGGGACGGTGCTGGGAGAAAGGAGCCAGCCGCAGCCGCTCGGACCAGGGGGCTGCCAGGGAATGGGGCTCCCCAGGGATCTGGGACAGCCTCCCCCAATGCCAGGCGAGGGGACAGCGTGACCAAGGGAGAAGAACCTTCTCCAGAGGAAACAGGGCCCTCAGCAGAGTATGGTGGATACCAAGAGCGGGTGACCCTGAGAGTGAGTGAATGCAGGGAGGGGAAGGTGCATGAACCCAGTGGGACGCCTGCTGCGTCAGCGGGACCTTCTGCCCCATGGCCACCACCCCCAGCCTGCCCCGCTGCCAGGGACGCCAGAACAACCGGCAGTCACAAGGGAGAAGGAGGCAAAGGAGTCTCACAGTCTGGCTCAGCAGCCCTGGGCTCCAATCAGCCGTCTCCCATGGAGTCCTCCAGAACAAAGCTCAGAGAGCAGAGGGGTCGGGGACTCAGCCCTTCTCGCCCACTGGGTCTCTCCAGGAGCCGGGTGGAAGGCCCGCGGTGCAGCGGCAGGGCCAGAGGACCGGACAGCGAGGGGATCCTGGCCCGCAGCAGAGAGTGGAGATCCGGCAGCAGAGGGAGGCCCACCGGTAGAAGAACAAGGTCCAGAAGCAGAGAAGGGGAATCCCTGGTGCGAGAGGAAGTCCAGGATCGGCAGGGCACACGCAGGAGGCCAGGCAAGGCCAGGTCACACAGGGTGGCCACACCAGCCAATGGCGTGGGAGGAAATGCCACCGAGGACCCATCCGGGACAGTCGGAGCGTCTAACCTGGAGCGCCGTGGGCACCAGGCCAGGCTGGAAACTGAGCTTCTGCAGCCAGGGTCATGTCCTGGCAAGAGCGTAGGCCAGGTGTGCTGGTTCCACCAGCATCATGCTCATGCCCACCTTCGCCACGTACACGACAGAACGCCAGAGCTGCGCGGAGAGAACCTGTGTGCCCTGCGGGAGAGGATGCAGGCCCGGCGGAGGAAGCTGTCCCCGTCACTCAACAGCGCCGCCTCCGAAGAGGAGAGCTGCCTCCGGGCCTTGGACAAGAGTTAGGTTTGGGGCTTGCAGGTGGCTAATAAAGCTCAATTTTGTGTGCAATCCACAGGAGTGATCTGGGGCCCAACACAGCAGCAGAGGGGAGGGCAGGGTCTAGTGGCTGGCAGTACTGTTGCCAGGTGTCCAGTTTTTGACAGGAAGGCTTGGTCGAAAAGGGACCATGGCGGCTCCAGTCAGCACTGCTGACCAGGCCATTAAAAGTCTACTTGGCAGCACAACAGGGCTAAGGCAGGTTTCCTGCCTGCCGTGGCTTCACATGGCACCCAAAAGTAACGGTATGTCCCCCTTCCAGTTCCTACGCGTAGGGGCAGCCAGGAGGCTCCGCACGCTGCCTCCACCCCAAGCGCCAGCTTCACAGCTCCCATTGGCCGTGGTTCCCAGCCAATGGGAGCTGCGGGGGCGGCGTCTGCAGACAGGGCAGCGTGCAGAGCCCCCTGGCCATGTCTCTGGGTGGGAGTCGGGGGGAGAACATGCCTCTGCTTTCGGGAGCTGTCTGAAGTAAGTGCTGCCAAAATCCTTCACCCTGACCCCCTCCTGCTCCCCAACCCCTGTCCCAGCCCTGACCCCCTCCCACTCCCCAAACCCCTCATCCCCATCCTCACCCCAGAGCCGGCACTCCCAGCTGAAGTCCTCACCCCCCCACACCTCAACCCACTGCCTCACCCTGAATTCCTCATTTCTGGCCCCACCCCAGAGCCGGCACTCCCAGCCAGAGCCCTCACCCCCTCCCGCACCCCAACCTCCAGAGCCAGCCCAGTGAAATGAGCGAGTGAGCGAGGGTGGGGAGAGTGAATGACGGAGGGAGGGGGGATGGAGTGAGAGGGGGCGGGGCCTCGGAGAAGGGCAGGGTCCGGGCAAGGATGTTCGGATTTATGAAAGTAGAACGTTGGCAACCCCACCTGTGCAGCACCCGGCACAAGGGAGCTCTGATCCCAGCTGGGGCAGGGCCTGTCTCTCTCGCTGTGTCTGGGCAGCGCCTGGCACAAGGGAGCTCTGATCTCAGCTGCAGCTGTGAGATAACTAATGATAACGAGCAGAAGCTGAGCTATAATTAGCATCCTTTGAACTGCATTCAGGCCCGTCAGCCCCATCCCGGAGCAGGGTACCCTGTGCTGGGCAGACATGGCATACAAGCCATCTCCTGCCCCACAGGGCTCTCAGGCTTAGGCCCCCATCCTATGGGCACAGCTGTGTCCCTACATGCTGCGCCTCGCAGGAGTGGGGCTAACCTGGGACAAGCCGGGACGGCTGCCCGGCCGGCCGTGGGTGTGCAGAGGAGCTGGGTGTGATGGGGAGATGGCCTCAGCTGTATTGTTAACAGAGGGGAACAAGGCTCATAGGGTCGGAGCCCCCTTAGGAAGGAATCAAGCGTGGGGGACCCAGTGGCGGGTCACAGGCCTGAGACTCAAGAGGCCTGGGTTCAATTCCTGCTTCAGACAGGTCCATCCTGGGTGATCCTGAGCAAGTCCCTGCAGCTGGACCCACAAAGTCTCTGGGGTAGAGTGATGCAGCATGGCGCTGTCAGTCACTTCGATCCCTGGGCTCCACGATGCGGAGCTCGGCGCCTGGGCTCCCTGCACAGTGACTGGGAGAGGTGGGCGCTGTCCAAAACTGATTGCGGTTTGATAAGCTTTGTATTGGGAGAGGAAAAACCAGCTGGACCAGAATTAAGTTTAAAGCCAAGTGGCTGCGTTTATTTGGGGGAAAGTTACAACTTGGGCCAAGGGAGAGAGGCAATTTTTTAGCTGGGATGTTGTTAGGCAATATAAACAACCCCAAAATCATTAACAGTACAATTCTATACTGCTCACTGCACCACACTGGATAGGCAGACACACCAATCACACAAGATGGGAATCGGGTTCGTCAGGGCGGTGCCCGGTGCAACACAGGAAAGAGACCCACAGGCCACTGCCTCAACCGCCCTTGCTTTCACACTAAGGGTAAACCCAGAGTGTGGTGCGGCTGCAGTTGGGCAGATTCCACTCACACAGACCGCGGGGACAGGAACCCCTTGGTCAGCTAATCCCCAGGTGGAGACAGCTCCCAGACACAAACACTCCAGACAAAGACAGAGCAGTGACTCACACACTTAAAACAGTTTACAATAAACAATTTATTAAAACCTTAGAACAACTATACACCTAGGCAATTGTGCAATTATGAGCTCAATACTTTAATTCTTAACACTGTGTACACACTTGGTACTGGGTTAGGGAGGGGAAAAATAGGAGGCTAGATAAGCAAACTGCCAGAAATTAGAAAACAAATACCGCACTCCAGGCGCAGCTGACCAGCAGAGCAGACACCAGAAGCATGATGAGGTGCCAGGAACAGGTCCAAGGCGACAACGAAGACGACACGACACGAGCTAGCTATACCGGGAGGAGACCCTGGCCGAAAGGTTGATCAGGTCCTTCAGCTGACACGCGGATACTCCACACAGATTTTGGGGGGAAACCTAGTTTTATAGAAAGGGTCTCACTCACTCGTGTCAACATCTGATTGGTCCCTGGTTCCCCCTCCCTCCAGGCTCCGAGCCGTTGCCCCCCATGCCGGCAGGATTTGCACACGGCACACTGGGGTATCTGGGCAGAATTAGGTCTCTGCATACAGTACTCTGGAGTTGCTGGGCAGAACTAGCCTGACCTCCAGACGACCAGGCCCAAAAAGAGCGGGAAAATGCATACTACGGAGTTGCTGGGCAGAATCAGGTCTTTGCACACTGCACTAACCTGATCTTTAGACGGCCCAACAGAAAAAAAAACAGGAAAGCACACAGCACTTTAGTGTTGCTGGGAAGGATTAGGTCTCTGCCCTTTCCTATGCAACAAGAACCTGGTCCAAAATGGAGGCTGCCTTGTCCTTTTAACAGGACAAGATGGCCGTGGACCGACAATTGGCCATACAGAGCCATAACTGCGTATCAGGTTGCGACAGGCGCCTGGGAAGGGGACCCACAAAGCCAGCACAACAGGCGGGGAGCCACATACGCCAGTAGGTGCTAACCCCCGCAACACTGGAGCCAGTCTCTAGGAAAGTATCAGAGGGGAGCCGTGTTAGTCTGGATCTGTAAAAGCAGCAAAGAGTCCTGTGGCACCTTATAGACTAACAGACGTTTTGGAGCATGAGCTTTCGTGGGTGAATACCCACTTCGTCGGATGCACGTAGTGGAAATCTCCGGGGGCAGGTATATATATGCAAGCAAGAAGCAGGCTAGAGATAACGAGGTTAGTTCAACCAGGGAGGATGAGGCGCTCTTCTAGCAGCTGAGGTGTGAAAACACCTCATCAGGGATCTACAACCCATCCTGGACAATGATCCCACACTTTCACAGGCCTTGGGTGGCAGGCCAGTCCTCGCCCACAGACAACCTGCCAACCTGAAGCATATTCTCACCAGTAACTGCACACCGCACCATAGTAACTCTAGCTCAGGAACCAATCCATGCAACAAACCTCGATGCCAACTCTGCCCACATATCTACACCAGCAACACCATCATAGGACCTAACCAGATCAGCCACACCATCACTGGTTCATTCACCTGCATGTCCACCAATGTAATATACGCCATCATATGCCAGCAATGCCCTTCTGCTATGTACATCGGCCAAACTGGACAGTCTCTAAGGAAAAGGATAAATGGACACAAATCAGATATTAGGAATGGCAATATACAAAAACCTGTAGGAGAACACTTCAACCTCCCTGGCCACACAATAGCAGATCTTAAGGTGGCCATCCTGAAGCAAAAAAACTTCAGGACCAGACTCCAAAGAGAAACTGCTGAGCTTCAGTTTATCTGCAAATTTGACACCATCAGCTCAGCATTAAACGAAGACTGTGAATGGCTTGCCAACTACAAAACCAGTTTTTCCTCCCTTGGTTTTCACAACTCAGCTGCTAGAAGAGGGCCTTATCCTCCCTGATTGAACTAACCTCGTTATCTGTAGCCTGCTTCTTGCTTGCATATATATACCCGCCCCTGGAGATTTCCACTACATGCATCCAACGAAGTGGGTATTCACCCATGAAAGCTCATGCTCCAAAACATCTGTTAGTCTATAAGGTGCCACAGGATTCTTTGATGCTTTTACAGTCTCTAGGAAACAGATACATTCATGGAGGTTAAGTCCATTCATGGCTATTAGCCAGGATGGGTAAGGAATTGTGTCCCTAGCCTCTGTTTGTCAGAGGGTGGAGATGGATGGCAGGAGAGAGATCACTTGATCATTGTCTGTTAGGTTCAGTCCCTCTGGGGCATTTGGCATTGGTCACTGACGGGTTAAAATCCATGTGCATTTTCTACAACAACCTGGTATATGGATTGTGCCAGCTCTTTTCCAGACCCAAAGTCCCGAGTTTAGTCAGGAGACCAGAGGCCTAGCAAATAGTGATTAGCTGGGTAGACTCGCTGTGGGAAGCACACGGAGGGGCACATGCTGAATGCTACGTGTGAGCTTTCTGCCCTAAAGATAGTCAGCTCCAAGGGAGAGGAGACTCCCCAAAGTCCTGACTGGCTTTGTGGGGAGCAGTTCCAGAGCATCGCCCGGGGACTCTGGGGGTTCAGGGAGCTTAGACCCCAACTTGGGGTTCCCTGCATTGCACCACCCAACCCAAAGTGAAACTAAAAATCCCTCCAACAGCTCTCTTCCCCCTCCCCTCTGCTCCTCCTCCTGATGTTCAGTCTCCCAGATGATTTCTCCCAACCAGGGCCGGCTCCAGACCGCAGCGCGCCAAGCGCGCGCTTGGGGCGGCATGCCGCGGGGGGCGCTCTGCCTGTCGCCGGGAGGGTGGCAGGCGGCTCCGGTGGACCTCCCGCAGGCGTGCCCGCGGAGGGTCCGCTGGTCCCGCGGCTCAGGTGGACCTCCCGGATGCTCCACCGGAGCCGCGGGACCAGCGGACCCTCCGCAGGCACGTCTGCAGCAGGTCCACCAGAGCGGCCTGCCGCCGTGCTTGGGGCGGCGAAATTGCTAGAGCCGCCCCTGCTCCCAACCCCACTTCTGGCTCAGGTTACAGCTCAAGTAGATTTACTCTCATCCCCAATGTAACCTCCCTGCAACATTCCCAGGTCAAATCTGCCCTGCTTCCTGCTCCATCACACAAGGGCCAGCCCACTTGCGTGGTTAGAGGGGCACAGCTATTGGCAAAGCTCCCAGATTGCTCCCCAGAGGTCACATCCCCTAACACTCATACTCTCTGGAGTGCAAATTAGCCCCCCGGGCGTCTGTGATGCAAGCATGGGGGAGGGACTGTAGTCCGAAGAAAAGATCCAGACATAGCAGTTGTCTCATTCCTTTACCACTGTGTTCTCACCGCAGCAGGGCACACCTACCTAAAATAAAATAAAAATGGCCCCTGGGCAACAGATTTGGGAATCTCAGTGAATTCCAGGTGATTCTGGACTTTGGAGTGGTGAAAGAATCAGAGTGAGCAGAGAAGTCCCATTGTATTAATTCTGACAGAGGTTAGCACCACCCATTTCTTCATGGATTTCAGAAAGATCAACACAGTAGCAAAGAGTAGATGAACACTCGGAGCTGACAGATGTATATTCAGTTTTAGATCTCACAACGGGACACTGGCAAATACCTTTTGATGCTAGAATCCTGGGAGAAGAAAGCCTTTTCCAGGCCCTTGGCTTGCATCAATTCAAGAACATATGTCACAGTATGGCAGTGACTTTTCAGAGGCTACACACAGAAAACAAAGCCATCGTCAATTGCTAGGCTGAACAGTGTGTGAGATTCAGTTTGCCTTGAAAATCTGAGCTCCTGTTATCTGAAAATCATTTCCTCACTCCCTGGGGAGGCTCTTGGGATGAATTTTTCAAGGGTCTATTTTCTGCTCTTCACAGAGCTCAGGGAATTCTCTGGGAGCCCTGGCCAACCGGAGAGTCCTCAGGGACTGACAGGTGAGTCATAAAGGTCATTGGCCTGGATGCTGAGTCTCAGACATTCGAGATTCATATGTTGATTCTCAGGACTCTGCCTTCCTGTCGCTGTAAGGAGATTTCCACCCTCTGCTGAGCAGGATTTTGGTGAGTTGCTTTTTTCTGCGTTAAAGTTGGTGCTCAGGGCTCAGTCAGAGACAAGGAACTGATCTTAAAAACAAGATTTCTAGTACGTACATAGTTGCAATTTACCAGGTAAACGCCTTGGTCTTTCTGACAATACTAAACAGTTCAAGTCGCCGTGCTGGTGAATTTCTGCCCCAAAGGTTCTTGACTTGAGACACTTAGAAGGAAACAGGAAGGGTTCCAAGGTTCACTAGCTACCTTTTTGGGGGTGTCTGTTTTTTCCTCTGGTTCACACAAGTTTTCCAATTCAGCGACTCCACTGCCCTGTTCGGAAGTGCAGCCAAAGCCTCTGCAGTGGGTATCTGTGTTACCAGAGGGTTCACAACAAGAATGGGTCACACACTGACCAGATTCTGCTCTCACATTCTGCCTTCAGTGGGTCACTCCTGTTTGACGCTGGCCTTCCTGATAGCAAAATCAGGGCCCACGTGTTTGAAATCCCCATCTCTCATACCTGAGCTAAGAGCGCCACATACACTGGGGGTTTCCTTCAGACTCTTTGAGCACCCTGACCCTAACCCTAATGCTAAGAGAATAACACTCTCTGGAGCAGGACCTGAAGCCATGATTTTCACTTCTCAGAGCTGAAAGTTAAGCAGTAAGGGTGAATCTGGTCCCACTGATTTCAGTGGCAAAACTCCAAACAGGGGCAGGAATTCACTCCAAATCCACATGTAGGGACTTATATAAATGGCCTGATTTACACCATTCATGAGCCTCCAGTGACTTCAGCTGGAGTCGTCCCATGGCCTCTAATGAGTGAGCTTGTTTGGCCTAAAGAAGATCTGAGAGGAGAACTGCTGAAATCTCAAACTCACAGGCTTAAAGGTTCAGAACAAGGAGGATAGTACATTTTTCAGGAAGGGGAGCACCAAAAAGCAGTAAAAAGAAAAGTGTTTCTGGCATGGAGGAAACCAGGCAGGGTTGTAAATCTCAGCAGAGGAGGTCCAGGAATTCACAGTATGTGTGTTGGGGGGGGTGGGGGGGGGAGGGTAGTATCCATAGCCATAGGCGGCAGGTTTGTATAATTTTTGGTGGGGCCCAAAATGGTGGTGCCCCCCCGCTCCCGCCCTGTAAGCCGATATAAAATGAAGCTACAACGCGTCAGTGCCACAAGATTACAAGGGTCAATTAAAAGTGGAAAGTCAGAAGCAGCACTTGCCTACTTCAATATACAGTATTATATTTTGTTGCAGTTATTGTGATGAAGTGGGAATGTTCTTAATATTTTCTCTGAATACTGTGTGGGTGCCTCAGTTTCCCCTGCAAGATGCCAACTGAAGGTGTTGGGGACAAAGAGATCAGGTGGCCTCCTTGTCCGGAAGAGAGACAGAGGCCAGAGGAGGGAGTGTCAGTTTGAAGCTGGCTGGGAAAATGGGGAGAGACCCAGAACTTGGTTCTGGGCTCCCCACCCCCAAGATGGACCTGACAGAGGGGTTCTGTTTTCTGTACCAACAAGCTCTGTTTAAACTGTTTCCCGTCATCTAATAAACCTTCTGTTTTACTGTCTGACTGAGAGTCACATCTGACTGCGGAGTTGAGGTGCAGGGCCCTCTGGTTGCCCCAGGACCAGCCTGGGCAGACTCACTTTGGAAAGTGCATGATGTGGACGGGGATGCTGAATGCTCCGAGGTCAGACCCAAGAAGGTGTAAGCTTCTTGCCCTGGAGACAGTCTGCTCTGAGAGAGGAGGCTCCCCCAGAGTGCTGACTGGCTTTGTATGGAGTTGTTCCAAAGCATCACAGCATCCACTTCCACACCGTGCACTTCCCAGAAGTCCGCACAGGCACTGACACTCCCTCCTCCGGCCTTTGTCTCTTTTCCAGGCATTAGGAGGCCACCCGATCTCTCTGTTCTCCAACACCTTCAGTTGGCACCTTGCAGGGGAAACTGATTTGGGAGAAATGAAGTAAAAGCTGCCCAAACCGAGCTTGAGCACTCCTGGATTTTGAGGTGTTCAAATCTGGAAGGCAGGTGCTGGGGGTGGGAGAGGGCTGTGGGCTCCATGGGGGAGCATGGCAGCAACTGTCTGGAGCTGCACGGAGCCAGACACGCTGGTCTGAGTGGCACAGTAAGCAGTTTGGGGGTTGGAGAAGGGGTAGGGGGTTCCGGGGGGCAGTCAAGGGACAAGGAGCAGGGGGGGTTGGATGGGGCAGAGGTTCAGAGGGGCAGTCAGGGGACAGGCAGCAATTAGATAGGCATGGGAGTCTAGGAGGTTTATCAGGGGACAGGTAGGGGGTGCGGTCCTGGGGGGGAAGTTGGGTGGGGTCTCAGGAGGGGGCAGTTGGGGACAAGGAGAAGGGAGGCTTAGATAGGGACTGAGGTCCCAAGGGGCAGTTAGGGGCAGGGGTCTCGGGAGGGGGTAATCGGGGAACAAGGACCAGTGGTGCTTAGATAGGGGGTGGAGGTCCTGGGGGGCAGTTGGGGCAGGAGTCTGGGGAGGGGACAATCAGCGGCCAGGGGCTGGGATTCAAAGGGGTCTGGGCTGCTGGCAGCCGCGGGGATCCCAGAGCCCTTTAAATCCCAGCCCCGGCTGGGAGTCGGAGGGCTCTGGGCTGCCTGCAACCGCGGGGAGCCCAGAGCCCTTTAAATCCCAGCCGCGGCCGGGAATCAGAGGGCTCTGGGCTGCCTGCAACCGCGGGGAGCCCAGAGCCTTTTAAATCTCAGCTGCGGCCAGGAATCAGAGGGCTCTGGGCTGCCCGCTGCAGGGGGGAGCCCAGAGCCCTTTAAATCTCAGCTGCGGCCGGGAATCAGAGGGCTCTGGGCTGCCCGCTGCGGCGGGGAGCCCAGAGCCTTTTAAATCCCAGCCGCGGCCAGGATTTAAAAGGCTCTGGGCTCCCCGCGGTTGCAGGCAGCCCAGAGCCCTCTGACTCCCAGCCGCGGCTGGGATTTAAAGGGCTCTGGGCTGCCGCGCAGAGCAGGGGAGAAACCTAGCTCCAAATATTGCTGGAGCAGAGCCCCTGTCTGTGAATATTCCTGGGGCTAAAGCCCCAGGAGCCCATATAAGTTGGCGCCCATGTCCATAGCAACCCTGATGCATAAGAACATAAGAACATAAGAACATAAGAAAGGCCGTACCGGGTCAGACCAAAGGTCCATCTAGCCCAGTATCTGTCTACCGACAGTGGCCAATGCCAGGTGCCCCTGAGGGAGTGAACCTAAAAGGCAACGATCAAGTGATCTCTCTCCTGCCATCCATCTCCATCCTCTGACGAACAGAGGCTAGGGACACCATTCTTACCCATCCTGGCTAATAGCCATTTATGGACTTAGCCACCATGAATTTATCCAGTCCCCTTTTAAACATTGTTATAGTCCTAGCCTTCACAACCTCCTCAGGTAAGGAGTTCCACAAGTTGACTGTGCGCTGCGTGAAGAAGAACTTCCTTTTATTTGTTTTAAACCTGCTGCCTATTAATTTCATTTGGTGACCCCTAGTTCTTGTATTATGGGAATAAGTAAATAACTTTTCCTTATCCACTTTCTCAACATCACTCATGATTTTATATACCTCTATCATGTCCCCCCTTAGTCTTCTCTTTTCCAAACTGAAGAGTCCTAGCCTCTTTAATCTTTCCTCATATGGGACCCTCTCTAAACCCCTAATCATTTTAGTTGCTCTTTTCTGAACCTTTTCTAGTGCTAGAATATCTTTTTTGAGGTGAGGAGACCACATCTGTACACAGTATTCGAGATGTGGGCGTACCATGGATTTATATAAGGGCAATAATATATTCTCAGTCTTATTCTCTATCCCCTTTTTAATGATTCCTAACATCCTGTTTGCTTTTTTGACCGCCTCTGCACACTGCGTGGACATCTTCAGAGAACTATCCACGATAACTCCAAGATCTTTTTCCTGACTCGTTGTAGCTAAATTAGCCCCCATCATGTTGTATGTATAGTTGGGGTTATTTTTTCCAATGTGCATTACTTTACATTTATCCACATTAAATTTCATTTGCCATTTTGTTGCCCAATCACTTAGTTTTGTGAGATCTTTTTGAAGTTCTTCACAATCTGCTTTGGTCTTAACTATCTTGAGTAGTTTAGTATCATCTGCAAACTTTGCCACCTCACTGTTTACCCCTTTCTCCAGATCATTTATGAATAAATTGAATAGGATTGGTCCTAGGACTGACCCTTGGGGAACACCACTAGTTACCCCTCTCCATTCTGAGAATTTACCATTAATTCCTACCCTTTGTTCCCTGTCCATTAACCAGTTCTCAATCCATGAAAGGACCTTTCCTTTTATCCCATGACAGCTTAATTTACGTAAGAGCCTTTGGTGAGGGACCTTGTCAAAGGCTTTCTGGAAATCTAAGTACACTATGTCCACCGGATCCCCCTTGTCCACATGTTTGTTGACCCCTTCAAAGAACTCTAATAGATTAGTAAGACACGATTTCCCTTTACAGAAACCATGTTGACTATTGCTCAAGAGTTTATGTTTTTCTATGTGTCTGACAATTTTATTCTTTACTATTGTTTCAACTAATTTGCCCGGTACCGACGTTAGACTTACTGGTCTGTAATTGCCGGGATCACCCCTAGAGCCCTTTTTAAATATTGCAATAAGCCATGATAATAGAATGAATGCTCCTGCCTCCGGAGTCACTTCTTCCCACTTTCTACCCAAACACCCTGCACAGGCTGAGCAGCTCCAGGGGTTCCCTTTGCCCCCAGAGAGGCTGCTCAGGCTGATCTCCACTGTTTCACGGGTGCAGGCAGGCACTGAGTTTAACCTTGTCTGAGGAGGTATTTCTGTGCCTGTCACTGTGGGGTCTGGCACCTGGTTTTGGTCCTGGGTGAAGGGTGTCACTTTGCGGCAGGGCTGGAAGTTGTGGGTGTGAAGGACCCATATGGATAGGTGGACAATGCTCAGGGCAGGTACACAGACAATAGGGCAGCACTCAAGGTTGTTGGGGCATGCAGGGGGTACATGGAAAAGCTGTAGTTCTGGGGTTTGTGGGGAAGGAAGGGGGGTGCATGGACAGACAGGCAGCGCTGTTGGTTGTGGGGCAAATCACGCAGTGTACACAGAGAAGCAGCAGCAGCTCTGGGGGTTGTGGAGCAGCCAGGGGGTATACGCAGACAGACAATGCAGGGGGTTGTGAGGGTAAGCAGGGGGTGTACATGGACAGGTGGGCAGTTCTGGAGGCATGGGGTGTATATGGACAGGCAGGCAGAGATGGTTGTTGTTGGGGCAAGCAGGGATTACACGGACAGGCAGGCACATGCTGGAGCAGGGGTATGTAGACGAATAGGTGGGGAGCACTGGGGGTTGTGGGGCAGGCAGATGGTGTAGGCAGACAGGTAGGCGGCACTGCTGAAATTCATATTTTCATTTTGATTGTTGATCCAAGTCCAGTGATGGGACCTTTCCTGGTCCCAAGGACGTGTGGGTGCATCTCAGGACCTCTTTGCCCCTGCAAGCCACAGAACTTCAGCCTGGGTGTCACAACCTTGACTCAGTTTGGATTCCAATTGTTGTTATTGAATGTTATTTATGTAACTTCAGGCATTTCAGCAGTGAAAAGAATCATTGATCTTTGCTCCGCAATTGGTTCAACCTCCCCTCATATCTGACCCCCTGTCTAACCTCTCCTTCCCCATCCTAGGCTGGCCCGATTCAAGCAGCACCCTGGTAACTGTTGGTTAGATGTTGGGCTGTGTGTGTGTGCTGGCCCAGCTCTGTACACACAATTGGCACAGTAGTCCTTGAGTGAACTCCCCAATGACCAAGACAGGTTTGTTGTCGATGAAGCTCGGTACAAGTATCCTGGAGACTCTACCAGATGACTAACACATGTATGTCCGTAACAGTGGACCAGCTCAATGAACAGCGGGACTTTTCATTTTTCCCTAGGCTAGACAAAGACACTCCCTCTGAGATACGTCTTTATATTCCGACACAAACAGGTTACCTACTGCCCCTCTGACATAATTAGTTACTGTCCCTGATAGGGCTAGTTATCACCCATCTCCTTCTACGTGTTGGCTCGATAAAAACATCTGTATTATGTATTGTCATTCTGACCATATCTTTTCAGAGGTGTCAGTGTGTTCTTGTTATCCTTGGGGAATATATTTGTACCATCCTTGATATTCGGATGTTCTGGTACCACTTGATATTGGGATGTGTTTGTCTGAACGCTCTGTGACTAGCACTCCTTAGGAAGGTGTATTTCTGCAATATCAACCCTGTTCTTGTCAGATTCTCTGAGCAGGTCCTACCTCTTCCTCACAGTTTGTCTTTGCTTTATGTAAGTAAAGCTTTGTCTACTTTAGCTCAGGCCTCAAGCTTCATACCAGGCCTCTGATACAAGGTCTTATGTCATTCCCCCACTTTTTGTCTTTTTATGGGGAGGATGTTTACCCATCGTCCCGGAAAAGCATAATGTCTGGACTGAAGATGGCCCACTGGACTAAACAGTGTTATGTGGCCACCTTACTTGCCCATCTGCACATATATGCCCCATCTGTCCCATAGACTGCACATTCCCGCATACGACCGATGGACACATTTTATTTTCCAATTACTTTTTAGACCCTTATAGTAAATGTGGGAATGTTAGGCCCAGGACCATGACTGAAAAATGTAGGTTTATAATTGAGCTTTGGGGGCAATTTTAGATAATGAATATGTATGGATAATATAGATATGATATATATATATATATATTGGTATGTTACGTATGGGTATGTATGCATAGAAAGTATGTGTATATATGACAACACCTTATATCCAGTCTGAGTGGTGAGATTTGGCCCTTGTGGCAAATTCTTATTAAGGCAATTACATTTACCACCTGTGTTGTTACTGGCAGTAGATTGAGTGTTTTGAAATACTGGGATTGGCGTTATTACCGTGTGTCCCACAGTGCTGTGTGTATGAGAAGTAAAACAGAAATTTGGAGTAATAACATTACAAATGAGGCCTTTATTTATAAATGTCTTTATTTCTAAACGTAATGAGTTACTGCACAGGGCTGTTCATTCAGGTAGAGGTTACCCATACTGCTGGTTGTCACTCTTTGGTAAATTTTACTGGGCAGGAAACAGGAATGACTAGCTCCTCTGTTCCATTTGTTGTATTGCTCTGTGATGCACCCGTAGATTTGCTGTGTCAGGATTTAATATTGATCGCCAGACACTGAACAGGATTGTTTTGAATAACATGTGCGTTACTTCGGACGTAGTGTTACTGGCCCCAAAGTGTGACTGATGCTCTAAGGGAATTTATTCATCCAATTAATAGTTACCTTGTAACTAATTTTTTTAAACAATTTGGTTTTTTTTCCAAACCTTTATATTCTTTGTTGCCATTCATTTTTCTTATTAAGTATCAGAGGGGTAGCCGTGTTAGTCTGATTCTGTAAAAGCATCAAAGAATCCTGTGGCACCTTATAGACTAACAGACGTTTTGCAGCATGAGCTTTCGTGGGTGAATACCCACTTCTTCGGATGCAAGTAGTGGAAATTTCCAGGGGCAGGTATATATAAGCAAGCAAGAAGCAAGCTAGAGGTAAAAAGGTTAGATCAATCAGGGAGGATGAGGCCCTGATCTAGCAGTTGAGGTGTGAAAACCAAGGGAGGAGAAACTGGTTCTGTAATTGGCAAGCTATTCACAGTCTTTGTTTAATCCTGAGCTGATGGTGTCAAATTTGCAGATGAACTGGAGCTCAGCAGTTTCTCTTTGAAGTCTGGTCCTAAAGTTTTTTTGCTGCAGGATGGCCACCTTAAGATCTGCTATAGTGTGTCCAGGGAGGTTGAAGTGTTCTCCTACAGGTTTTCTTATTGTTACCTGGGTGCTAGACAGGTGAGGCAAGCAGGGGTAAGGAGGGAGAGAGGGTTCAGAGGTGCACAGCGGCCCACCACAGTCGCACACTGCATTCCGGGGGTCTAGTCAGAGTGTTGTGGTTCTTTTAGGGACTGGCTTCTTCTGGACTTGTTTTGAAATGGGATTAGCTTTGATTTTTGGCTTATTGTGAAAGTTGGGGTACTTATATACAGCGTGATAGTTGGCAATGCTTAACACATATTGTTTCCTTTGACTCAGGTTACCAACCAATCCAGAGTGACCAACCAATCAGTGATATGTCTTCTTCATTATTTATGATCACCCAATTTTTGTGTCATCTGCAAATTTGACCAATAGTCAGGCATGAGATGGGTAAGCAGCTGAGTTGCTGACATGTGTCGCTGCTTACACTTGTCAGTTAACAACTAACTTATTGTGATGGGATCTCTGGGGTGCAGCCTGGGACTCTGGGACCGCTGTGTCCCCTTAAGTCTCCAGCCTGGGCCGTCTCTCACAATGCTTTGCTAGTGAAGAGCAGGAAGCCCCTCCAGGTGCTGTTATCACACAGCACAACCAAATGTGGAGCTCCACATCTAGCTAGATTGCATGAATGCTTCCAGAGCCACTTACGAATTACACAGGGAAAGGCACCAGCCAAATTCCCTGTGACGTTGCACCCCATAAGACTTTATGGAAATATGCTTATGAATGTATATATGACACAACTGGAATATGTTTACATATGCCATGTAACGTATCTGTAAAGGTTAGGATCTACTGAAAATATTCATCCTATTTGTATGCATGTGTCATTGTTGTATTCGAAGTTATGAATATTGGCTGTGTGCTTGTTTGATTTTAAATGCCCTTAGTAAGGCATGTGGTCAGCTTCTTTAAAAAGGAATTTGCAAGTTAAGAAGCACTTAACAGACAATGGATCTTGGAAAGCTCCAATCCATTTAAGAAGTCTAACTGAGGACGTTCAAGTTAGCAGATGAACCATGGCTGCTACCTGTAAGTTCTGTGTCATGCTGTGACGAGGCGGTTCTGGCAGGACCCAAATGAGAGTGCCAATTCAGGACCAATTGTTCAAACAGGGCAGTCACAGCTGGGCTGGGGTTTTTCCACCTCTAAGGCAAACCAAACCAGCGAGACAAAAAGGACTTCGGTTTCACCCCACTGGCTAACCACAAGTCACACAAGCAATTTCCTTAGACAATCCAGTCTCCCAGTATCACCACCAGTGCACTCGTCCTGGGGATGAATGGTTATGAAAACCAACACCCCAATAAAAGAAAAAGGTTCTCTCGATTCCAAAGAATCAAGCCCCAGACCCAGGTCAATATACACATCAGATCTTACCCACAAATCACGCTGTTGCCAATCCTTTAGCATCTAAAATCTAAAGGTTTATTCATAAAAGGAAAAAGGTAGAGATGAGAGCTAGAATTGGTTAAACGGAATCAATTACATACAGTAATGGCAAAGTTCTTAGTTCAGGCTTGTAGCAGTGATGGAATAAACTGCAGGTTCAAATCAAGTCTCTGGAGTACATCCCCCACTGGGATGGGTCATTCAGTCCTTTGTGCAGAGCTTCCGTTTGTAGCAAAGTCCCTCCAGAGGTAAGAAGCAGAATTGAAGACAAGATGGAGATGAGGCATCAGCCTTATATAGGCTTTTCCAGGTGTAAGAACCTCTTTGTCCTTACTGTGGAAAATTACAGCAAAATGGAGTCTGGAGTCACATGGGCCAGTCCCTGCATACTTTGCTGAGTCACAAGGCGTGTCTGCCTTCTCTCCATGGGTCAATTGTGTAGCCGATGGTCCTTAATGGGCCATCAAGCAGGCTAGGCAGAGCTAACACCAACTTGTCTGGGATGTTTCCCAGAAGCACAGCACCAACTTGAAATACAGACAGTATAGAGCCAATATTCATAACTTCAACTAAAAATAATACATGCATACAGACAGCATAATCATAACCAGCAACCCATAACCTGGTCTTAGACACCTTATATGACCCCCTTTACCTAAGATTTGGTGCCACTACAGGACCTTGGTTGCAACCCATGTTCTATATGGTCCCAATTTATATGAATAACGTCACACATGCATGGACAAGTGACTTGACCGTGTGACTCCAGAACTCCATCTTGTAGCTAGAATTATACACAGGGGGAAGGAGGGGTATCCATCCACAAGAGATAGTCTATTTAAACCCCTCAGAGACCCCCTCCATTTTGTCTTCAGCTGGCTCAAGAGATAGCCTCTCCACCCCAAAGGATACCTGAAAGAAAATGGAACAAAGGACAGTAACTACAGGGGGTGTGAGTGATTGCTGGACCCAGACTACAAGGAGACTAGTCTGTAAAAAGAAGTTTACTGGAACACTTCTGAGGGTGAGGTTTTATCTGTATTCAGTTTTCTTACTGTATTAGACATAGACTTGCATTTCTATTTTATTTTGCTTGGCAATTCACTTTGTTCTGTCTGCTATTACTTGGAACCACTTAAATCTGACTTTCTGTATTTAATAAAATCACTTTGTACTTATTAATTAAACCAGAGTATGTATTAATATCTGAGGGGACCAAACAGCCGTGCATCTCTCTCTGTCAGTGTTATAGAGGGCGAACAATTGATGAGTTTACCCGGTATAAGCTTTATACAGGATAAAATGGATTTATTTGGGGTTTGGACCCCATTGGAAGCTGGGTATCTGAGTGCTGGAGACAGGAACACTTCTTAAGCTGCTTTCAATTAAGCCTACAGCTGTTAGGGGACGTGGTTCAGACCTGGATCTGGGTTTGCAGCAGGCTAGTGGGTCTGGCTCAAACCAGGCAGGGCACTAAAATCCCAAGCTGGGAGGGCAGGGAAAGCAGGGGCAGAAATAGTCTTGGCGCATCAGTTGGCAGCCCCAAAGGGGGTTTCTGTGATCCAACCCATCACATCCCCCCAGCACCGTACCTCAGGAATATACCGTCTTGCTCTGGTCAAGATGAGCAGTGCACATTTATTAATTGTTTCACCACATCATCAATGGAAAGTGGATATACACCAGCGTTTGCAAACTTGAACGGATTTACCAAACACGTCAGGAAAACTCACTGAGAAAGATAAAGAGTAAAACAAGTTTATTAACTACAAAAGATTGACTTTTTTCCTATTGCTTATAATCACTTAAAATCTGTTACCAAAAAAAAGTAAAATAAAATATAAGGACGCAGTCTAACCTCTCAACACTATGAGACTGGACATCTAGATTAAGCAGTTTTTCTCACCTCACTAGATATTGCAATTCATATTAGAGTGTTTTCACCCTTGAAACATCGCCCAGACTCCTCTGCTGGAGTCTTTTCTCTTCTCCCCCACCTATGCTGCAAGCAACAAGGATGCTCAGAAGATTGAATGCCAAGCATGGGGCCCCTGTGTTCTGTTTTATACCCTTAGTTCATGTGCTTGGAGGAAACAAGTCCAGCATATCTGGTGAGCATTGCATAAGCCAAGGTTGAGAAAGTTTCCTGGTATGGCCTTGTTCAGGTGAGTCATTGCATTGTAGGTCCCTTGCCGGACAATGGCTGTTGATGGTGGTTCAACATCTGCCCAAGCTTTGGAAACGTTTCCTTGCTGTTGTCTCTGGGGAGTTGCTGATTCCCAACTTTCAGCATGATTTAGATGACATGATCTCATAACAACAGTTGCAGTAACGATATACATATTTAGCTAGAACAATGACTTTCGGCAGATCAGAACCTTTCCCCTGATATCTCTCCTGGCATGTTTTATATGCAATATCACAATTATATATAAATGAGGAAAATAGGAGTTACAGAATGCTCCCCTGAAGTATAGAGTGTCACACTGATGTCTCAGAGAAAGATGGGTGCCTGCATGAAAGTATCTCACCAAAAGAAAAAAAGGAAGTAACGGAGGTGCAGGCCTGTCAGGGTAGTTCCTAGGAGGGTTGTGGAGCCCGGGATAACCCCCCACTCCACCCAAGGTCCCGAATCCACTCCACCCGTTCCCCTAACCCCCCACCTCTTCTTCTCCTTGCTCCACCCACGTTCCACCCATGCCCCTAACCCCTGCCTACTCTCCTTTCCCGAGTGATTCCAGGAGCCGGTGGGTGAGAGCAGGACTGGGCCAGTAGTGCTGCTGCCATCCCCTGGCCCTGCATTGCCTTGGCCTCTACCCCTCCCTTTAAAGTGGGGTTGAGACGAAGAAGCCGGGGTTCGCTGGGCCAGGCCGGTAGCACTGCTGCTCAGCCCCAGGCTGCCCAGACCCCGACGCATCCCCCTGAAGTTGGGGCAGGGTGGAGGAGCAGGGCCACAGCCCCCACCTGTCCCATGGACGGGACGGCTCTGAGGCCTGTAGCTTTAAATACCAAGACCCGTGTGGCTGTCATGCCCATTCTGTTGAGCACAAAGTCAAAGCCCAGCAGGATAATGTCTCTTTCCACAGGGAAAAGTTAGCTCTTTTCCAGTGTAGGAATTGCATCATCAATCAGACTTATGGTCCATCTAATCCAGTGTCCTTCCTCTGACAGTGGCAGCCCTAGATGCTGCAGAAGAAGATGTAAGAAACCAAGCAGCAGGTCGATGTGGGAACAACCTGACCAGCCTGAGGGGGTGACCTAATTCCTAACAGCTAGAGATTGGCTTGTGCCCTGAAACACGTGACCATACAGGCTTTCCAAAACATTTATTTAGCTGAAATGATTGTAACTGGATAGTCTCATCATAAATGCAACCTTGTATGGAAATGCGTTTCTCAGCCTAATTTCACATTTTACCAGTTTTTAATTTGCCACATTTCAGTTTAATTGAATGTCCTCTTGATATTGTATAATGAGACAGGGGAAATACATTATCAACGTACTCTCTACCAGTCAGTCATTTATAGAGTTTTCTCATGTCCCCTCTTATTCATCCCCTTTGTAAGGGAACAATCCCAGTCATTTCAACCTCTCTCTGTATGAGAGTTTCCCCAAGCCCTTGATCATTCTCATTGCCCTTCCCTGAACCCCTCTAGTTCTGCGATAGCCTGGGTGAGAAGGGTGCCCAGTACTACACAGAGGAGTCCAGAGGAGGGTGAAACATTGACTGACTGATCTCATGGCATTGCATGTTCTGTAGGGTTCCCCATTCCACTCTTCCTGGATCCCAATGTTTTTCTCAGTTTCTGTCTGGGTTTGCAGGGTAAGCAGGATTTCACAGAGCTGGGCACCATGATGCCCAGTTCTCTGTCCTGAGCTCATGCAGTTAAATTAGAACCTTGTCAGGCATTTGAGGAGTTCAGGCTTTTCCCTCCAATGGGAATACACATCACACTTATTGACATCGAAGTTCATCTGCCAACATATTACCCCTTCACGTGGCTTGGTTAGTGCCGTCTGGACTCGACTATGATCTAAATATTCTGGTGTCATCTGTAAATGTTGGCAACACACTGCTCACTCCCTTTTTAGATTGTTAATAACTATAAAATATTTACCGTAGTATTTGTTATAAAGCATGTAACTCCCCTCACTCTGCTTTTCTCCCTTCACAGGCACCTTGACCTTTTCTGAGCCCAATCTATGCATCAGCCACCTCATGGCAGCTTTCAACCTCACCCCCTCTGACTCTTCAATATTCACCCTAGTGGGGATCCCGGGCCTGGAAGCTGCTCACATCTGGATGTCCATCCCATTCTTTACGTTCTACGTTATCAGCCTGTTGGGAAATTTCACAGTTCTATTTGTTATAAGCAAAGAGCAGACCCTGCACAAGCCGATGTACCTGCTGCTCTGCATGCTGGCGCTCACAGACATCGGCATCTCTACCTCTGTAGTGCCTAAGGCACTGTGTATATTTTGGTTCAATTTGAAAGGAATTACTATGGATGGCTGTCTTACGCAGATGTTCTTCCTTCAAGCGATTTCTGTTATGCACTCGGCTGTTCTTGTGACAATGGCCTTTGATCGCTACATTGCTATATGTGATCCTCTGAGATACGCCACCATCCTCACCAATGCACGAATAGCTAAGCTAGGGCTTGTGGGTTTGACAAGAGCTGTACTCTTCGTTCTGCCCGAACCCCTGTTCTTGAGCAGACTGCGATTCTGTGCCAACCGCATTATCCCCCACACATACTGCACACACATGACTGTGGCAAAGATGTCGTGTGGTGAGGACATCACAGTCAACAGGACGTACAGCTCAGTGACAGCATTTGTATTCATCGGGTTAGACCTGACGCTCATTGCCCTGTCCTATGGTCTGATCATCAGGGCCGTCCTCAGAATCTCCTCCAAGAAAGCACACCTGAAAACCCTCAACACATGCACAGCCCACATCTGTGTGATGCTGATTTCTTATACGCCCTCCCTCTTCTCCATTCTGACACAGCGGTTTGGTCAGGGCATTGCCCCCCATGTTCACATCATCTTGGCCAACATCTATTTCTTCATCTCCCCCATGCTCAACCCTATCATTTATGGGGTCAAAACCAAAGAGCTTCGTGACAAAGTGGGCAAATACGCTCGCAGAACATGATCACTGGGTGCCACTGACTTTAAACCTGCATGACAAGAGGAGGAAGGATATCTGCTCATCAGTCAAGGATAATCTCTTCCAGTTTGGCTGAGCTCAGCATTGTGGGAGTACAGTGTGAGAACTTCCTCACACCTAAGGTCTTATAACTCCATGACCAAGCACTGTTTTGTCTGTTGCTGAGTTCCCTCTCTCTGACCATCACCTGATTTATTTCAGCATCACTCATCAGCTCCCACCCCACATACCCTGCTACTTGGCCTTTCCTTGACTTTCAAGAACACTAAAATATAAGTCCCTGTGTGAACAGGGTTCTGGATCAGTTTGGACAAGCAGACGCTATGTTTTCAGATAGCCAGAGTCAAAGAAAGAAACTACAAGGCTGAACTTCTTTATCATATGTGCACAACATATATCTATTTTTTCTATATCCAATCTTTCAGGAAGCCTGGATGATAAACCAAATGTTTCATTTGGGAAGTGCTAATACTAGAATCTGCTGTAGCAATTGAGGACATTCTACTGGAGTTTGTTGAGAGTTTTGAAACTGTTTTTGAAAACAGGACTGCTGTGTTAAACTACGATATCATCTTTGAGTCAAATAGAAGATTAGGGTTGGAAGAGATCTCAGAAGTCCATCTACTACAATCCCTTGCCCAAAACAAGACCAACCCCAACTAAATCATTCCCAAATCATACCCAACTAAATCACAATGTACCACCTTGCACAGATGTTTTTGGAGTTGCTTTTCAGATGGAATATTTACAATACACACTAGCTATTTCTCTAAACAGGTGTTGAGATTTCATGTTGGAGTTTGTAAAACAGGACAACTAAGTTTAGCAGTTTTGGGTTGAAGATCTCAAACACTTCTTTCATTACTGTCACTATCTTTTAGCCATGCTGAAGCAGAACAATTGTTTTCTCAGATGAACTGGATAGAAACAAAAGTGCACAACAAGATGCAAGAGGAACTATAAAACCATTCTTAATGTTAGGGTGTATATGCAATGATACAAGGTCTGCTGTGAAGAGTTTACATCAACGAAGGAAATGATTGCACTTGTCACTACTTATGTACAACCAGCATCAGAAATATTCTACTTCTGACAAAGATCGCAAAGATGAAATGTTACCGTTTAGAGGCTAACAGAAACAAATTAATTCAGCTCAAAATATGGACTTTGGCTATCACAATGCATTCAAAAAAATAATATAGTACTTTTATTGTTGTTTTTGTACTACCTTTGTGTTATTTTTAACGTCATTCACCATTTTTTGTTTCAAACATCTGCCAACCCTCAGTCAGGATACAAGTTCCAGTACTAGGGTTTTGAATGTTAATTGGATTTTCATTTCATTTTGTTGCTAACGTGAGGGAACTCCTGCTGGGGCTTGTAGCTTTTTTTTTCTTTAATCAGATCTGTACTATCTATCTGAGAAAAATATTCTTTGTTACTTGATGTATGGACCAATGTGCTAATAAAAACAACATCAACAAAAACAACCCTTTGTTTCAATAAATAGATCGGGCTTCTTTAGGGTTAGTTTTTAAGTGACTTTGGGCCATTAATGCAGTAGAAAGCTGGCAACCACAAGCCCAGAGATGTGCCAGAGGCAGAACAGCAGCACTGAGGCAGAGGTGGGGGGCTGAGGCAGACCGGAGCCAGGAGCTGGGGCAGCAGGGAGCAGCTGCACATATGGGAAATCAGGGCTGAGCTACAGCAGGGAACCGCAGAGCCAGAGCCAGGATAGTGGGTACTGGCCTGAGCACAAGTAACAGAGCAGCTGAGCGTGATGACCGGCTGGGGGGAGCAAGGTGGGGCCATGGGCAGAGGGCCCAGCACAGAGAGACATTGCTAGACAGGAGGGCTTTGAAGGCTGGACTCAGAGAGGGGGATGTGAACTCAATGGGGGCAGGGGGATGATGCTGGGGGGAAGGGACCTGCCACCTAGAGCAAGTGTTTTACCCGTGGTATCTGCACAGTGCATCCAGAGATGGGAGGGAGGCCTGGCACATGTGAGGAACAGACTGAGAACTTTTCTTACATCCCAGAGATGAGTGTTTTGGGTGGTTCCCATAGAGCAGGTTCCTTGTTTCCCTGAACTTTTTTCCATGTATTCCTTATTTTTCTGACCATTGCTGTTTAAGAAATTGTATGTGGTTTGAATGTCATGCAGTGATTGCAGGTCAGGGAAGTGCTGGTGCAGAGAGAGTGCCCCAGAGTGGGGGCACCCTAACCCCTGTCCTAAGTGATCACCACGAGACTGCGGGTCAGACCCAGTGTGTGTCCTGGGCAGTCCGGGCGACGAGCCAGGGTGACACACTAAAGGGGTCGCAGTTTGATACCTCCCACCTGGTCTGATCTGCCAACCAAGAGCCAGCTGGGCTTACAGAGGCAGGCAGGCAGCCAGACAAGAGAGAGACAGCGCTGGCGAGAGTGAAACCAAGCTGCAGCTTGACCAGGCAGACGCTCACCCACGTAACTCCTCCAGTGGGAACAGGGGTGCACAGGGCTCTACGCTCTCCCAGGACAGAGGTCCCCCTGCGTTAGAGCCATGCCTGGAGTGGGGCTGGGCTGGATCTCTGGGATGGGTGGCTGAGGTTGGTGCGGGGAAGGATGAGGGGTGTGCATTCCAGCAGGTCTATATGTCCTAGCTGAGGGCTTGGGGCCTCCAGGCTATCTAGGTTGCAGTGGTGGTGGGCTGCACTATCCTCCCTTAAAAGCTCCACACTTGTCCACGGAAAAGCTTGCTCTTTCCGCCCTGTACTGATAGCAGGTAGGGGAGCACACACCTGGCTCCACACAGGTTAGCACCTGTGATATATGGCGGGGGGCAGCTCCCTTTTGTGATCAGCCAACTATTCAGTTAGCTATAGAATCCTCCTTAGCAGCTGTACCCGAATTGCCTTACCTGTAAAGGGTTAAAAAGTCTCACTGCTCTGCATAGGTAAAAAGAAGGGAGTGGGCACCTGGCCAAAAGAGCCAATAGGAAGGCTAGAACTTTTTAAAATTGTGAAAAAAAACCCTCCCCTTTTGTCTGTTTGTTGTTCTCTTGGCTGCAGAGAAACAGGCAGCAGCTGTACTGTAAGAAGCTTGAGGCCAGGTATGAAAAATCATCCGTATCATACCCAGATATGTAAGTAGATCAGGAAATGTCTAGGAAGATGTGATTGGGTTTCTCTCTTTTTATTTCTTTATGGCTTGTGAATTCCTCTGTGATAAACCCAGGTGGGTTTGGTTTGCTTGGTAACCTTGAAGCTGGACCCCAAGAAGCTATTCTTGATGCTTAATTCCTGCAGATGCTCTTTTAAAATCTAGTATCAGAGGGGTAGCCGTGTTAGTCTGGTTCTGTAGAAGCAGCAAAGAATCCTGTGGCACCTTATAGACTAACAGATGTTTTTGCAGCATGAGCTTTCGTGGGTGAATACTTCTTGCATCCGAAGAAGTGGGTATTCACCCACGAAAGCTCATGCTGCAAAAACATCTGTTAGTCTATAAGGTGCCACAGGATTCTTTGCTGCTTCTTTTAAAATCTAGTAACAACCTGAGTTTCCAGATGCATTTTCTTTCTTCTTGTTTTAATAAACTCTAACTTTTTCAAGAACATGATTGGATTTCTGTGTCTTAAGAGGGTTGTGCACATGTTTTTTAGTTAGCTGGTGGCAACAGCTGGTTTCTTCTTTCTTTTCCTGTCTCAGTTCTTCCCTGGAGGGGGGGTTAAAGGGCTTGAGAGTATCCCACAGGAAGGAATTCCCAAGCGCGCCTTCCTGGGCTCTCAAAGGTGTTTTGCACTTCAGTGGTGGCAGCACCTACCCATCCAAGGTCAGAGAGAAGCTGTAATCTTGGGAGTTTAATAACAGCCTGGAGTGGCCAGTATTAATTTTTAGAGTCCTTGCAGGTCCCCACCTTCTGCACTTGAAATGCCAGAGTGGGGAATCAGCCTTGATGGAGCCCCATACTAACCCAGGGGGCTGCAGCCTGCTCCCATCCCTCTCCTGCAGATTGGTGATACATGTAAGTAAAATAAAATAAAATAATATAAAAATAAAAGATGGAGAACTGGCAGAAGGGTCAGAATCTGGGGGGAGCATGGGCTGTTATAACAGGAATAAGGGAGGGACAAGACAGAATTAGAGTGAGAAATAAGTCAGTATCTTACATATCTGTGTATTAATGTGAAAAGTATAGAGAATAATCAGGAAGAACTCAAAATGCTAATAAATAAAAAACAACCTTTACATAGTTCAGTGGTTCTCAAACTAGGAATTGGGTCCCCTCAGGGGCTAACAAGGTTCTTACATATGGGTCACGGGCTGTCTGCCTCCATACAAATGCCGCTTCACCTCCAGCATTTTAATGATCTTAAATATATTTAAGTGTTCTAATTTATAGGTGGGGGTTGCCTAGATGCTTGCTATGTGAAATGGGACACCAGTACAAAAGTTTGAGAACCATTGACACAGTTGTCATCACAGAGACTTGGTGGGATAATATGCATGGCTGGAATATTAGTATAGGAAGGTAAAGCTTGCTCAGGAAAGATGGGAATGAAAAATAGAGTGGATGCGTTGCCTTATATAATAATAAAAAAGTATATACTTGGACTGAGGTTAAGATGGAGATAGGAGACAGATTTGTTGAAGGTCTCTGGGTAAGAATAAAAGGTGTATAATCAGGATTGATGTCATCATAAGGGTCTACTGCAGACCACCTAACCAGGAAGAAGAGATGAATGAGGCTTTTTTAAAATAATCAACAAAATCATCCAAAGCACAGGACTGCAGAGTTATGGGGAACTTCATCTATTCTGATATCTGTTGGGAAAATAACATAGCAGGGCACAGATTATCCAACAAGTTCTTGGAATGTATTGGAGACATTTTTTTTTCTATTATTTCAGAAGGTGGGGAAAACTACTAGGGGAGAGGTTGTTCTACATAAGAACGTCAGAATGGCCATACTGAGTTCCACCAAAGGTCCATCTAGCCCAGAATCCTGTCTTCTCGTAGAATATAGAATATCAGGGTTGGAAGGGACCTCAGGAGGTATCTAGTCCCACCCCCTGCTCAAAGCAGGACCAACCCCAACTAAATCATCCCAACCAGGGCTTTGCCAAGCCGGGCCTTTAAAACCTCTAAGGAAGGAGATTCCACCACCTCTGTATGTTATACCAATAAAATAAAAACCAGCAGGATCTTATTAAAGGGGAAAAGACATTTATGTCACGTTTAAATACAATAATAAAACAAAACAGTAAACAACGTTGTTTGACTACTTATTCCTATTACTACTTATATATATTTTCATTCACACAATCATTCATCCAAGTTCTGTATAGATGTTATAGTTACCAGCCTGGAAGTTGCTCGTGACAGAATACTGGCCAGGTATCCTGTCCACGAGAGTGGAGTCGAGTCCATGTAAGATGCGCACCTGATGCTCCTGGAGGGTGGTAGCAGAACCAGAGACTCAAAGTTCTTAATCTTTAGAGTCCATTTTTATAGGGATTTATTGCTATGTCAGTCTATGGGAATTGCTTCATCCTGCTGTTGCTGAATCAATCAGCAGGTAGCACATTCCTGATGGCTCCGTGCTGTCAGATGTTGTTTTTTCTCATCCTTTGAGATGGCGGGGTGGATTCCAGTTTGCCGGGGTCATCTGGTTGTTCCCACTTAAGGCCTTCTTCAGCCAACGGATACTGCATTCCTCGGCTGGCACCTCCCTGACCATTCATGTAAACCAAGCATTCATTCACGTACATTCCTTCTTTTAATCACATTTAGGTTACTGTCCCCACCACTTTCGGGATGTTACTAATTTATTTGAGACTCCCTGCCCTTTGAATACAGAGGGAGAGTGGGTTTTTTTCTGTGCTGCCTCTAAGAGCAGTTGCCATTACAATGTACCATTTTGAGTGGAGGGTTAATTAAGGGCATACTGTGTTTGTTTACACCATATCAATTACAGAGTATTGCTTGGAGCGCAGAGTCAAATGCTGGCTCACCTCTCACAGCGGTGGTCAATTACAAAGTATCAATTACAGAGCATGCTTAGAGAACAGAGTCAATTGACTGCAAGTTTTACATAGCAATAAAGTATCTTTCTGAGAACAGATGCAATCAATGGCTTACAAGTTTCACACAGACAGTAGCTTGTAAGTTAACAATAAATCCAAAAGATATTTTACTTGGTAATGCTATGAGATTTAAATTATGGATGTAAATTATGTGGGAGCAATTATGGGGAATCACTTTCATTTCTAATATAAACCTTCTTTAATATCCCTACACCTATGTAACCCATTCCAGTGCTTCACCACTCTCCTAGTGAAAAAGTTTTTCCTAATATCCAACCTAAACCTCCCCCTCTGCAACTTGAGACCATTGCTCCTTGTATTGTCATCTGCTACCACTGAGAACAACCATGTTCCATCCTCTTTGGAACCCCCTTTCAGGTAGTTGAAAGCAGCTATCAAATCCCTCCTCATTCATCTCTTCTGCAGACTAAACAATCTCAGTTTCCTCAGCCTCTCCTCGTAACTCATGTGCTCCAGCCCCCTAATCATTTTTGTTGCCCTCCGCTGGACTCTCTCCAATTTTTCCACATCCTTCTTGTAGTGTGGGGCCCAAAACTGGACACAGTACTCCAAATGAGGCCTCACCAGTGCTGAGTAGAGGGGAATGATCACATCCCTCGATCTGCTGGAAATGCTCCTACTTATACAGGCCAAAATGCCGTTAGCCTTCTTGGCAACAAGGGCACACTGTCGATTCGTATCCAGCTTCTCATCCACTGTAACCCCTAGGTCCTTTTCTGCAGAACTGCTGCCTAGTCATTCGGTCCCTAGTCTGTAGCAGTGCATGGGATTCTTACGTCTTAAGTGCAGGACTCTGCACTTGTCCTTGTTGAACCTCATCAGGTTTCTTTTGGACCAATCCTCTAATTTGTCTAGGTCCCTCTGTATCCTGTCCCTACCCTCCAGTGTATCAACCACTCCTCCCAGTTTAGTGTCATCTGCAAACTTGCTGAGAGTGCAGTCCACGCCATCCTCCAGATCATTAATGTAGATATTGGGGGGGAAAAAACGGCGCCAGGACCAACCCTTGCAGCACTCCGCTTGATACCAGCTGCCAACTAGACATGGAGCCATCAACACTACCCACTGAGCTAAACTTTTTTTTGTTTAGCCACAGTGGCACTTTTTTGGACCTCTTACTATATTTTTTAATTTGGGGGTATACATTTAAATTAAGCCTCTCTGATGGTGTCTTCAAAAAGTTTCCATGCATCTTGCAGGCGTTTCACTTTTGGCACTGTACCCTCTTCATTTCTGTTTGCCTCATTTTTGAGTAGTTCCCTTTCTCAAATTAAATTCTACTGTGGTGGGCTCCTCTGGAGTTATTCCCACCCCAACAGCAGAAATAAAAATGTGTAATGTAGTTAACCCCATTTGCTTACTTGACGGGTTGGATTAAAGGGAACAACTACTGCAATAAAGGAGTTCATTTACTCAATCCATTTCTGGGTCCTTCTGCTCCTATCCATCGCTAACAATCTCAACACCTCATTTTGACATCTTGGACAACAGCAATGGTAACATCAGCTGTGCAAAGCAGTAAGTTATTTGATTCCAAGGTGATGTCATAGTTTAACACTGCAGACTGTTGCCCAGGTTTTTCAGAACCTCCAGAAGGGGCAACTTAACTATTTCACTCCCTGTGGTATCAGGCATAAATCAGTAGGAACACAGCAATTCTGTCTGATCAAGGATTAAATGCTAGTAAGCATGCTGGGGTCTAGCATTGCAATTTATTAGATTTAAGCACACATGGTAGAGGGCTTTCCCTTCACCCCCTCCCCTTTGTTCTTGTCACACAGACAGAAAGCAGAAATCTGAAGTGCCGACAATGTGATGCTGGGGTTCGTTTCCAGCAAGCATGGCATGTATTCCACAGAGCCTTGTTTCCCACTGTCCCATTCCCAGTTCTGACGCCGCAGAGCCTTGCCCTGTGTCCTCAATCCCCCCTCCCCATTCCCATTTCCTCCTTCTTAGCAGCCTCAGATATACCTACAACGCACGCCCTTGGCAACTTATGGTCATGTTCCATTTTGGAAAGTCATGAATCTAGGGTCTTGGTCCCACGCCTTTTGTATTCTGTGGGAAGGATGAGGAATCAGGTTGGGATATGGCCAGGAATAGGACATATTTGCCTTGCCTTGAGAGAAGAGCCAGCAGCCTTCCAGTGTATGCTCATAGGTTATACTCCCCCCATACCCTGTAGCACTTTAGCGCTACCCTTAGCTTTTCTCATTGTACTAAAAGCCCCATCTGGTTGTGGGAAATGCAACACACAGAGTCTTTGTTCATTCTTCTTCATACATATTAATGTAAGATATGAGAGTATCAAAAAGTCAAACCCAAAATTCTATCTCAGGCTGGCAAACAAGCCTATATACTAACAACACATAAGTAAATATCTGGGCTGCTCTAAACCTATTGCTTATGTCTAACATCTGGAATGGTATTGAGTAATTAACAGCAGGTTCACAGAGACCAGTTTTTCATCTGCTGGGTTAAAATGGTGTTTAGGAAAAATGTTTCTCAAGATGGCTTCAGACGACTGCTCCAAAGTGCACTGTATTAGCTAATCTTTTATACTTTGAACAACACACATAGCACATAACGACCCCTACTGGATCATCTCTTTTTTGACCTTTCAATAAGCATCTAATATCAGAGGTATCGACACTCAAGGTTTTTATCCATTTATCACCTTTGATTCTCACTTATATACTTGTCTTTCCCTTTCTCCCATTCTGATTAGCAGAAACTGCCACCTGAATTTTGATCTTGCATCTAAAAGCCTGCTTTCCAATTAACCCTGAACTATGAGGAGTTCTATCTTGTTAGTTCATAGTGGCTGAGTGCACAAAATATGGTTACTGCTGGTTTGATCATATTCTGGTGAACACCCGCCCAAATTTAGGAAAACACATTACAGTTCTCAAAAACACACAGTTTCACAACTCTCATGCAGTGCTGTAGTTGCTTTACTTTTCTTTGACTATCAGAAAATGTGGCTTCATTGAGTTTAACGGACAAGGACCCTGTTGACACAGGAAAGTCACCTTGGTTCAGAAAACTGCAGTATGTTCTGTAGTCTGGAACTCACAGAAAGGCCAAGGGACAGCAGGATAGAGAATGGAAGCTAATGGGTGACACTGAAAGATCAGGAGATGCTCAGAGAGAGGGAACTCAGCAACAGAGAGAGCAGTGCTTGGTGATGGAATGATAAGACATTAGGTGTGAGGAATTTCTCAGACTGTGAACTTCCACAATGGTGTGTTCAGCCAAACTAGGAATGAACACCCGTGATTAACAAGGAGATATCATTTTGCCCTCTTGTCACACATGTTTAAAGTCAGTTCCCCCAGCGATCACATTCTGCAGATGTATTTAACCACTTTGTCACGAAGCTCTTTAATTTTAACCCCATAAATGATAGGGTTAAGCATGGTGGGGAGAAGGACATAGAGGTTTGCCAAGATGATGTGAACATGGGGAGCGATGCCCTGACCAAACCGGTGTGTCAGAGTGGTGAAGAGGACAGAAACATAAGAAATCAGCACCACACAGATGTGGGCTGTGCAGGTGTTGAGGGCTTTTTGATGGGTTTTCTTAGAGGAGATTCTGAGGACAGCCCTGATAATCAGACCATACGACAGGACAATGAGTTTCAGGTCTAACCCAATGACTAAAAACACTATCACCAAGCCGTACATCCTGTTCACTGTGATGTCCCCACATGACGTCTTTGCCACAGCTATGTGATCGCAGTATGTATGAGGGATAATGCGGTTGGCACAGAATGGCAACCTGCTGAGGAGCAGGGGCATGGGCAGAATGAAGAGAACAGCTCTTATCAAACCCACAAGCCCTAGATTAGCTATTCGTGTGTTGGTGAGGATGGTGGCGTATCTTAGTGGGTTACATATAGCAACATAGCGATCAAAGGCCATTGTCACGAGGACGGCTGAGTGCATCGTATAAACCGCGTGTAGGAAGAATGTCTGGGTGAGGCAGCCACCCACAGTAATGCTTTTCAAATAGAACCAAAATATACACAGTGTGTTTGGCACGGTGGATGTAGAAATGCCGATATCTGTGACTGCCAGCATGCAGAGAAGAAGGTACATTGGCTTGTGCAGGGTCTGTTCTTTGCCTACAACAAACAGAACTGTGAAATTTCCCAACAGGCCAATAATGTAGAATATAGAGAAAGGGATGGAAATCCAGATGTGGGCAGCTTCCAGACCAGGGATTCCCTTTAGGATGAATGTTGAAGGGTCAGAGGGGGTGAGGTTGAAAACTGCCATGAGATGGTTGATGTATCAATTAGGCTCAGAGATGCTCCAGGTGTCTGTGAGGGGAGAGAAGCACATCAAGGGGGATTATTCACTTTATAACAATTATTACAGTAAATATTTTTATAGTTATTACCAATCTAGAAAGGGGGGTGAGCAGTTAGTTGCCAACATTTACAGATGGCACCAGAATATTTCAGTCATAGTCAAGTCCAGAGAACTCCTCAGAGGGAGGAGGTACACGGCCAGCATGCTGGCAGATGAATTTCAGTGTCACTGACCGCAGTGTGTATGCCCATTGGAGGTAAAAACCTGAATTCCTTAAAATCCTTACAGGGACCTGGGCATCATGGTATGCAGCTCTGTGAAACCCTACTCACAGTGCAAGCAGGGACAGAAACTGAGCAAAATATTGGGATTCAGGAGGAGTGGGGTGGAAAATCATACAGAAAATACAATGCCCTGAGATCAGTCAACGTTTCACCATTCACTGCACTCCTCCATGTAGTACCAGGCACCCTTCTCATACAGAATATTGCAGGACCAGAGAGGTTTGGGGAAGGGCAACAAGAATGATTAAGGGCCTGGGGGAAACTCATATGAAGATAGGTGGAAAAGACTGGGATTGTTACCTTACAAAGGACATGAATAAGAAGGGACATGAGAAAAGTCCATGAAATACTCATTGGTAGAGAGCTGATCGAGAACGTGTTCTCCCTGTCTCATAACACAAGATCAAGAGGATATTCAATTAAACTGAACCGTGGCCAATTCAAAACAGATACAAATAGAATGCATTCTCCATGCAGTGCCTAATTTGACTGAGAAACTTATTGCCACAAGAGGTTGTTGAGGCCATGAGCTAAGTAAGAATCAAGAAGGGTTTGGACATTTACATAGATAGTAAGATTACCCAGTTAGAATAGTTACAGCTAAATAAATATTTTGGAAAGCCTGTATGCTGATGTGTTTCAGGGCACAAGCCAATCTCTAGCTGTTACGCATTAGGGCAATGCTCTCAGGACTGTCAGGTTATCTGCCTCCATCCACTTACTGCTGGGTTTCTTACACTTTCTTCTGCAGCTCCTAGGGCTGTCACTGTCAGAGAGAGGCCATTGGTCTAGATGAACCATAGGTCTAGTCCACAATGCCATTCCTATATTGCAAAGGAGCCAAGTTTCCCTCAGGGAAATAGAGGTTATCGTGCTGGGTTATGACTCTGTGCTCAGCAGAATGTGCACAAAGGTCTTGATATTCAGAGTTCCAGGCCTGCATCTCTGTTACTTCCCTTGTTTCTTTTGGTGGGACACTGTCTTGCAGGCACCCAGCTTTGTCTGAGACATAAGTTAGAGATGTTTACTGACAAGTGTAAGCAGAGACATGTGTCAGCAAATCAGCTTCTAGCCCTTCTCATACCTGAAGTTTGCAGATAACACAACAATTGGGGGAACGTAAATAAAGAAGAGGACAGGTCACTGATTCAGAGAAATCTGGATTGGTTGGTAAACAGGGTAGTAGCAAATAATATGCATTCTAATATAGCCATGTAGATATCTACATCTAGGAACAAAGAATGCAGGTGATGCTTACAGGATGGTGAACTATCATAGGAAGTGCAATGACTGTGAAAAAGATTAGGGAGCCTGAAGAGATAATTAGCTAAACATGAGCTCCCATTGTGACCCTGTGGCCAAAACAGCCAATATGATCTTTGCTGATAACCAAAGGAATCGCAAGGAGAGACAGAGAACTTATTTTACCTCTGTATTTTACACTGCTCGAACTGCAGCTGGAATCTTGTGTCCGGTTCTGGTGTCCGGGGTTAAAGACTGATGTTGGTACATTGAAGAGGGTTCAGATAATTGTGATAAGAATTAGTACAAGATGAGAAAACCTGCCTTATAGTAATAGACTTAAAGAGCTCAATCTATATTGTTTAACAAAGATGGTCAAGGGCTAACTTGATAACAGTCTGTAAGTACATACATGGGGAACACAATATTTAATAATAGGCTTTTCAGCCCAGTATACAGAGGTGTAACAGGATCCAGTGGCTGGAAGCTGAAGGTGAACAATTGAAATAAGATGACATTTTTAAACAGTGAGACATAAATTTTTTATCGGTGACTGTAATTAACCATTGGAACTATTTTCCGAGGGGCCTCGCAGATTTTTCATCACTGAGAATTTTGAAATCAAGGTTGGATGTTTCTCTATAAGATATGCTCTAGGAATAATTTTGGGGAAATTCTCAGGCCTGTGTTATACTGACAAGATGATCACAATGGTCCCTTCTGGCTTTTGAATCTCCTAACATGTCATCTGAAGTCAGCTGGAGGCATTTTCCTGCAAGCTCATGTCTCAGCTTACTGAAGGCAAATTTTCTATTCGTGACCAGGTTGAATTTAGCCCTATAAGGAGAAATTGTCATGTGACCATGGCGACTTGAAAATGTTACACTAGGTGTGTATTTCATGAGGCTGAGGGATCCCATGAGGCACTGCATGGATGAACATTTTGGGTGAGAAAAATAATGATTTGACCCTATAAAGTGTCTGCAGTGAGGAATGAATGTACAACAATCAGCATGAATGGCTAGTAGGGCTGGCTAGCAAATGGTCCCAGAGCATTCTGGGTTTAACGTCTGTGTCCCAGTAGTTTCTCCATATTGCAGCTGTATTTATCTAGGCCCTCATATTACCATGTCCCAAAATTGACCACTCTCATTATATAATGTGCATACTTCTCAGCTTGCGAGTTGTTCCTGTTTAACAGTCCTTGAAACACCATGCCTTGCATATGGGTGTAACAAGAGAAGCCACACAAGTGCCTTGGCTTTTGCCACTCATGTATGAGATTCCTCACCGGTGAGACACAGTCACTGATTACCTCCTAGCCAAGGGGGCAGGTGTGATAAGAGGCACCTCACCTCCTGCAAAGGAAGAGCTGTGGGGAGACTGAGAGGTTGTTGGAGCCAGGAATGAGATACTGGAGACCAGTGTGCTGTTGGAATTGGGGCAAGCTGGGTTGTGGAAGGAGAGTACGGACAGAGGGGTCAGAGCGTGATGGGAGATTGAAGCAGCTGATGACAAAGTGTGATGGGTTCCAAGTTAGATTGATTATGAATTAGCAATTTCTCAACCTGATTGATAATACAAGCCATCTGGCAGAATCTCAAGGCACAACTGTAGCCCTAAGGATTAATCTGCTTATTTGTATAAATATATATTTTCTTATAAATTTGAGTATTTGATGTAATAGGCTTATACATTTATATAGTTTGGCTATAATGCAAAAGACTTACAGGCCAAAACCCTGTATGTTAAGCTAAGGCAAAATTAGCAGATTTGGAGACCGTTACCAAGAAAAGTAAAAACAGATAAAACACCCTCGCAGATGTCTAGAGACCTTTTGCCTAAACTAATAGACAAGGGAGGATGGCAAAGGGGATTTTTCCACAGACCTAACAAGTACACCACACGTGCATACATACCAGTCATGCATACGCACATACACATTAGCCTATGGGGTAAGTGTACCCTAACGTTTCTGTGGGGGAAGAATGAAATTTGGGAATAAGAGGAAGGATTTCCGACCAATGCCCTATAAAGAGGTGATGCATCTCGCTATTAGGGAGGCAATTTACCTGCCTATCTACTTCTGTCTACTCTTCATTTGCCTCCACCTTCAACAACGTATCGATGCTACCCCTCTATGATGGCTATTAACTATTAATAGGCCATCCTTTATTTCTTTTCAAACTTTGTTTTAAGGGACTAGACTAAGCTTGGGTTCCCCTACGCCTTATTTACAGTTTAAAACTTATTGAGTTAAGTTAAAAAGTAAACAGCTTTAACAGCTCTGCATTTAGCTTCCTCTGCTAGAGGTGTGGTTGATATCTGCTAGAGGTTCCTCTGCCACAGGCGTGGTCAATATCTTCCAACACCCGGTTATTAAAACAAAGTGTGAGTATTAACAAAGTTTGCAGCACATAATATTGTATTATCATCTGTATCTCTTGAATAACAGTAATACAATTGTAACTCTGTAATTCTAACTGTTTTACCACTTGCTCACTATTTCATTGATTTTAAAAAAAGGTCTTTATGACTATATCTGTCTCAGTGTGAGCTTCCTGTCATACCCCCAAAAGGTCCTTTTATAAACTCTGTGAAGCCTAATTCAGGATGAACTTTATCTTCTGATCAAACAAATTGGCGAGCCAAAACCCACACTAATTAATACCCATAATAATTATTAATATTATTTTTAACGTTATTAATTAATTAAAATTAATCAAATGCAATTAGATTAAGTGAATAAATCAAATCAACGTTACTAACACACCCCAAATCAGGCTACACATCCTGCATTTGCTTTGGAGCTTGGGTTTCTCAGGTTCCCATACACAGGCGAGAAATCCCATTAGCCTGGGTCCAGCACTTCCCCCAGTTCAGTCTTTTTTCAAGAGTCCTTTTGTGTGGGGAGTGAACAACCAATGCTGTCACCCACAGCCTTATTTAGCTTTAGTGTATGACAGGAACCCTTTGTTTCAAAACTTGCTTCTCACACCAGTTCTAAGCCTGCAAGCTTGAGATTTCAGCAACTCTCCTGTCAGATCTTCTTTGGTCCAAACAAGCTCACCCATCCATAGAGGCCACCGGATGACTCCAGTTAAAGTCACTGGAGACTCATGGACAGTGTGAATCAGGCCATTTATTTAAGTCCCTACGTTTGGCTTTAGGGTCCTGTTGAGAATTCTGCCATTGAACTGAATGGGATCAAGATTTCAACCTTAGTGTTTAACTTTTGGCTCTCAGCTGTAAAAATCACAGCTTCACATCCTGCTACAGAAAGCGCTATTGTGTGGAGCTCTGGAAGAGTCTGAAGGAACTGATCTTAAAAACAAATATGTGTCTAAACTATTTACAATAATTTTGTAGTTCCAATTTTACCAGGTAAATCCCTTGGTGCTTCTGACGATACTAAACAGTTCAATTAACTGTGCTGGTGAATTCCAGTCCAGATGGTTTTTGACTTGAACCCTTGAACACTTCCTGAGCCCTTAGCACTAACTTTAATGCAGATATAGGCAACTCACCGAAATCCCGCTCAGCAGAGAGTGGAAATCTCCTTATTGTGACAGGAAGGCAGAGCTCTGAGTATCAGCATATGAATCCCACATGTCTGACACTCTGTGTTGGACAGCAACCTTTATGATTCCCTTGTACAGACCCTGAGGACTTTTGGGTTGGCAGGACTCCCAGACAATTCCCTCAGCTTCGTGAGCTGTGGGATGAGCAGAAAATGAATCCTGGAGAACTGCAGCTCAAGTGCCTCCCCCGGGAGTGAATGAATGATTTGTCAATGGTAGACACTCAGATTGTCAGGGCAAACTGAATCTTGCAGACTTGATAGAGTGGTGCAGAGAGAAAAGGAAGAGCCAAAGCTTAGACGTACTCATTTATCTATCAGCATTTCCCTGCTGCTGCTCATTGTCATAGAGTCTGAGCATCTTCTCCTCCCCTCCCAGGTGACGAGCCCTGTGCTGAATCCCCAAGAATGTGACATGCAATGGAAAGGCTCTCGCAGATCCTTGTTTCCAACACAGAGTAACAGCCCCTCCCATCTGATAGCCTCTGTCTGACCGAGGGCAGCACAGATTGCCCTGCTCAGTCGTAAATCCCCATAGCGCAGTACCGTGCCATTGGCAGAAACAGCTTCCTGAGCATCTTCAGTGATCAGCATGTGCCCTGAAGCCTGTGGGCTGCGAGAGAAAATGCACAGGCTGTAATTAGCATAGGGAGGGTGGAGGGAGATTTTCAGAGGCACAGATGTGAAATAAGTGCCCAGTCTCCTTCCACATTGAATGGGACTCAGGTTGTTAAGGCACAAAGGCAGTAGGCATCAATTATAGTCTTGGTCTTCACAACATCCTCTGGTAAAGAGTCCATCAGTGCCTATTAGCCAGGACGAGCAAGGATGGTGTCCCTAACCTCTATTTGCCAGAAGCTGGGAGTGGGTGACAGGGATGGATCACTTGATGATTACCTGTTCAGTTCATTCCCTCTGAAGCACTTGACATTGGCCAGTCTTGGAAGACAGGATACTGGGTTAGATGGACCTACAGTCTGATCCAGTCTGGCCATTCTTATGACTAAGAAAGGATATAGTATCGATCTATAAAACTGACTCGTATGGAGAAATTGAATACAGAAGTGTTGTTTACTCCTTCACATAATTTCATTTGGTGCCACCTAGTTCTTGTGCTAATAGGCAGCAGGTTTAAAACAAACAAAAGGAAACATTTCTTCACACAACGCACAGTCAACCTGTGGAATTCTTTGCCAGAGGATGCTGTGAAGGCCAAGACTAACGGAGTTCACAAAAGAATTAGAAAATTAATGGAGAATAGTTCATAGAAACATAGAATTCCAGGGTTGGAAGAGACCTCAGGAGGTCATCTAGTCCAACCCCTGGTCAAAGCAGGACCAATCCCCAACTAAATCATCCCAGCCAGGGATTTGTCAAGCTGGGTCTTAAAAACCTCTAAGGAAGGAGATTCCACCACCTCCCTAGGTAACCCATTCCAGTGCTTCACCACCCTCCTAGTGAAATAGTTTTTCCTAATATCCAACCTAGACCTCCCCCACTGCAACTTGAGACCATTGCTTCTTATTCTGTCATCTGCCACCACTGAGAACAGCCGAGCTTCACCCTCTTTGGAACCCCCTTCAGGTAGTTGAAGGCTGCTATCAAATCCCCCTCCCCACACACTCAATGCTCCTACTAATGCAGCCCACTAAGCCTTTGGCCTTCTTGGCAACAAGGTGCATCAATGTCTATTAGCTAGTTTGTTCAGGGACATAACCTCATGCTCTGGGTGTTCTAGCCTCTGATCGCCAGATGCTGGCACTTGATAACAGGAGATGAATCCCTCAATAACTGCCCTGTCCTGTTCTTTCCCGCTGAAGCACTTGGACACTGTCAGAAGACAGAGTACTGGACTAGATGGACCATTGGTCTGATCCAATGTGGCCAGTCTTATGTTCTTATCAAAGTCTCCTTTTTCTTCTCTGGGTGCTGAACCTCATCGTCAATGAGTCCTACATGTCTCAGTACCTCAAATGGTCCCTGCCATTGAACCAGTAGCTGGAACTGAAACTTGGTAGTAACAAAAACACTCAATCACCCAGTTTGAACACTCACTGCTGGACCTTTTTTTGTGTGTGTGGGTCTTTCCTGATAGCAAAAAGAAGGCAGGGGAAGAGTTGTGTCCCAGTGTCTGTGTTGGGGATCCAATGCTACAAACTTCTTTAACATCACCATGAAAGTTCTGTGATGTGATCAGTTTGGGATGGTAAGTTGATGTGCTGAGTGACATTACCCTCAGTAGATTACACAGTTCTTTCATTAGTTGTAAAGTAAAGTTAGGTCCTTGATCAGTAAGGATTTCTCAGAGTATTTCCACCTGGGAGAAGAATTACATAAGCTCATTTGTGATGGTAGGGGTGTAGTCCCCTCCCCTGTTCACTGGCCCAGTATGAGGTTGTTCAAGATATAGGAAGCCTGACTTGAGACTTTGTACATAACTTTGGGAAACTGGGCCTGAGACTTCTTTATGTGCTCTGCGTTGTGTGTCAGTGTGTGATCACCTCAGATCAGACCCACTCAGACAAACCACAGTAACAAGGCTTTATTCTGTAAAGAACATGGAACTGGAATACAGTCCTGCAGCCTTCTCTCTGCTTGTCTGCTACATGTTCCCAGCTCAGTCAGGGCTGAGACCTCCTGCTGGGAGGGCAGAGGGTACATAGTGGCAGGAACCAGGAAGTTCTCCCAACATGCCTCAGTTTTTAGTTCATAGCTTGTAGTTCCCAGGGCTGCTGTTGAAGCACACTGGACCTTGGGCTACAGGTGCATTGGAGGAGCACAAGTGGATGGCTTTGGAGTATGTATTCTGTAGTCAAGAATAATGAGGATATGTTGATATCTCATAGTGCTCCTCTCTAGATGCCCCCCAAAAATCCATGCTTATCATTTCCAATTGGTTATCAACATGGGGGAATGGAATGAGAGGGGCTTTAGATATTCCCTTAAGACTGGATACTGTAGTAGAGGGAGAGAGAGACTTTAGCATGGGGCCTGGTGCAAGATCTGAGGCCTGAACCAGAGGCTGTGAGCCAAAGGTATTAAAGCAGATGCTCACAAGTTCACTGTCCAGTACATGAACTTGTCAATGTTGTTGCTAGTGTACTAGGCACTAGATATTTTGCTATATTCAAGCTACTGAAGATCTATCCCAATCTGGTACAAGATAAGATGCTGAGACAAAATATCCCTATTCATTATTTTGTCGAAGATAGCAGGAACAAGAGGAGGCAACAAACACGTGCAATGAAACACAAGAGATGGAACTTAAGTTGCTTGTCTCAGTATACAAACACCTTAATCCTTTGTGTGGCCTAGTGGACAGCAGAGACTCCTGCTGCTGAATGAGCCACTCGGCACTCATGTGTTAGTGTACCTGGAACCATGGGGGCAGGGCACTAGGACTGTGCCTTAAGATCAATAATCCTGGCCGAGTGCTTTTGTCACTGAACCGTGCCCACGATCATTCTTTCTGAGTATCACTGAGGTCTGCTGAATGAGCCGGCTGCCTTCTCTGCTAATACTGCGAACACTCGAGCTCCAAGGACAGAAGTAGTGAGCAGCCTAAACAGCCTTATTGCGGCAACAACATTCCAGCCTTCAGCACTTAAGAATGGCCCAGCTGCCACTGTGTAGGAGGCACAACAATCACTGACTTGCTCAAGAAAGTGGAGTTGTTCACCCATGGGCTCAACTGGCCACTGTCTTAGTCACTGAGTTCCACCACTTCCCCATTCACCACAGCAAGATGCTCACAGGCACCGCTGAGGATATAATTATGTCACAGAGGTCACAGAATCCGTGACTTTCAGTGACCTCCGTGACATTTTCCACGTCAGCCTGGGGGTGGCAGAGCTCGAGCTGTCCACCGGTGGGGGCCCAAAAGCGGTCAGCCACTGTAGGGGTCGTGGTCCCCCGAGCTGCCAGCCAGAGTGGCGGCAGGTGCTGAACTCAGGTTTTAGCCTGAGCACCACCCTGGGTGCCAGGCCCACAGTCGATATTTCTGTTCATGAAAGCAACACAAGTGTGTCTTTTCATGACATCCAAAAAACCAAGGACAGTGGCCTTAACTCTGTGGTAATCAGGACTGGTATTAGACTTGCTGGGGCCCAGGTCAGAAACTAAGGAGTAAGCCCACGACCCAGGGCCAAAGCCTTATCCCTGTTGCGCGGGGCTGAAGCCTGAGCTGCCTGACATTGCCTCTCACTGCCCCTAAACATTCCTCTGTGCCGTCACCATTTGAAAACCTCTGCTTTCGTGTGCAAAAAGAACAGGGGTACTTGTGGCACCTTAGAGACTAACAAATTTATTTCAGCATGAGCTTTTGTGAGCTGCTACTCTGAAACCTGCTTTAGTGTGGTTTATTTCCACTTTTAGATATTAAATTACTGTAATACTCACATTACTATACACACAGTGACTCTGTAAATATGATAGGTTTCAGAGTGGCAGCCGTGTTGGTCTGTATCCGCAAAAAGAACAGGAGTACTTGTGGCACCTTAAGACTAACAAATTTATTTCAGCATAAGCTTTCGTGAGCTACAGCTCACTTCTTCGGACGCATAGAATGGAACACACAGACAGGAGATATTTATACATACAGAGAACATGAAAAGGTGGAAGTATGCATACCAACAGGAAGAGTCTAATCAATTGAGATGAGCTATCATCAGCAGGAGAAAAAAAAACTTTTGAAGTGATAATTAAGATGGCCCATAGAAGGTGTGAGGAGAACTTAACATAGGGAAATAGATTCAATTAGTGTAATGACCCAACCATTCCCAGTCTCTGTTTAAACCTAAGTTAATTGTATCTAATTTGCACAAATCTGACATCAGGAATCATAACATTCAAAAACCAGTGGGAGAACACTTCAACCTCTCTAACCACTCAGTGACAGACTTGAAGGTGGCAATTTTGCAACAAAAAAACTTCAAAAACAGACTCCAAAGAGAGACTGCAGAACTAGAATTAATATGCAAATAATAATTGCAGATATACCTATCTCCTAGAACTGGAAGGGACCTTGAAAGGTCATTGAGTCCAGCCCCCTGCCTTCACTAGCAAGACCAAGTACTGATTTTTGCCCCAGATCCCTAAGTGGCCCCCTCAAGGATTGAACTCACTAATAGTTAAATCCTCCCAATATCACCCTCAATGCATAAGAATCCTCTGGCCTTGGTAAATTCATGAATGATTTCACCTTTTGTTGATCAACCTGAATTCTTTGTTCCCCTAGCATCACTCCAAAATAATTCACCCTTCTTTGCACTAATTGGGCTTTCTCTCTATTAGCCTTGAAACCCGTTTCCTGGATGAGTCTCAACACTTTTTCAGTCTGTTCGTTCACTTCCTTTTCAGTGTCCCCTCACACTAATATGCCACCTACATATGAGGTGACATTCTCCCAATCCTCTTGGGATAATCCAGCATTTGCACTAGATGATGGTGCGTAAAAGCCAGAGCACAATGCAGGCCCTGGGGAACTCTTTTAAATAAGTATTGTTGTCCTTTAAAAGTAAATGTAAAAGGGGACTGTCAGGGTGTCCCCCCGACTCTGAACTTTAGGGTACAGATGTGAGGACCTGCATGAATAACCCCTAAGCTTATTTTTACCAGCTTAGGAAAAACAGTCGCTGCCACCACCACATGTTTTAAAAAAATGTTTGAGGGAGAGCCATTTGGGAACTCTGCCTTCTCCCAATTCTCTCCAGTCCTTATCCCCCCTTTCCTGGCAGGATTTGACTAATTTCCCTCCCCCAAGTCTCTATACCCTTTTTCCTGGGTAGACTCAAGAAAATTCCCCCTACCAATTCCTGGTGAGCCTAGATCCAAAATTGTTAGATCTTAAAACAAGGAAAAATCAATCAGGTTCTCAAAAGAAGACTTTTAATTAAAGAAAGAGGGTGAAAGGAAAACCTCTGTGAGATTAGAAAGCAAGCTGATCTCACAGACAACAGATTCAAAACACAGACAATTTTCCTCTCGGCAAAACTTTACAGTTACACAGAAACCCAATTTGATTCTCCTTCTATTTTTGCAAAAGAATTGACAAAGAGAAAAATAAAGAAATCTACCACATTCTTATCTAAATACTCACTAATTTAAAGAAGGGTTAGATGGTTGTTTTCTGGATCTCTGACTCCGGCAAAAGCACACACAGAACAGACCCAGGACTGTTTCCCCCCATCCCAACTTTGAAAGTATCTTGTTCCCTTATTGGTCTTTCTGTCAGGTGTCAGCTAGGTATTGTGAACTTCTTAACCCTTTACAGGTAAAAGAGGAATAACCCTTAACTGTCTGTTTATGACACACACCTCCAAATCATAGACAGTGCTGGAATGGAGAAAAAACAATTTGCCAAATCTCCTATAAAATGTGGCTCATTATCTGATTCTTCACTGCAAGGCCCGGGAAACAGTAGTGGCTCCCATCGACCCTAAGTGCATCTCCCTAAGTTCCCTCTAAGAGAGGGGGCTCCTTCCCTCAGAGCTCTGTGCTGCCTGCCGGCAGGGGGAAAGAAGAGGCCCCTTCCCTGGAGCTAACTGTTGTTGGTAGGGAGGGGGCTGTGGGGAGTCCTCTGTCCCACCTCCAGTGCATCCTGCCTGCACCCCAAATTCCTCATCCCAAGCCCCACCCCAGAGCCCATAGCCCCAGAAACAGTACTATGACTGCCAGACATGAGAAGCTCCACTGACTCCTGCAGGCAGGGTGATAATAGCCAGGGAGAAGAAAGGGAGACAGAAATTGGGAGACAGGTGAGAACCAATTCCCTATAGCATATTCAGAAGACAAGGGGACTTGCCTGTCTACGCTGTTCAGCTGGAATCAGGAGGCGGGGAAGGGGTGACACACCGTAACCCAATTACACTATGCATGTTTCTACCTATTGGTGAAGTTAATCAACCAGCAGGCATGGAGGTACCAGTGGAGGAAGCCAAGCCGGGACTTGAGGAAAACTTCCCATGGGAGACAGAGGCAGGGAAGGAACTTATTGGGGGCTTTGAAGATAGACCAGGCTGCTATAGGGGAAAGAAAACCAGCAGGGGGTGACATACACAGGGGATACCTGAGACATGCACAATGGGCAGTGCAGTGAAGGGGAGCCAGGGCTACACGGTATTGAGTCACAAGACCCAGATCCAGACCTTTTTGACTCAGACCCTCAGTACTCTGACCTGGAGGAGCCTCACCAGATCATGGGACCGCAGAGGAAGCTGACCAAACTGAAGAGAGTCTGAACGATCCCAATCGCATTGGAGAAGGGCAGACAGAGTGGGACCAGATTGGAGAGGTGCCCAGAGATAGTTCTCCAGCTCCTTGGCACTTCATAAGACAGCAAAGGGCACCTGTCCAGCTTGATTTGGAACAGCGGGTGCCTGAGGGAAGAGGAACGGAGACCAGAGGTTTGGCTAGTGCTGCTGTGGGGCGACGTGCAGCAAGACGCTCTCAGAAACATATGGAAAAAAATGGGGGTGGCATGTGATATTCAACCTGAGAGGTTTTGGACTAAGGACAAGGATGAGGTTGCCATTTCAATAAGTGGGGGGAAGGGTGTAGCCCAAGGCCCAGTGTGCTTCAACAGCAGCCCTGAGACTACAAACTGCAGCATGCGAGGAGAATCTAGTTCCTGTCAGGATGTACCCTCTGCCCTCCCAGCCTGGGGTCTCAGCAGTGACTGGGCTGGCAGCAGGTCGCAGACAAGCAGAGAGAAGGTTGCTGGACTGTGATCCTGTTCTATGTTCTTTATAGGACCAACATGGACCACACCCTGAGAGGAGTTTAATGACACAGAAGGAGAACGTGGGCTTGTTTTTTGGAGGGGGGGTTAGTTACTGTGGGAGCTAGAAGAGGTTTGTAAGGGGGGCTGTGATGTACAATGTGTTGTACAATGTGCCCTGTGCTCTCCCAGCCGGGGGTCTTAACACTGAATGTAGCAGACAAGCAGCGAGGAGGCTGGTGGGCTGTAATCCTGCTCTATGTTGTTTACAGAATAAAGCCTGTACCTGGTACTATGTCTGAGTGGGTCTGGCCTGAGGTGAACACACCCTGACACACAACGCAGAGCACACAAAAGAGCCTCAGGCGCAGCTGCCTAAAGTTGTGTAAAAACTCACAAGCAGGCTTCCCCGATCTCGTACAACTTCATACAGGACCAGTGAACAGCAGGGGCGGCGGGGGAGGGGCACACAATGATTATTGAATATTGAAGAGCGGATCACCTATGCATTTCTGCTCTGATGTCTCTACGGTGACCATCTCGTCACCACTGCATGGGTTGCCATTCACAGTCTACAAATAGTTTTGTTCATTGTATCTGCACCTTTCTTCACTGTAATCATTACCACGGCTTTTCATTTCCTGTTCAGCGCATCTGACATCTAGGTACTGGTGACATTTTGTTTCCTTCCAAGTTTCCTGAAATATCAAAAGCACCTGAAAAACCACTAAGTTGCAAGACATTTGTCACACTATGTCACATGTTTGTGTTTTAACAGCTTGAAAGCTTGAACTCTTTGAATCTCAAATTCTACTGTCAATAAAGAAAATAATCTGCCCTCCTCCCAATACTTCCCACAACTGTGAACATTAAAAATTATACAAATACAAAAAAGCAAAAAGATAAACCCTCAATATTACCCATCCGTTATAAAACCTGAATTCTCCAAGCCTATTTATAAGCCACTAGAGCATAGGGGGTGGGGGAGGACGGAAGGGGCAGAGCCTGTCCTCACTACAGTTACCTCCCAGTTTAAGGGCCTGAAACCTGTAAGTCACGCTCACACATTGTCCTCACACTAACAGCAGGAACCCCAGCGACTTCCAGAAGACAAAGGAGGTTTGCAGGATATGGGATTAAATCAGAGATGGGAGTAAAAGAAAAGTTTCTTCCTTTTTGATGCAATACAGACCTGTGCAGCACTTTGTCCAACAGGGTTGCCAAGGCCTTGCCCCAGGAGTGTCAGTTAAGTTAAGTACAAGTGGTGGAAACAGAAACTGTTACAAACAGAAAGCCTGAGGGTGGGGATAGGCACTCCTCAAATGGGCATAGGGATCGAAAGAAATGGTGATGGGTTTTCCACAGGTTGACTGTGCATTGTGGGAAGAAATACTTCCTTTTGTTTGTTTTAAACTGCTGCCTATTAATTTCCTTTGGTGACCCCTAGTTCTTGTGCTATGGGAGGGCATAAATAACACTTCCTTATTTACTTTCTTCACACCAGTCATGACTTTATAGACCTCTGCCATATCTCCCTTTAGTCGTCTCTTTTCCAAGGTGAAAAGTCCCAGTCTTGTTAATCTCTCCTAATACGGAAGCCGTTCCATACCCCTAATCATTTATGTTACCCTTTTCTGAACTTTTTCCAATTCCAATAGATCTTTTTGGAGATGAGCAACTGGATCTGCAGGCAGTATTCAAGATGTGGGCATATGATGGGTTTACATAGAGGAAATATGATATTTTCTGTTTTATTATCTATCCCTTTCTTAATGATTCACAACATTCTGTTCACTTTTATGACTGCTGCTCCATATTGAGTGGATGTTTTCACAGAACTATCTACAGTGACTCCAAAATCTCTTTCTTGAGTGTTAACACCATACCTAGACCCCATCATGTTATATGTAGAGTTGAGGTTATGTTTTCAAATGTGCATTACTTTGTATTTCTCAACACTGAATTTTATCTGCCACTTTATTGCCCTGTCACCCAGTTTTATGGGATCCCTTTATAAATCTTTGCAGTTTGCTTTGGACTTAACTATCTTGAGTAGTTTTGTATCATCTCCAGACTTTACCACCTCACAGTTTTCCCTTTGTCCAGATCATTTATGAATATGTTGAATAGTATCCTTCCTAGCACGCTAACTGGTCTTGGCAATTTATTACTTTTTAATTTATGCATTTCCTCCAAAACCTCTTCTAATGACCCCTAATCTGGGACAGTTCCTGAGCTTTTCACCTAAAAAGAATGGCTCAGATTTGGGAATCTCCCTCACATCCTCAGCCATGAAGACTGATGCACAGAATTCATTTAGTTTCTCTGCCCATGAAGTCATTGTCTTTAAGTGCTCCTTTAGCATCTCAATAATGCAGTGGCTTCACTTGCTGTTTAGCAGGTTTCCTGCTTCGGATGTACTTGAAACAATAGTTGCTGTTACTTTTGGACTCTTTGGCCAGCTGTTCTTCAAATTCTTTTTTGGCCTTCCTAATTCTATTTTTACACTTTGTTTGCCAGAGTTTATGCTCTTTACTATTTTTCTCAATGGAATTTAACTTCCACTTTTTAAAAGATGCCTTTTTGCCTCTTCTTTTCCTAGGTTGTTTAGTCACAGTGGAAGAATATTCACAAGATACTGGGAGTGGCAACCAACTGCTACAGAGGGACAAGAGAACCCAGAGACTCTATTGGCAAAGCCCTTCTTCCCAGCATCTACCCTCCCATTGGGTTCATGTCCCCCCACTGAGTCTGACCTTCAAGTGTCTCCAATCAGGTGATGTCTCCTGCATGGCGACTGCACCTTACTCTCCACGGTTGTGCATCACACTTAGCTGATGTGTTACTTGTGGCATGGCTGGCATCCACTATCCTGGCTATGTCCCCGCAACACCCCACTGTATCTCTGCCTTGGCTCCCCATTGTCACAGATGGTTTGTGCTGCCCCATCTTGTGGCTCTGATCGGCTCCAGCTCCAGATCCACAACTCTGCCTCAGCACTGTTGCTCTGCCTCCGGCCCAGCTTGAGGTGCTGAGAACTGCATTAATAGGCCAAAATCACTTAAAAACTAACCTAAACGTAGCCCAATCTCAATCAAATTCCAAATCAAAACACCAATACAGATACTTGAATCCTGATTGAGGGTTGCAGGTGTTTCACACAAAAAATGACAAATGGTGGCATTAAATATAGCCCCAAATTATCCCAAAATTTATATACTGAAAAAACAGTAATAACATTATCATATTAATTATTTCTAATTGTATTCCATGATGATAGTCAATGTCCACATTTTATGTTGAATTAGTTTGTTACTGTTAGTCTTTGGTTTATCTTCCAGGCTTCCTGAAGTATTGGACATAGAAAATCAGGTAAATTTTCCCATAACGCTGAGCTCAGCCAAACTTGGACAGAGCACCCTTGATTAACGAGGGGATATACTTTCTCCTTCTTTTCACACAGGTTTCAAGTCAGTGACCCATGGCAATCACTTTCTGCAGATGTATTTACCCACTTTGTCACGAAGCTCTTTGGATTTGACCCCATAAATGATTGGGTTGAGCATGGGAGGGATGAGGAGATAGAGGTCAGCCAAGATGATGTGAATGTGGGGAGCTATGCCCTGACCGAACCGGTTTGTCAGGTTGGAAAAGAGGCTGGGAGTATAATACGTCAGCATCACACAGATGTGGGCTGTGCAGGTGTTGAGGGCTTTCTGGTGGGCTTCCTTGGAGGAGAGTCTGAGAACGGCCCTGATGATCAGACCATAGGACAGGGCAATGAGCGTCAGGTCTGACATGATGACTACAAAGAATAGCACCAAGCCGTATGTCCTGTTCACTGTAATATCCCCACATGACATCTTCGCCACAGCTATGTGCTCGCATTGTGTGTGAGGGATAATACGATTTGTACAGAATGGCTGCCGGCTCAGGAGCAGGGGCAGAGGCAGAATGAAGAGAACAGCTCTTATCAAACCCACGAGCCCTAGCTTAGCTATTCGTGCATTGGTGAGGATGGTGGCGTATCTGAGAGGGTTACATATGGCAACGTAGCGATCGAAGGCCATTGTCACGAGGATGGCGGAGTGCATAAGAGAAACAGTGTGAAGGAAAAACATCTGGGTGAAGCAGCCGCCCATAGTAATACCTTTCAAATTGAACCAAAATATACACAGTGCATTTGGCATGACGAAAGTAGGTGTGGTGATGTCTGTGAGCGCCAGCATGCAGAGCAGAAGGTACATTGGATTATGAAGAGCCTGCTCTTTGTATACAACAAACAGAAGTGTGAAATTTCCCAACAGGCCGATAATGTAGAATACAGCAAAAGGGATGGAAATCCAGATGTGGGCAGCTTCCAGGCCAGGGATGCCCATTAGGAAGAATGTTGAAGGGTTAGAGTGGGTGATGTTGAAAACTGCCATGAGGTGGTCAATGCATTGATTGGGCTCAGAAATGCTTCAGGTGCCTGTAAAGGGAGAGAAGCACAGCGAAGGGGGGTTACACACTTTATAGAAAATAGTATGATAAATTTTTTATAGTTATCAACAATCTAGAACTGGAGGTAATCAGTGAAGTGGGAACATTTACAGGTGGCACCAGATTATTTAGGTCAGAGTCAAGTCCAGAGAAGTCCTCTGCAGGAACTGAACAAGCTAAGTGAATGGGGAGCAAGATGGCAGATGAATTTCAATGTCAATAAACTATGATGTGTCCACTGGAGGAAAAAGCTTGAACTCCTAAAACACTGTACGAGGTTCTGATTTAACTATATGAACTCAGGACAAGGACCTGGTTGTCATGGTACAGAGCTCTGTGAATCCTTTTTCACAGCGCAAGCAGACAGAAACTACGCAAAACATTGGGATCCAGGAGAAGTGGGATGGGAAATCATACAGAAAATAGAACGCCATGAGATCAGTCAGTCAATGTTTCACCCTCTTCTGGTCTCCTCTGTGTAGTACTGGGCACCCTTCTCACAAAGGATATTGCAGACTAGAGGGTTAAATCCAGGGCAAGGAGAATGATCAAGGGCCTGGGGAAACTCTCATATGGAGAGAGGTTGAAAAGACTGGGATTGTTAGGTTACAGAGGAGATGAATAAGAGGAGATATGAGAAAATACTCACTGGTAGAGTACATGGGGAATCTGTTTTCCCTTTCTCATAACAGAAGATCAAGAGGACATTCAACTAAACTGAAATGTGGTAAATTCAAAACTGATAAAAATAGAATGTTTTCTTCCCTCAATGCCTAAATAGACTGAGGAACTCCTTGCCACAAGATGTATTTCAGGCCATGAGCTAAGCAAGAATGAAGAAGGGTTTGGACATGTACATGGATAGTGAGACTTTACACCTTCAGCCTCTCCCAACAAACCACAGTGCGGCCTGTTTCTCTCTGTAGATCTCTCTCCCTACCCCCACAACCCTCATCACTGCCTGCTTGTCCATCTATACTCTTCTCCCCACCTCCATAACACTCAGTACTGCCCAACTCAGTATATATCCCAGTCCCTGCCACCAAACCTCCAGTGGTGGCCACTTGTCAAGGTATGTTCCCCACCCCACAACTTCCAGCCCTGCCACACAGTGATGCCCCTCAGCCGGGACCGTAATCAGGTGCCAGACCCCAGAGAGGCAGCTCACAGAAATACCTCCTCAGACTAGGTTGAACTCAGTGTCTGCCTGCACTAGAGAAAAGGAACCTATTCAGTGAAGGGACCTATTCCAGAGAAGGGAACCCCAGCAGCAGCTCAGCCTGTGCAGGGAAGGAGAAAGGGACAGACCCAGCAGGAGGGAGAGAGGACATGGAGACTAAAAGGAGCCAGTGTGAGTAACTCTGCCTCAAAGCAACACAAATCTTTAATGTACTACAGCCCATTAGAAACCCAGACACCCCTTCCTGAGGCTGCTTTTCTGTGTTGGCAATTGCTGACGTTCCCACAAGACTGTAGTGGGGCTGCTCACGGGAGGAGGGATGGTCCAGCTGGGGGATTGGTCAGAGACAATCTGCTGTAGTGTGGTCCACATTCCGATACAGTCTGAGGCACCCTCTATCCCAGGGGGCCTCATTACGCCTCTTTGCTCTGTGCATTAGGCAGGATGTCCATTCCCTATTTTGTCCAGTTTCAGGACTCTGTGCCACTGTGATGTGCATACTGCATGCCCCCTCTTCCCCCCACCCCAACACACATAAACACTGTGCATCCCTGAACTTCCCACAGTGAGATTTCCAACACCACTGGTTTCCTGTAAGCCAGAAACACACTTTTATTTTACTGCCTTTTGATGCTTCTCAACCTATATAGACCCAGAGATGCAGGGCCACAGAGAAATCAGACCCTCCCTTCCTCCCTGAAAAAAAAATGTTATCCTAATTGTTCATTTACGAAAATGATTAGGGGACCAGGGCATCTAACTTATGAGGAGAGGCTGAGGGAACTGGAGTTATTTAGTCTGCAGAAGAGAAGAATGAGGGGGGATTTGATAGCAGCCTTCAACTACCTGAAGGGGGGTTCCAAAGTGGATGAAGCTCGGCTGTTCTCAGTGGTGGCAGATGACAGAACAAGGAGCAATGGTCTCAAGTTGCAGTGGAAGAGGTCTAGGTTGGATATTAGGAAACATTATTTCACTAGGAGGGTGGTGAAGCACTGGAATGGGTTACCTAGGGAGGTGGTGGAATCTCCATCCTTAGAGTTTCAAGGCCTGGCTTGATAGAGCCCTGGCTGGGTTATTCTAGTGAGGTTGGTCCTGCTTAAGCAGGGGGTTGGACTAGATACCTCCTGAGGTCTCTTACAACCCTCATCTTCTATGATTCTATGAAACTCTAACGATTTCAGCAACTCTCGTGTCAGCTCCTCTTTGGTTCAAATGAGCTCACCCAATCTTTAGCAGCGACAGGACAACTCCAGTTGAACTCACTGAAGGTTCGTCGCTGGTGTGAATCAGGCCATTCATTTAAGTCCTTACTTGGGGATTTAGGGTGAACTTTGGGCCATGCTGGGAGTTCTGCCATGAACTCAATGGTCCAATAGTTCATCCTTAGTGTTTAATCACATCCTGCTAGAGAGAGCACTATTCTCTATTGTGCTGAAAAAGTCTGAAGGAATCCCCCAATTTATGTGGTGTTCTGAGATAAGGCGTTAAAGATGGGGATGGGGATTCCAAAACACACAGGGGCCCAGATTTTGCTCTCAGGGTGGTCAGTGTAAATCTGGAGTGACCCACCGATGACAGAATGTGAGAGCAGAGTCTTTCCACTGTTTGAAATCCTGTGTAATATCACATTCTTCTTGTGCAAAATCTGATAACACAGATACCCGCTGCAGAGGTCTTGGCTGCACTTCCTAAGAGGCCAGTGAAGTTGCTCAATTGGAACACTTGGGTGAACCAGAGGAAAAACCACATAGACCAAAAAAAGAAAGTTACTGAGACAGATAGAAGGACACAGTAAGAGACAAGGAATTGATCTGAAAAACAAATATTTGTCTAAACTATTTCTAATACATTTTTAGTTCCAATTGTTCCAGGTAAATCCCTTGGTGTTTCTGACAATATTAAGCAGTTCAAGATGTTTGTGCTGGTGAATTCCTGCCCACGTGGTTCTTGACATCAACCCTGGAGCCCTCCCTGAGCCCTCAGCACTAACTTTATTGCAGAAACAGGCAACTCACCAAAATGTCACTCTGCAGAGAGAGGGAATCTCCTTACTGCGACTGGAAGGCAGAACCCTGAGAATCAGTGCATGAGTCTCACATGTCTGACACTTGTTGTGCTGTACAACGACCTTTATGATTCCCCGGTACAGTCCCTGAGGACTCTCATGTTGGCCAGGACTCTCAGGCAGTTCCCTCAGCTCTATGAGCAGCGGGAATAGCAGAAAATAGACTCTGAAGAGATTCAGCCTGTGAGCCTCAGGAATAAGAAGTGATTTGCTGTTAACAGAGGCTCAAATTGTCAGGGCAAAAGGGAATATTAACATTTAGATGAATCTTGGGTGAAATAAATTCATTGTCTATATGTCTCTTTGCAGTTTGTGATGATCGTTTGCCTAATGGTTAAATTGCCCTTTGTTGATCTGTGTAACTGATTATTGGTGGTGTTTAGAAAACAGAAGGTTACATCTAAAGCCTATTGTTTACCTGGGACTGTATGGTCAAATGGATGCTAGAAAACTGTATCAAAGCCCCTTGAGTCCTGATGCTGTTTAACTCAGATCTAATTGAGATTTCATGCAGGGAAGCCTAAGCCATAAGGGCAGAGATCCCAGTTGTGACTGTACTGCCCTGAAATATAAACTTTGGACTATAACCTATGGACTATTTCTCAAAGAACTCTTTGCAACTACAAAGCTCACCATCTCTCCTATGTATCTGAACTTCAAGAATTGAATTCACGTCTGTATATATATTGATCTTTTAACCATACACTCTCTTTTTTCTTTTAATATATTTTAGTTTAGTTAATAACAATTGGCTGTAAGCACGTATTTGGATAAGATTTGGAATACTTAATAACCTGGGAGGTAATGTATCCAATCCTTTGGGATTGGTAGAAACTTTTCTTTTATATGATGAAATTAGATTTTCAGTAATCGTTGTCATATTTGACTTGTGTGCCTAGGTGGAGGCCTGAGGTGTGGTTATTTTAATAGAAGATCAAATGGATATAAACTGGCCATCAGGAAGTTTAGACTGGAAATTAGACGAAGGTTTCTAACCATCAGAGGAGTGAAGTTCTGGAACAGCCTCCCAAGGGGAGCAGTGGGGGCAAATAAGACATATCCAGCTTCAAGAATATGCTTGATAAGTTTATGGTGGGGATGGTACGATGGAATAGCCTAATTTTGGCAGTTAATTGATCTTTGACTACTAGCGGTAAATATGCCCAATGGCTTGTGATAGGATGTTAGATGGGGTGGGATCTGAGTTACTACAGACAATTCTTTCCTGGGTGTCTGGCTGGTGAGTCTTGCCCACATGCTTAGGGTTTAGCTAATCGCCATGTTTGGGATCAGGAAGGAATTTTCCTTCAGGGCAGGTTGGCAGAGGCCCTGGGGGGTTTTTCGCCTTCCTCTTCAGCTCAGACATAGGTTAAGGGATTGATACAGGAGTGGGTGTGTGAGATTCTGTGGCCTGCATTGTGCAGGAGGTCAGACTAGATGATCATAATGGTCCCTTCTGACCTTAAAGTCTCTGAGTCTATAACTCTGTTGCTGGCTTCTGAATAACCAGTGAGGTGTAATAGAAGCTGTTTTATGCTGGCTTTGTAAATCTAAGTATTGGAATATCCACCAGCTTTCTGGAGGGTTGCCTGCTCCATTCTTTGTAGTTCACCCTAATTGAGTGGCCCCCGATAGGTCCTGGTCACGCCATGCCTGTCCTTTCAACTAGATTATCAACATGGAGGAGTTGGTTGAGAGGAGCTTTAGGTATTCTACTGGGACAGGCCACTGTGGTAGTGAGAGAGAGCCTGGAGCAGTGCAAGATCCGAGGCCTGGTGCAAGATCTGAGGACTGAACCAGAGGCGGTGAACCAAAGTCAGGCCATATATTAAAGCAGATGCTCACAAGTTCACTGTCCATCACGTGACACTGGCAAAGTTGTTGCTAGTGTACTAGGCACTAGACATTTATGTTAATATTTTCCAGCTAGTGCAGATACATCCTGTGACATGCTATACCTTGGGGAAACACCCTGTAACCCCCATATTCCTCCTCTGTATATAATTGTGATATTACATATAAAGCATGCCATGTGAGGTATCTGGGGAAAGGTTACAATCTGCTGAACATCATTGTTTTTGGATTGTGGTGTAATGTCAGCTGTTATTGTACTCCTCTGACACAGCTATTGTAGGCAACCAAGGTCCTGTGGTTGTCCATTACTTTCAGTGAACACATAACATTCTTTATACTTGCTGTTATATGAACTCTTTTGTGACATTGCACCCCATCATTCTTTATGGAAATATGCTTATGAATGTATATATGACATCACTGGAATATGTGTTATGCTTTATATGCCATGCAACATATCTCTGTAGCGGTTATGATCTGCTGAATCTATTTGTTTGCATGTGTCATTGTATTCGAAGTTATGAATATTGGCTGTGTACTTGTTTGAGTTTAAGTAGCCTCAGTAAAGCATTTGGGCAGCTTCTTGAGAAAGGAATGTGCAAATGACGTGCCCAATCAAAAAACACTTAACTGGTAATGGATCTTGGAACACTCCAATGCACATAAAAAGTCTTCCTGGAGACACTCAAGATAGCATGTGGGCAATGGCTTCTGCCTGTAAAAAACTGAGTCGTGCACGGACATGTGACTTGCCCATGTGATTCCAAAACACCATCTTGGAGCTGGATTTTGCATAGGAGAGAGGAGGGGGTCTCCACCCACAAGAGAAAGTCTATTTAAGCCCCTGGGAGACTCCTCCATTTTGTCCTCAGCTGGCTAAAGAGAGCCTCTACACCCCCAAAGGATACCTGAAAGAAACTGGAACAAAGGACAGTAACCATGGGGGTGTGAGTGATTGCTGGACCAGACTAGAAGGAGGCTAATCTGCAAAAGAAGCTTACTGGAACATCTCTGAGGGTGAGATTTTGTCTGTAATCACTTTCTTACTGTATTAGGTTTTATACTTGCGTGTTTCGTTTTATTTTGCTTGGTAATTCACTTTGTTCTGTCTGTTATGACTTGAAACCACTTAAATCCTACTTTTTATATGTAATAAAATCACTTTTTACTTATTAATTAATCCAGAGTCTGTATTAATACCTGGTGTGGGGGTGAGGGGAAACAGCTGTGCAACTCTATCAGCAGTATAGAGGACGAACAATTTATGAGTTTACTCTATATAAGCCTTGAACACAGTAAAATGGATTTACTTGGGGTTTGGACACCATTGGGAACTGGGCATCTGATTGTTGGAGACAAAAACTCTTCTTAAGCTGTTTTCAGTTAAGCCTGCAGCTGTTGGGAGATGTTGTTCAGACCAGGGTCTATGTTGGTAGCAGGCTAGCGTGTCTGGCTTGAACTGGTAAGGTTCTGGAGTCCCAAGCTGCCAGGGAAAATGGGCTCAGAGGTAGTCTCAGCAAATCAGTTGGCAGTCCCAAGGGGGTCTCCGTGATCCAGCCTGTCACACTTTTAGTTTAGATTTCTGTTGCATCACATTTTAATGTGACAGGTGTAAAATCCAGAAAGTAAATGCCACAATAAAAACAATGCAGAGTTCTGCTCAGAGCATGCCACAATTACTGTGGAGCTACACCATGCTATGAATTACCTTGTGCTTCCCGGGGAAGCGGAGTACAGAAATTGACAGGAGCGCTCTCTCCCATTGATTGAGTATGTCTTCATCAGACCTGCAAAAATAATGCCGTTGCATCGATTGCAGTGGCGCCAAAAACATGCCCTCAGGGAGCAGACTCCAGCAGCGGCCTCACACCGGGCAGCCACCATCGGGAGCAGGGAGTGAATAGAGCTTAAAATTGTTTGGGGGTCGGACTGAATCATCCCATGGGCTTATAGCTGGGGCCTGTACCTTGGTGGCCAGCCTCTCAAAAAAGTCATAGAATCACAGGGTTAGAAGGGTCATCTAGTGTAACCCCTTGCCAAGAAGTTCTTCTGCTGTGCTCTGTCCTCCTCCTTCAACCTCCAGCCATGTTCCAGGAACCATGCCCCCATTCTCTCCTCCAGCTGGGCTACCTCCCTCATCCTCTGCAGCTGCCTCTCTTCCCTCTGTCTCTCTTTGAACTCCACCTGTTCCTCTGTCTTGGCCATAGGGCCGGCTCCAGACCTCAGCGCGCCAAGTGCGCGCTTGGGGCGGCGTCCTGCGGGAGGACGGCAGTCGGCTCCGGTGGACCTCCCACAGGCATGCCTGCGGAGGGTCCGCTGGTCCCACGGTTTCGGTGGAGCATCCGCAGGCATGCCTGCGGGAGGTCCACCGGAGCAGCGGGACCAGCAGACCCTCCGCAGGCACGTCTGCAGGAGGTCCACTGGAGCCGCGGGACCAGCGACTGCCAGAGCGCCCCCCGCGGCGTGCCGCCCTGCTTGGGGCGGCGGAAATCCTAGAGCCGCCCCTGCTTGGCCACACTGTCCTGCAGCATTTCATCCTTTTCCTTCTCCCACACCGGCTGAGTGTCTGGTCCCCCAGACTCCTGGTTCCTTTTCCCTGTCCAGCTGAGGTGTGTTAGTATCTAGAAGAAGTAGGAAAGCTTAACATACAAAAATCATAAAAAGTTACTAACCCAACACCTTTTTATTTTGAGAATCTACATATTTGTTGCCCTATATATGTTGAAACAAACAAAAAAATGTCCTTCAGTGAAACTAATGGGTGAAGGGAAAATGAACTCAGTAATGGAATCTGTGTAATCTTGTATCTTCCTTCTTACCCTTGTTGTCAGTGCTGTGGAGAGTTGTTAAGACTGCTAATTTGTTACAGCTGCTTAGTGCTGCTGTTCTTGGAGCTCCAGTGTTAGCTGCCTGCCTGAGCAGAGGATGCAGCTTGCCAATTCATCAGACTTCAATGTTACTCATAAAGATAGACTAAAGGTTCGGTTCAGAGGCAAAGGCACTTGGCCAGGTTTATTGCTGATGAACCAAAATGGAACCAGAATCTGCTCAGCCTGTGAAGGGTGTTGGGAGTAGAAATGTAGAGAGAAGGAAGGAGTGACTCTGGAGACAGATGCATTCACTCAATTATCATGGTTTATTGCATCAGAGCTGCTATGGATACCACACTCCCCCCTCCTCGCCCCCCCACACACTGTGTATTCCTGGACCGCCTCTGAGATTTACAACCCAACATGGTTTCTTCCATACCAGAAACACGCTTTTCTTTTTAGTCTTTTTTTTTGTGATGCTTCTCATCCTCTCCAGAACCAGAGATGCAGGGGCACAGAGAAAGTAGACCCCTTCCTGAAAAATGTACTATCCTCCTTGTTCTGAACCTTTAAGCCTGCGAGTTTGAGATTTCAGCAATTCTCCTCTCAGATCTTCTTTAGGCCCAACAAGCTCACTCATTCTTAGAGGCCACAAGACTATTCCAGTTGAAGTCACTGGAGTCTCATGCCCGGTGTAAATCAGGGCATTTATTTAAGTCCCTACATGTGGATTTAGAGTGAATTCCTGCCCCTGTTGGTTGATTTGCCATTGAAATCAGTGGAACCAGATTCACCTGTACTGATTAACTTTCGTCTCTGAGATGTGAAAATCATGGCTTCAGGTCCTGCTCCAGAGAGTACTGTTCTATTAGGGTTAGGGTTAGGGTCACGGTGCTGAAAGAGTCTGAAGAAAATCTCTCAGGGAGGCCTGTGTCAAATGGGAGTGACCCACTGAAAGCAGAATGTGAGAGCAGAATCTGGCCAGTGTGTGACCCATTCTTGTTGTGAACCCTCTGGTAACACAGATACCAACTGCAGAGGCTTTGGCTGCACTTCCCAACAGGGCAGTGGAGTTGCTGAACTGCAAAACTTGAGTGAACCAGAGGAAAAAACAGACACCCCCAAAAAAGACAGCTAATGAGACAGACAGAAGGACACAGGAAGGTTCTAAGGTTCAAGTCAGGAACCATCAGGGCAGAAATTCACCAGCACGGCAACTTAAACTGTTTAGTATTGTCAGAAAGGCAAGGGATTTACCTGGTAAATTGGAACTACAAATGTACTAGAAATCATTTAGACAAATTCTTGTTTTTAAGATCAGTTCCTTGTCTCTGACTGAGCCCTGAGCACTAACTTTAATGCTGAAACAAGCAACTCACCAAAATCCTGCTTGGCAGAGAGAGGAAATCTCCTTACAGCGACAGGAAGGCAGAGTCCTGTGAATTGCTATAGGAATTTCACATCTCCAACTCAGCATGCTGGATTCCATCCTTTATGATTCTCCTGTACAGTCCCTGAGGACTTTCTCCTTCCTCTTTGGAACCCTCCTTTGTACTGGGAGATTTTGGCAAACCAGTAAAGTGCCTGAAACCACTATGGCTTATTGTTAAAGGCAGCCTAGTCAGCAAGCTGTAAATTGGCCATTCAGCAATCTCAGCTTGACCAAGGCAAGAGGGGAGGGGGTTTGGGGTGCCACAGAAAAGGTAGGTTAACCCCACATCCTTCCTGATAAGAATTGTGTTGAAGTTGCTGATACATGAATTTTAAAAGAGCAGGATGAGCCCTAGAAATATCTATTGGGGTCTCAAGGCTGCAAACTCTGGAAAAATCCACACCTGGTTAATCAATAATCAGAAGGAACCTCTTGATTGATCACTGAAACTGCTCACTTAACAAGTTTTCTTTAAGGGACATGTCATTCTATTACTAATATATAAATAACGGGGGGAAGCTTGAGATAGTTAGACTCTTTTGGGGACTCTTTTTGAACTCTTCCTCTGGATGCATATTGTGGTCCCCACCGGCAGACGGAAGATTTGGCCACCGGAAGCCTGCCGCTGTGTCACTCGAAAGCCACACTTAGCTTTGGTTATTATCAAGGGCTGGGAGGTGTGGGGGTGTGTTACTAATCTGTTGCAGACATGTGTAAGTGCTTGAGACTAAGTAAAGTTTAGCTTTAAGTGAAAGCACTCTTGTGTCGTCCTGTTTGTGCCACCCATCTATCGGTCAGATGGCAGTGTCTCCTCTGATTTATTTCCTGACACCACCTCGCATGGAGTAAAAGTTACCAAGAAGTTGGGGTTGAACGAACCCTGGGTAACACCTTCAGGTAGTTGAAGACTGCTGTCAAATCCTCCCTCACTCTTCTCTTCTGCAGACTAAATAACCCTAGTTCCCTCAGCCCCTCCTCATAAGTCATGTGCCCCAGCCTCTTAATCATTTTCATTGCCCTCCGCTGGACTCTCTCCAATTTGTCCACATCCCTTCTGTAGTGGGGGGACCAAAACTGGATACAGTACTCCATTTGCGACCTCACCAGTGCCAAATAGAGGGGAATAATCACTTCCCTCATTCTGCTTGCAATGCTTCTCCTAATATAACCCAGTATGGCATTGGCTTTCTTGGCACCAAGGGCACACTGTTGACTCATATCCAGCTTCTCGTCCACTGTAATGCCTAGATCATTTCTGTAGAACTGCTGCCTAGCCACTCAATCCCTAGTCTGTAGCAGTGAATGCGATTTGTCCTTGTTGAACCTGATCAGATTTCTTTTGGCCCAATCCTCCAATTTGTGTAGGTCATTCTGGACTGTATCCCTACATTCCAATGTATCTATCACTCCTCCCAGTTTAGTGTCATCTGCAAACTTGCTGAGGGTGTAATTCATCTAATCATCCAGATCATTAATAAAGATGTTGAACAAAACCGGCCCCAGGACCAACCCTTGGGGCACTCTGCTTGATACCGGCTGTCAACTAGACATTGAGCCATTGATCACTACCCATTGAGCCTGATGATGTAGACAGCTTTTTATCCACCCTATAGTTTGTTAATCCATCCCATACTTCTTTAACTTGCTGGCAAGAATACTGTGGGAGATCATATCAAAGGCTTTGCTGAAGTCATGGAATAGCACGTCAACTGCTTTCCCCTCATCCACAGAGCCAGTTATCTCCTCATAGAAGGAAATTAGGTTAGTCAGGCATGACTTGCCCTTCGTGAATCGATGCTGACGGTTCCTGATTAAGTATCAGAGGGGTAGCTGTGTTAGTCTGGTTCTGTAGAAGCAGCAAAGAATCCTGTGGCACCTTATAGACTAACAGACGTTTTGCAGCATGAGCTTTCGTGGGTGAATACCCACTTCTTCGAATGCAAGTTTGTGTCCATTTATCACTGATCTGGTTAGGTCCTGTGATGGTGTCGCTGGTGTAGAGTTGGCATCGAGGTTTGTTGCCTGGATTGGTTCCTGAGTTCCTGGGCTGGGGGTGCAGGTTCTGGGATGGTGCCAGGGAGGGGGGAGTTTGGTGTGCAGGAGGGGGCTCCAGGTTTGGGAGGGCTCTGGGCTGGGGCTCGGGCATGGGCCTACCTACATGTCCTGGCTCCATACTGCGCCTTGGGCTGCAGGCAGCCAACAGGTCTGGCTCCTGGGGGAGGGGTGAGTCGACCTGCTTCTCTCACCTGCAGGCACCACCTTCCAGCTCCAATTGGCTGGTTCCTGGTCAATTGGAGTGCAGAGCCAATGCTCAGAGAGAGGGCAGCATGTGGAGCTCCATGGCCCCCATAGGTAGACACCAGACCTGCTGGCTGCTATCGCGGTGCAGAGCAGAGTGGGGCTGGAAGAGGTAGGAAGTAGCTTACCTTGGTTCTGCAGCACCGCTGACTGGACCTTTAATAATCCAGTTGGCTGTGCTGACCAGAGCTGCCAGGGTCCCTTTTTGACCAGGTGTTCCAGTTGTAAACCAGACCCCTGATCACCCTAAAATGCAACCTAGAAGGAGATACTATAAGGTGGGTGCATGGCTGGTTGGAAAATCATTGCCAGAGAATAATTATCAGTGGCTCACAGTCATGCTGGAAGGTCATAACAAGTGGGGTTTCGCAGAAATCAGTTATAGGTCTGCTTCTGTTCAATATCTTCATCAATTATTTAGATATTGACATACAGAGTACACTTACAAAGTTTGTGGATGATACCAAGCTGGGAGAAGTTGCAAATGTTTTGGAGGATAGGATGACTATTCAAAATTAGAGAAACATAGCTTCTGTTTGTCCAAACTGATCCAGAACTCTGTTCACACAGGGACTCATGGAAAGCCACCTTGTGTCAGAAAGTTTCAGTATATTTTAGTGGTCCGGAAGTCACGGAAAGGCCGAGTAGTAGGGTGTGTGGGGTGGGGGCTGATGGATGATGCTGAAAGTATTGAGGTGATCGGGGCGGCTCTAGGATTTGTGGCGCCCCAAGCAGGGCTGCGCACCACGGGGGGACGCTCTGGTAGTTGCCGGTCCCGCGGCTCCGGTGGACCTCCTGCAGATGTGCCTGCGGAGGGTCCACTGGTCCCGTGGCTCCGGTGGACCTCCCGCAGGCACTCCTGCGGATGCTCCACCGAAGCTGTGGGACCAGCGGACCCTCCACAGGCACGCCTGCGGGAGGTCCACCAGAGCTGCGGGACCAGCGGACCCTCTGCAGGCATGCCTGCGGGAGGTCCACCGGAGCCGCCTGCTGCCCTCCCACAGGACGCCGCCCCAAGCGCGTGCTTGGCGCGCTGGGGTCTGGAGCTGGCCCTGGAGGTGATGGTCAGAGAGAGGCAAAGGACAAAACAGTGCTTGGCCATGGAGTTATAAGATAGGTGTGAAGAACTTCTCAGACTGTGAACTCCCAAAATGTTAATCTCAGCCAATTTAGAACAGATTATCCTTGACTGATGAGCAGATATCCTTCCTCTTCTTGTCATAGAGGTTTAAAGTCAGTGGCAACCAGTGATCACATTCTGCAGGTGTATTTGCCCACTTTGTCACGAAGCTCTTTGGTTCTGACCCCATAAATGACAGGGTTGAGCATGGGGGGGACGATTAAATACAGGTTGGCCAAGATGATGTGAACATGGGGAGCTAAGCCCTGACCAAACTGCTGGGTCAGAATGGAGAAGAGGGAGGGAGTATAAGACATCAGCATCACACAGATGTGGGCTGTGCAGGTGTTGAGAGCTTTCAGGTGGGCTTTCTTGGAGGAGATTCTGAGGACGGCTCTGATGATCAGGCCATAGGACAGAGCAATGAGCGTCAGGTCAAACCCGATGACTACAAACGCTGTCACTGAGCTGTACGTTCTGTTGACTGTGATGTCCCCACACGACATCTTTGCCACAGCCATGTGTGTGCAGTACGTGTGGGGGATAATGTGGTTGGCACAGAATGGCAGCCTGCTCAAGAACAGGGGTTCGGGCAGAACGAAGAGTACAGCTCTTGTCAAACCCACAAGCCCTAGCTTAGCTATTCGTGCATTGGTGAGGATGGTGGCATATCTCAGAGGATCACATATTGCAATGTAACGATCAAAGGCCATTGTCACAAGAACAGCCGAGTGCATAACAGCAATCGCGTGAAGGAAGAACATCTGCGTGAGACAGCCATCCATAGTAATTCCTTTCAAATTGAACCAAAATATAAGCAGTGCCTTAGGCACTACAGAGGTAGGGATGCCGATGTCTGTGAGTGCCAGCATGCAGAGCAGCAGGTACATTGGATTGTGCAGGGTCTGCTCTTTGCCTACAACAAATAGAACCATGAAATTTCCCAACAGGCTGATAACGTAGAATGTAAAGAAAGGGACGGACATCCAGATGTGGGCAGCTTCCAGGCCAGGGATGCCCGCTAGGATGAATATTGAAGAGTCAGAGGGGGTGAGGTTGAAAGCTGCCATGAGGTGATTGATGCGTTGATCGGGCTTAGAAAAGGTCAAGGTGCCTGTGAAAGGAGAAAAGCAGAGTGAGGGGGGTTGCATGCTTTATAACAAATACTACGGTAAATATTTTATAGTTATTAACAATCTAAAAAGGGAGTGAGTCATGTGTTGCCAACATTTACAGATGGCACCAGAATATTTAGATCATAGTCAAGGCCAAGTGAATGGGTAATATGTTGGCAGATGAACTTTGATGTCAGTAAGTGTGATGTGTATTCCCATTGGAGGGAAAAGCTTGAACTCCTCAAATGCCTGACAAGGTTCTAATTTAACTGCATGAGCTCAGGACAGAGATCTGGGCATCATGGTGCCCAGCTCTGTGAAATCCTGCTTACACTGCAAACCCAGACAGAAACTGAGAAAAACATTGGGATCCAGAAACAGTGGAATGGGGAACCCTACAGAACATACAATGCCACGAGATCAGTCAGTCAATGTTTCACCCTCCTCTGGACTCCTCTGTGTAGTACTGAGCACCCTTCTCACCCAGGATATTGCAGAACTGAAGAGGTTCAGGGAAGGGCAACGAGAATGATCAACTGCTTGGGGAAACTCTCATACAGAGAGAGGTTGAAAAGACTGGGATTGTTACCTAACAAAGGGGATGAATAAGAGGGGACACGAGAAAAGTCTATAAATTACTGACTGGTAGAGAGTACATTGATACTCTATTTCCCTCGTCTCATTATACAATATCAAGAGGACTTTCAATTAAACTAAAATGTGACAAATTCAAACCATGTAAAATGTGGAGTTAGGCTGAGAAACTCATTTCCAGACAAGGTTGCATGAGACTATCCAGTTACAATTATTTCAGCTAAATAAATATTTTGGAAAGCCTGTATGGTCACGTGTTTCAGGGCACAAGCCAATCTCTAGCTGTTAGAAATTAGGTCACGCCCTCAGGCTGGTCAGGTCATCCCTGCATCCACCTGCTGCTTGATTTCTTACACCTTCTTCTGCAGCAATTAGGGCTGTCACTGTCAGAGGGAGGACACTGGATTAGATGGACCATAAGTCTGATCAACGATGCAGTTCCTACATTGGAAAAGAGCCAACTTTTCCCCATGGAAACAGACATTATCTTGCTGGGCTTTGACTTTGTGCTCAACAGAATGGGCATGATGGCCACAAGCGTCTTGGTATTTAAGACTATAGGCCTTAGAGCCATCCTGTCCATAGGATAGGTTGGGGTGGTCACCCCAGGCCTCACACTTTGGGTGGCCCTGCTCCTCCACCCTGTCCCCACTTCAGAGGGATGCGTTGGGGTCAGGGTGTCATGGGGCTGGGCAGCAGTGCTACCAGCCTGGCCTGGCCACCCCCAGCTTCTCTGCCCCACCCCCCACTTTAGGGAATGGGTAGAGGCCAGGGCGGTGCAGGGCCAGGGGATTCCAGCAGCTCTACTGGCCCGTCCCTGCTCTGGCCACCAGCTCCTTGAATCACTCGGAGAAGAAGAGCAGGTGGGGGCTTAGGGGCAAGGGTGGAATGAGGTGGAGCAAGGATGGGAAGAGGCAGGGATTTGGGGGAAGCGGTGGAGTGGGGGTTGTCTCGGGCTCCGCAACCACTTAGGAACTGCCCTGACAGGCCTGCACTTCTCTTACTTCCTTTTTTTCCTTTGGTGAGACACTTTTGTACAGGCACCCATCTTTCTCTGAGACATCAGTGTGACACTATACCTCAGGGGAGCACTCTGTAACTCCTATATTCCTCATTTATATATATTTGTGATATTGCATATAAAGCAGGCCATGTGAGATATCAAGGGAAAGGTTCTGATCTGCTGAAAGTCATTGTTCTAGCTAAATATGTATATTGTTACTGCAAGTGACGTTATGAGATCACGTTGTATGATTGTCACTAAATCATGCTGAAAGTTGGAAATCAGCAGCTCCCTAGAGACAACAGCAAGGAAATGTTTCCAATGCCTGGTGGGTGTTGAACAACGATCAACAGCCATTGTCCAGTAAGGGAGTTACACTGCAATGACTCACCTGTAGAAGGCCACACCAGGAGAATTTCTCAACCTTGGCTTATGCAATGCCCACCAGATATGCTGGACTTGTGTTCTCCAAGCACATGAACTTAGGGTGTAAAACAGAATACAGGGTCCCCATGTTCAGCTTTTTCTCTTCTCCCCATCTATGCTGCAAGCAACAAGGATGCTCAGAAGATTGAAGACTCCCACAGAGGAGTCTGGGTGATGTTTCAAGAGTGAAAACACTATACTATAAACTGCAATATCCAGTCAGGTGAGAAAAACTGCTTAATCTAGATGTTGGCAAGTCTCATAGGGTTGAGAGTTTAGACTGCATACTTATATTTTATTTATTTATTTATTTTTGGTAACTGACTTTTTTCCTATTGCTTATAGTCACTTAAGATCTATCTTTTGTAGTCAATAAACTTGTTTTACTGTTTATCTTTACCACTGAGTTTTCCTGAAGTGTTTGGTAAATCTGTCCAAGTTTGCAAGGGCTGGTGTATATACACTTTCCATTGATGATGTGGTGAAACAATTAATAAATGTGCCCTGCTCGCCTTGAGCAGAGCAAAATGGTATATTCCTGAGGTACAAGGCTGGGAACTGGGGGGATTTGGCTGGTGCCTTTGTCTCTGTAATTCATAAGTGTCTCTGGAAGCATTCATGCAATCTAGCTAGGTGTGGAGCTCAACATTTGGTTGTGCTGTGTGATAACAGCACCTGGAGGGGCTTCCTGCTCTTCACTAGCAAAGCATTGTGAGAGACGGCCCAGGCTGGAGACTTAAGGGGGCACAGCCATCCCACAGTCCCAGGCTGCACCCCGGGGATCCCATCACAATAAGTTAGTTGTTAACTGAGAAGTATAAGCAGTGACATGTGTCAGCAAATCAGCTGCTTACCCCTCTCATGCCTGAATATTGGTCAAATTTGCAGATGACACAAAAATTGGGGGATAGTAAATAATGAAGAGGACAGGTCACTGAATGGTTGGTCACTCTGGATTGGTTGGTAACCTGAGTCAAAGCAAACAATATGTGTTAAGCATTGCCAACTATCACGCTGTATATAAGTACCCCAACTTTCACAATAAGCTAAAAGTCAAGCTAATCCCATTTCAAAACAGGGTGAGTAGAAGCCAATCCCTAAAAGAACCACAACACTCTGTTACTAGACCCCCGGCATGCAGTGTGCGACTGTGGGGGGGCCGCTGTGCACCTCTGAACCCTCTCCCTCTCGTTACCCCTGCTTGTCCCCTCCTTGACTCACCTTCCCAACACCAGGTAACACTCAAGAAACAAAACAAAAACTAATTGGTTAAAAAAAATTAGTTACACGGTAACTATAAATTGGGTGAATAAATTCCTGATAGGATGTAGTGTTACTGACCCCAAGGTGTGACTGATATTAAGTGAGGCACATATTATTCAAAACAGTCTTGTTCAGTGTCTGGCTCTCAATATTAAATCCTGATGCAGCAACGCTACAGGTGCATCACAGAGCAATACAACAAATGGATCAGCGAAGTCGTTCCTGTTTCCTGCCCAGTAAAATTTACCAAAGAGTGACAACCAGCAGTATGGGTAACCTCTAACATGAGTGAACAGTCCTGTGCAGTAACTCATTACGTTTATAAATAAAACATTTATATATAAAAGCCTCATTTGTAATGTTATTACTCAAAATTTCTGTTTTTCTTCTCCTACACACAGCACTGGGGGACACACTGCAATAATGCCAATCCCAGTATTTCAAAACACTCAACCTACTGCCAATAACAACACAGGTGGTAACTGTAATTGCCCGAATAGGAATTTGTCACAAGGGGCAAACCTCAGCACTGAGACTAGGAAAGGATTGTTGTTTGAATATAAAGTGCTGTCATATATACACATACTTTCTATGCATCCATACCCACATGTAACATACTGATATATACACCATATCTATATTATCCATACATATTCATTATCTAAAATTGCCCCCAAAGCGCAATCGTAAACCTACATTTCAAAGGCATGGTCCCGGGCCTAACATTCCCAGGTCTACTATAAGGGACTAAAAACAATTTAAAAATAAATCTGTCCATCAGTCGTATGCGGGAATGTGCAGTCTATGGGACAGATGGGGCATATATGTGCAGATGGGAAAGTAAGGTGGCCACATAGCACTGTTTAGCCCACCGGGTCACCTTCTGTCCATCCATAAAAAGACAAAAAGTGGGGGAATGTAGTAGGAAAAGTGCCTGAGACCTAAGATCTTTTACCAGAGGAGTGGCACGATGCTTGAGGCCTGAGCTAAAGTAGACAAATCTTTACTTACTTAAAGCAAAGACAAACTGTGAGGAAGAGTTAGGACCTGCTCAGAGAATCTGACAAGAACAGGGCTGATATTGCAGAAATACACCTTCCTAAGGAGTGCTAGTCACAGAGCGTTCACGCAAACACATCCCAATATCAAGTGGTACCAGAACATTCCAATATCATGGATGGTTCAAAAACATTTCCCAAGGATAACAGGAACACATTGACCCCCGTGAAAAGATAAGGTCAGAATGACAATACATAATACAGATGTTTTTATCAAACCAGCACGTAGAAGGAGATGGGTGATAACTAGCCCTATCAGGGGACAGTAGCTAATTATGTCAGGGGGCAGTACGTAACCAGTGTGTGTCGGAATATAAAGACGTATCTCAGAGGGAGTGTCTCTGTCTAGTCTAGGGAAAAACGAAAAGTCTCGTTGTTCACTGAGCTGGTTGATTGTTACAGGCATACACGTATTTGTGGTCTGGTAGAGTCTGCAGGATACTAGTACCGAGCTTCATCAACAACATCTTGGTCATTGGGGAGTTCACTCGAGGTCTACTGTGCCAATTGTGTGTGTGTGCAGAGCTGGGCCAGCACACAGGGAGAACACACACACACAGTCCAACATCTAACCACAGTGACCAGGGTGCTGCTGGAATGAGGTCAGCCTAGGATGGAGGGAGGGAACAGACAGGGGGTCAGAATATGAGGCGAGGTTGAACCATATGAGGAGGAAAGATCCATGATTCTTTCCACTGCTGAAATGACTGAAGTTACGTAAATAACATTCAATAACAACAATTGGAAACCAAACTGAGTCAAGGTTGTGACACCCGGGCTGCAGTTCTGTGGCTTGCAGGGGCAAAGAGACCCTGAGACCTGCTCACACACACTCGGGGCCAGGAAAGGTCCCATCACTGGACTTGGACCAACAATCAAAATGAAAATATGAATTTCAGCAGTGCCGCCTACCTGTCTGCCTACACCCTCTGCCTGCCCCACAACCCCCAGTGCTCCCCACCTATTCGTCTACATACCCCTGCCTCCCCACATGCTCCAGCACGTGCCTGCCTGTCCGTGTACCCCCTGCTTGCCCCAACAACACCCATCTCTGCCTGCCTGTCCATATACACCCCATGCCTCCAGAACTGCCCACCTGTCCATTTACACCTCCAACCTGCCCCCACAACACCCATCACTGCCTGTCTGTGTATACCCCCTGACTGCTCCACAGCCCCCAGAGCTGCTGCTGCTTCTCTGTGTACACTGCGCCGTTTGCCCCCACAACCAACAGCGCTACCTGCCTCTCCATGCACCCTCCTGCCTCCCCACAAGCCCCAGCACTGCGGCTTTTCCATGTACCACCTGCATGGCCCAACAACCCTCATTACTGCTCACTTGTCTGTGTACCTGCCCCCTTCCTGCCCCCACAGCCCTGAGCATTGTCTGCCTCTCCATGTGGGTCCACCACACCCACGACTTCCAGCGCTGCCACACAGTGACACCCCTCACCCAGGAACAAAACCATGGGCCAGACCCCACAGCGACAGTTCACAGAAATACCTCCTCAGACAAGTTAAACTGAGTATCTCCCTGCAGCAGTGAAATGGGGGAGATCAGAATTAACAGCCTCTGTGGGGGCGAAGGGAACGCCAACAGCTTCTCAGCCTGTGCAGGGTGTTGGGGGGGTAGGAATAGAGAGAGCGGGAAGGATTGACAATGGAGGCAGGACCATTCACTCTATTATCACAGTTTATTGCATCACAGTTGTTATGATACTCCCCGCCCCTACACACACACACTGTGCATTCCTGGACCTCCTCTGCTGAGATTTACAACCCTGCCTGGTTTCCTCCATGCCAGAAACACACTTTTCTTTTTACTGGTTTTTGGTGCTTCTCATCCTCTCCAGAACCAGAGATGTCGGGGCACAGAGAAAGTAGACCCCTTCCTGAAAAATGTACTATCCTCCTTGTTCTGAACCTTTAAGCCTGTGAGTTTGAGATTTCAGCAGTTCTCCTCTCAGATCTTCTTTAGGCCAAACAAGCTCACTCATTCTTAGAGGCCACGGGACGACTCCAGTTGAAGTCACTGGAGGATCATGCCCGGTGTAAATCAGGGCATTTATTTAAGTCCCTACATGTGGATTTAGAGTGAATTCATGCCACTGTTGGTTGATTTGCCATTGAAATCAGTGAAACCAGATTCACCTGTACTCTTTAACTTTCGGCTCTGAGATGTGAAAATCATGGCTTCAGGTCCTGCTCCAGATAGTACTATTCTGTTAGGGTTAGGGTTAGGGTCACGGTGCTCAAAGAGTCTGAAGAAAATCCCCAGTTTATGTGGCATTCTGAGATGGGGTATGAAATGGGGATTTCAAACATGTTGGCCCTGATTTTGATCTCAGGGAGGCCTGTGTCAAACGGGAGTGACCGACTGAAAGCAGAATGTGGGAGCAGAATCTGGCCAGTGTGTGACCCATTTTTGTTGTGAACCCTCTGGTAACACAGATACCCACTGTAGAGGCTTTGGCTGCACTTCCCAACAGGGCAGTGGAGTTGCTGAATTGCAAAACTTGAGTGAACCAGAGGAAAAACCAGACACCCCCAAAAAGACAGCTAATGAGACAGAAGGATACAGGGAGGTTCCAAGGTTCAAGTCAGGAACCATCAGGGCAGAAATTCACCAGCACAGCAACTTAAACTGTTTAGTATTGTGAGAAAGACAAGAGATTTACCTGGTAAATTGGAACTACAAATGTACTAGAAATCATTTAGACAAATTCTTGTTTTTAAGATCAGAATCTTGTCTCTGACTGAGCCCTGAGCACTAACTCTAATGCAGAAACAAGCAACTCACCAAAATCCCGCTCAGCAGAGAGAGGAAATCTCCTTACAGCGACAGGAAGGCAGAGCCCTGAGAATCGGTTTTGGAATTTCACTTCTCCCACTCGGCATACTGGACAGCATCTTTTATGTCTCCTGTACAGTCCCTGAGGACTCTCTGGTTGGCTAAGACTCCTGGAGAATTCCCTGAGCTCTGTGAAGAGTGGAAAATAGACCCTTGAAAAATTCATCCTGAGAGCCTCCCCAGGGAGTGAAGAAATGATTTGCAGATACCAGGAGCTCAGATTTTCAGGGCAAACTGAATCTCGCAGACTGTTCAGCCTAGCAATTGACGATGGCTTTGTTTTCTGTCTGTAGCCTCTGAAGTCAGTGCTACACTGTGAGGTGACATGATCCCGAATTGATACAAGGTGAAGGGCCTGGAAAAGGATTTCTTCTCCCAGGATTATGGCATCAAAGGTATTTGCCCGTATCCCTTTGTGAGATCTAATATTGAATATATATCTGGCAGCTCCCAGTGTTCGTCTACTCTTTGCAGCAAGTATTCCAATACTGTGTTGATCTTTCAGAAATCCATGCAGAATTGGGTTGTGCTAACCTCTGTCAGAACTAATACAATGGGACTTCTCCACTCACTGTGTGATTCCTTCAGCACTCCAAAGTCCAGAATCACCTGAAATTCACTGAGATTCCCAAATCTGTTGCCCAGGGACCATTTTTATTTTATTATTTTATTTTAGGTCGCTGTGCCCTGCTGGGGCGAGAACACAGTGGTAAAGGAATCAAATATCTGCTATGTCTGGATCTTTTCTTCAGGCTACAGTCCCTCCCCCACACTTACATTACAGAGGCCTGGGGGCCTAATTTGCACTCCAGAGGGTCTGAGTGTTATGAGATGTGACCTCTGCGGAGCAGTCTGGGCCGTGCAAACTGCTGTGCCCCTCTAACCACCCAGCTGGGCTGGCCCTTGTTCACACTGCTTTGCTGGTGATTCAGCCTCTCCAGGCCCTGTTATCACCCACCATGACAGCAGAGGGCAGCAACACACCCAAACTGAGCTACCCAAGGGCTTACCTGAACCACCCAAGTGCAAACCGTGGACATCAGCCAATTTCCCAGCTCCTGAGGCTCACAACCCGCACTGGAGTATAAACCCACCTTTATACTGTCTGGCTCTGCACAGGGATCTGCACAATGTGTGCTCACTAATAGAGTTCCCCTCCCCTTGATGTGGGAAGGATATTTAACACGTCTGTGTTAATCAAGCTGAGAGTTTCCCCAGACACGCAAAGGCGGACTGATTTTGATAAATGGAAAAATAAGTGTAATTACAAAGAGATGGATGTTAAGCGATTAAAAGTGACCATAAACAGGTCAAAGGAGATTACCTAGCAAATAAAAAAACCTGCAAACTAAGCCTAAAATCCTAGATAGATTGGATATAAATTAGCAATTTTTAATCCTGTCTGGTGATACAAGCAATCCACCAGGTTTCCATACAGGGGCTAGAAATGCTTTCAACCTGGAATCAGCACTTCTCCCAGTTCAGTCTTTTTTTCCCAGGTGACAAGTATAAGAGGGGTAGCCATGGTAGTTTTTATCCACAAAAACAAGGAGGAGTCTGGTGGCATCTTAAAGACTAACAGATGTATTTGGGCATAAGCTTTTGCGGGTAAAAAACTCCACTTCTTCAGATGCAACTAGCATCTGAAGTGGTTTTTTTACTCATGAAAGCTTATGTGCAAATACATCTGTTAGTCTTTAAGGTGCCACTGGACTCCGCATTGTCTGTCTTTCTCAGGTGTTTCCGGAAGTTCTCTTGTGTGGGGAGTGAGGCCACTAGATGATGTCACACCCAATCTTATATAGCTTTAACATATGGAGGAAACCCTTTGTTCCAAAAAAAAATCAAAAAAAAATCCCCATCTAGTTTGTGGAAAAATACAGGTACCCATATGGAGTTCCATGTCATGTGGTCTGGACACATGACCTTGCGTGCCCTGCTATGCTAAAGCAGCCATTACCCAAAGGCTATCTGAAGTGTCAATCAGAGGATAGGCAAACACAAGGAATTTGCCTGGGGGGAGTTCCCACAGAGGTTTTTTTTACCTTTCAGGTTTGTGTGAACAGTGAATACAATATCTGAAGAGGCTTTTAGAAGAAGACAATATGAATAGTGAGCAAGCAGCTGTTGTGACCTGCACAGGTTGTTCCATGTTTGTCTTTCTCTTGGAGGACAGAAGCGACTTTGTGTGTATGAACTGCAAGGTGGTCTCCATATTAGAAGAAAAGCTTAAAGGACTAGAGACCCACGTATCAACCCTGCTTTGCATCAGAGAAAATGAAGACTTTCTTCATTTCATTCTGCAGGCAAAAAATGCTGAAGAATCAGAGAGGGCAACTCAGAAGGGGGAAAAAAATGGCAGCATGTGACCTCGAGAAGAAGAAAGAGGAGAACCCATGTACTCCCAATGCACATAGAGGTCAGAAATCGTTTTCAGGCTCTTTGCACAGGTATTATTGCAGAGAATGGTTAGTAGAGTAGAAAGAGGGTCTGAAACAAGACCTTGCACTAGAGGCCCAGTATGAGGCCTTCAGCCTGAGCAAGAGTTGCAGCTAGAAGCAAGCACTGCTCACAGGTGTAGCATAGCTCAGCCAGCCTCTGAGTCAGACCGAGTGTGAGGAGAAGTACAGCCTCTGGCAGGAAAAGAGCTGAGGCTGCAAAGTAAACACATCTAGGTTAGAATCATTGGCTCCTGTACCTAGCACTAGGAGCCCCTAGTACATGAATTACTAAGACATCCTTACACCAGAGAGAGAACTAAAATCTTCGGACCTCTGAGGTATCATGACATGATTAACAAAGATGTTTTGGTTATACCACCCCACATATTGGGGATGGGTAGGCTTAGGTGACATTATAGGGTGGCACATTGGCCCAGGGGATGCTGGCGGGTCCATCCAGTGTTCCAGCTGTTCTGTTGTATCAGAGGGCTCATATTTGAAGGGTCCTCTAAGATGTAGGGCACTTCTCATTGCGCTTCACTACAATAAATCGGGGCTCTGGTGCCTTCGTTGCTCAGCTAATCTGTGGTTGTGTCAATTTCTTCGACTGAGGAGTGTTGTGTCAGTTACCTGCAGCAACTGTGACAGCATACACAGAGGGGTATGCACACAGCACAACAACATCTGTCAGCACTCTCAACAAACACTGATGACAATTTGGACGAGCCGTCTGTGGGAAGGGATCAGAAGGAGACCCCATCGATTGGAAGGCATGGGATGCATTGTTCTAGGGATGGGGGTTCCATGACCACCTCTCCCAAGAAGAGGCGACAGTTGGCAGTGGTCATGGACTCCCTCCTAAACCCAAAACTGTACGCAATACTCCAGATGTGGCCTCACCGGTGCTGAATAGAGGGGAATCATCACTTCCCTCAATCTGCTGACAATGCTCCGACCAATGCAGCCTGTTATACCATTAGTCTTCTTGGCAACAAGGGCACACTGCACTTAGGATGGAAGAATCCCATGCACTGCTATAGGCTGGGGACTGATTGGCTAAGTGGCAGTTCTGAAAAAAAGAGAAGGGGGTGGTAGTTCAGGCGTTGGTTAAGTTGGTTAAGAAAGTAAAGGTCCTTTGGGAGGTGGCCTGAGAGTCAGTAGTGTGGGTGAAACAGCTGAGCACCAGTATATAACTATATTCTCTTCTTCTCAATCTACTGTTTTTTTCCCTACAATCTCCCCCCACCACCCACTCATTCTTGTTTTCTGACATTTAATGAAGGGTGCTTTGAATACTTCTGTAAAATATTTTTGGACAAAACAAGATAAACATCTGCTGGATTCCACTGACATTATTTTGGAGTAAAAGATCCATGGGTAACCATGGAGATAAATGTTTTACTGCCTTTTAAACAATCCCAAGGTAAAACCTGCACAGGGGTAAGGCAGCTGTTGTGTAGGGGTCATATTTGGTAACTAAGTGAATTTAGCAGGAATTAAGACTACAGAGTATGGAGGGAAGTTAATGGGGAAACTGTGGATCTGTTAAAAAGTAACAGTTGTGGGAGGAGAATTCATGGTTTATGACAGGCAAAAGAGAATTAATTTTTGTGTGTGTAAATAATTTTGTGTAGTTATGTATGGTTTTAAGGACCTAAACAAATGCTCATGGTTTGTAAAATCTTGTTTGCTGTTGCAGAAAAACTGAACATCCTTCTGGGTTATATTAGCAGGAATGTTGTAAGCAAGATATGTGAAGTAATTCTTCCGCTCTACTCTGCTCTGATTAGGCCGCAACTGGAGTATTGTGCCCAGTTCTGGGTGCCAAGTTTCAGAAAGGATGTGGACAAATTGGAGAAAGTCCAGAGAAGAGCAACAAAAATGATTAAAGATTTAGAAAACATGACCTCTGAGGGAAGGCTGAAAAAATTGGGTTTGTTTAATCTGGAAAAGAGAAGACTGAGAGGGAACATGATAGCATGTATGTAAAATGTTGTTACAAGGAGGAGGAATAAAAACTGTTTTTCTTAACCTCTAAGGATAGGACAAAAAGCAATGGGTTTAAACTGCAACAAGGGAGTTTTAGGTGGGACATCAGGAAAATCTTCCTAACTGCCGGAGTGTTTAAGCACTGGAATAAATTGTCCAGCGAGGTGGTGGAATCTCCATCATTGGAGATTTGTAAGAGCAGGTTAGACAAACACCTGTCAGGGCTGGTCTAGATAATACTTAGTCCTGCCATGAGTGCAGGGGACTGGACTAGACGACCTCTCAAGTTTCCTTCCAATTCTGTTATTCTGTGATGCTCTCATATTGCAATGCAATTGTAAGCAAGCTGTCCTTGTCCCCCGCCCCGGTTTTATCAGCCCTTTTGCCCCAGGTTATCTTACTTTTCTTTGTTGTCTCTCATTTGTGATCATAATAAAATTTAAGGGTTTAGCTAAAACCCTAACCCTAACCCTAACCCTAAGATAGTCAAAACTAGGGTGACCAGATGACAAAACTGAAATATCGGGATGTGAGGGGGGGTGGCAGAGGAAAAAAAAAAGCCACCGTAGCATGACCCCCCCCACACCAGCTCGCTTCGTCTCCACCTCCCCCCATAGGGGAAGGTGCCCAGCTGGTGCAATCCCGCAGGCGACCCCGGAGTGGGGGCAGCAGGCCCCAGTCCCCCCATCCCTCTCAGGTCCCGCAGGGGATCGAACGGGGCTGCCGCTGCCTCCACATGGCCAGAAGTGAAGCATCATCAGGCAGTGGGGGGTGGGGCTGGGGGCGGGGCCAGGGTGAGGATTTGAGGAGGGATCCAATGGGGGAAGGAGGGGGCAGAGTCAGGGCAGGGGGCATGAGACCCTCCGGGCTCTGCCTGTGCACGGGAGTGGAGGGCAAAATTGCTTCTTTGTCCAGTGTCCCGACTGAACATCATTCGGAACACGGGACAAACAAGCAAATATCGGGACAGTCCCGATAAAATCGGGACGTCTGGTCACCCTAGTCAAAACACTCCACTGATGCTCCAGCTGTCCTAGGTCTCCACAAAGCAATGGCAAAAATGAGATATCAGCGAATATAGGTCATGAAGGATTTAGAACTGCAAGCAATTTAATCACCTGGACATTTCATGGCAAACTCTGTTCCATGTGTTTTACAAATTCCAAGATGAAATCTCAACACCTACTTTTGATGTCTTTCACAACAGGAATGGCTAGTGTGTGTTTTAAAACTTCCAGCTGAAAGCAACTCCAAAATCAACTGCATAAAGCGGTAAGTTATTTGACTCCAAGGTGATGCCGTGGTTTAACACAGTAGTCTGTAACCCAGGGTTTCAGAACTTCCAGCAGGGGCAACGTAACTATTTTACTCCAGGCAGGAATAAATCAATGGGAACACAGCCATTCTGTCCGATCAAGGATTAAATGCAAGTCAGCATGCTCTTGTCTAACACTGCAGTTTATTAGATTGTAGCTCACAGAGACATAAGCAATAGGTCTAGAACATCCCAGATATTTACCTAACATCTGGAACAGAATTGAGGAATAAACAGCAGGTTTGCAGTGGCCAGTTGGTCACCCACTGGGGAGAAAGGGTGTCAGGAGAAAGGTCTCTCAAAATGGCTTCAGAAGACTGCTCCAAAGTGCAATAAGTTAGTTAATTTTTTATAACTACTACAAAACACAGAGGTCATAGTAACCCCTACTGCATCATCACATCCATTTATCTTCTCTCATTCTCACTTATTTACTTGTCTGTCCACTCCTCCTAGTGTAATTAGCAGAAACTCCCTGCTAGATTTTGATCTTGCATCTAAAAGCCCAGTTTCTAATCAACTCTTAACTATGTGGTGTTCTATATTATTAATTCATTGTGGCCAATGAACATCAAATGGTTGCAATTAGATTGATCACATTCTGGGGTAACAAATCCAGGCTAACCTAGTGCAGTTCCAAAACTCTATCTTGTCACTCAGGTTTAAAGACAACAGCACTAGGTGAGCACATTCTGCAGATGTATTTGAGAACTTTGTCACAAAGTTCTTTGGTTTTGATCCCATAAATGATAGGGTTGAGCATGGGGGGAATGAGGTAACTGAGGTTCGACAAGATGATGTGAACGTGCGGTGCAATGCCCTGACCAAATCTGTGTGTCAGAGAGGAGAAGAGTCCAACAGGATAAACCATTAGTAGAGCACAGATATGGGCTGTGCAGGTGTTGAGGGCTTTCTGGTGGGCTTCTTTGGAGGAGATTCTGAGGACGGCCTTGATGATCAGACCATAGGACAAGCCAATGAGCATCAGGTCAAACCCAATAATTACAAATGCCATCACCAAGCCGTATGCTCTGCTGGTTGTGATGTCCCCACATGACATCTTTGCCACCGCTATGTGGTCACAGTACGTATGGGGGATAATGCGGTTGGCACAGAATGGCTGTATGCTTAGGAGCAGGGGCATAGGCAGAATGAAGAGAACAGCTCTTATCATACCCAGTAGCCCTAGCATAGCTATTCGTGCATTGGTGAGGATGGTGGCATATCTCAGAGGGTTACAAATGGCAACATAGCGATCGAAGGCCATTGTCACTAGCACGGACGAGTGTAAAGTAGAAACTGCGTAAAAGAAGAACATCTGGGTGACAGTTTATAACAAATAGACTGGTAACTATTTTATAGTTATTAACAATCAAGAAAGGGGGGTTAACCAGTGAGGTGGCAAGATTTACAGACGGTAGCACATTATTTTGTCCATAGTCAGCTCCAGAAAAGCCCTTAGAGGGAGCTAACCAAATCTGGTGAATGGACACCATGCTGGCAGATGAACTTTGATGTCATTAACTGCAATGTGTTTGCCCATTGGAGGGAAAAGCTTGAATTCCTCAAACACCTAAAAAGGTTCTAATTTAAACATATGAGCCCAGGGCAGGGATCTGTGCCCTATGGTACACTGCTCCAAGAAACCCGAACCACAGTGCAAGCACGGACAGAAACTAAGCATAACACTGGGTTCCAGGAGGAGTGGGATGGGGAATTGTGCAGAAAATATGTCATGTGGTCAGTCAAGTCAATATTTCATGATCCTCTAGACTCCTCTGTGTAGTACTGGGCGCCCTTCTCACACAGGATATTGCAGAGCTATAGGGATTGAGGCAAGGGCAACAAGAATGCAGAAGGACCCTTGAAAATTATCACACAGAGAGAGTTTGAAAACACTGTGAATGTTACCTTAGAAAGGAGATGAATTAAAGGGGACATAGAGTCATAGAATCATAGTATATCAGGGTTGGAAGGGACCTCAGGAGGCAATCTAGTCCAACCCCCCGCTCAAAGCAGGACCAATTCCCAACTAAATCATCCCAGCCAGGGCTTTGTCAAGCCTGACCTTAAAAACCTCTAAGGAAGGAGATTCCACCACCTCCCTAGGTAACCCATTCCAGTGTTTCAGCACTCTCTGAGTGAGAAAGTTTTTCCTAATATCCAATCTAAACCTCCCCCACTGCAACTTGAGACCATTACTCCTTGTTCTGTCATTGGGTACCACTGAGAACTGTCTAGATCCATACTCTTTGGAACCCCCCTTCAGGTAGTTGAAAGTAGCTATCAAATCCCCCCTCATTCTTCTCCTGTGCAGACTAAACAATCCCAGTTCCCTCAACCTCTCCTCCTAAGTCATGTGCTCCAGCCCCCTAATCATTTTTGTTGCCCTCCGCTGGACTCTTTCCAATTTTTCCACATCCTTCTTGTAGTGTGCGGCCCAAAACTGGACACAGTACTCCAGATGAGGCCTCACCAATGTTGAATAGAGGAAATGATCACATCCCTCGATCTGCTGGTAATGCCCCTACTTATACATCCCAAAATGCCATTAGCCTTCTTGGCAACAAGGCCATACTGTTGACTCATATCCAGCTTCTCGTCCACTGTAACCCCTAGGTCCTTTTCTGAAGAACAGCTTCCTAGTCATTCAGTCCCTAGTCTGTAACAGTGAATGGGATTCTTCCGTCCTAAGTGCAGGACTCTGCACTTGTCCTTGTTGAACCTCATCAGGTTTCTTTTGGCCCAATCCTCTAATTTGTCTAGGTCCCTCTGTATCCTGTCCCTACCCTCCAGCGTATCTACCACTCCTCCAAGTTTAGTGTTATCTGCAAACTTGCTGAGAGTGCAGTCCATGCCATTCTCCAGATCATTAATGAGACATGAGAAAAGTCTGCAAAATACTGACTGGTACAGAGTACATTGAGAATGTGTTCCCCAGTCTTATAACACAAGATCAAGAGTGCATTCATTTACACTAAAATGTGGCAAATTCAAACTCTACAATACTGACTGGCAGATAAGTAGTTGAGGCCATGAGTTAAGGAAGAATCAGAACGAATTTGGACATAGTGAGACTATTCAGGAACAATTCAGTTACAGTTTTACAACTAAATAAATATTTTGAAAATCTATACGCCCATGTGGATCAGGGCACAAGCCAATCTCTCAGTGTCAGGCTTTAGGGTGACAGTATCATTGCGGTCAAATCACACACATCCCATCAGTCTACTGCTGGGTTTCTTACACCTTCTTCTGCAGCAGCTGCGGCTGTCACTGTCGGAGAGAGGACACTGGGCTAGATGGACCATAGGTCTGATCCACAAGGCCATTCCTACATTGGAAATGAGCGAAGTTTCCCCCATGGAAACAGACATTGTCATGCTGGGTTATAACTTTGTGCTCTGCAGAATGGTCATGAAGGGCACAAGGGTCCTGGTATTTAGGGCTGCGGGTTTGAACCTCTGTTACTTCCTGTTTCATTTGGTGAGGCACTTTCTGTAACAAGAGAAGCCGTACAGGTGCCTGTCTTAGCATTTGCCCCTTGTGTGTGAGATTTCTCTCTGGTGAGACACATTCACTGATCACCCCTCAGCCAAGGGAGCAGGTGTGACAGGAGGCACCTCACCCCCTGTGGAGGAAGAGCTGTGGGGAGCCTGGGTGTCTCTGAGACTGCAGGATCCAGGTGTAACAATGTTGCCTCTGGCAGGACACAACGGAGAGTATCAATTCAGGACAAATTGCTTAGAGCGGGGCAGCCAGAGCCAGTTTCCCATTATCGCCCCCAGCATCACTCCTTATGGGGATGACTGGTTGTCACGGAGTGTTTGGGAGTCAGGCCCCTGCACCCGCCACTTCCTGCGATTCACCTTGACTCTCAGTCAGCCAGTAAAACAGAAGGTTTATTCGATGACAGGAACACAGTCTAATACAGAGCTTGTAGGTACAGGCAACAGGACCCCATCAGTCAGGTCCATCTTGGGCCTCTCTCCATTTCCCCAGACAGCTCCAACCTGAAACTTCTTCCAGCAGTCTACCCCAGACACACACTCAGGTCATCCTCCAGCCTTTGTCTAGTTTCCCGGTGTGACGTTATTGACATAATCTGTAACTGTGTAGATCACTGTTGTGACAACAGTTATATATTTGCAGCAAATATTGTATAAAGGTTGTAGTGTAAGGGGTCTATGGAAAGGTTATGGTTTGCTGGTTATGATTATCCTGTCTATATGTATGTATCATTTTTATAGTTGAAGTTATGAATACTGGCTCTATACTGTCTGTATTTCAAACTTATGCTATGCTTCTGGGTGACACCCCAAACAAGTTGGTGTTAGCTCTGCCTAGCCTGCTTGATGACCCATTAAGGACCATCAGCGACACAATTGACCCATTGAGAGAAGGCAGATACACCTTGTGACTCAGCAAAGTATGCAGGGACATGCCCGTGTGACTCCAAACTCCATTTTGCTGTAATTTTCCACAGTAAGAACAAAGAGGTTCGTACACCTGGAAAAGACTATAAAAGGCTGATGCCTCATCTCCATCTTGTCTTCAGTCCTGATTCATACCTCTGGAGGAACTTTGCTACACTGAAGCTTTGAACCAAGGGCTGAAAGACCCATCCCAGCGGGGGATGTACTCCAGAGACTTGATTTAAACCTGCAGTTTATTCCATCACTGCTACCAGCCTGAACTAAGAACTTTGCCATTGCTGGATGTAACTGATTCCATTTAACCAATTTGAGCTCTCAGCTCTATCTTTTTCCTTTTATGAATAAACCTTTAGATTTTAGACTCTAAAGGCTTGGCAACAGCGTGATTTGTGGGTAAGATCTGATCTGTAAATTGACATAGGTGTGGGGCTTGGTTCTTTGGGATCGAGAGAACCTTTTTTCTTTTACTGGGGTATTGGTTTTCATAACCATTTGTCCCCATAATGAGTGGCACTGGTGGTTATACCAGGAAACTGGAGTGTCTTAGGGAATTGCTTATGTGACTTGTGGTTAGCCAGTGGAGTATGTAGTAAGAGGAGGCCCTGAAACAAAGTTTTGTGTCAGAGGCCCAGTCTGAGGCCTGAAGCCTGAACCAAAGTACTTCTAGGCATTGCTAAGCAAAAGCTGGCCTGTGAGACAGAGGCAGGCCCCGCTCACAGAAGTTGGCGAGAAGAGGGTTGTTAGAAGCAGGTGCATCCACACATAACTGCTAAAAAGAGGAACTTGTGCCAAGATGACATCAGGATACTCCACAGAGATAACAAGGAACAGGCAGGTGCATCTTAAAGACAGGGTCAAAAGGACAGCATGATGGATAGCTCTATCTGTTTGAAACAACAGGATCAAAGGAGGAGACAGCACCCTAATGAGCTAAGAGGCTGTACCTCAATACCTCAGGAGGGATGAGTAATCTGTCCTGTAACTGTATAAAAATAAGTCCCGGAGTGTGCATCTTTGTCTGGCCTAGGGGGCAGTGGAAAGTCCCGCCACTGACTGAGATGGTCCATTGTCAGGGGGCACAAATTTGTAGTATGTCTTGTAGAGTCTACGGGAAACTATTACTGTGCTTCGGTTGACAATAAACCTGGCTTGGGTTCCTTTACTACAGTCTGTGGTCTTTGGGGGTTCTCTCGGGGTTTGCTGTATCAGTGATCAGCGCAGAGCCAGGGCAGCACACAGAGGGAACCCGCACGCAGCCGACTGTTATCATCAAACAAGAGCAGAGCACCACATCGGTAGCTACTGACAACAGGGTAAAACCAAAGTCCTCTCTGTCTGGCTGGTTTGGTTTCCCTTAGAGGTGGAAAAAACCCAGCCTTGGGCTGTAACTGCCCTGCTTTAAGCAACTTGTCCTGAACTGGCACTCTCAGTTGGGTCCCGCCACAGCCAGCATCGTTACACTCCAATCAGTATGAATTTCTTTCCTGGTTTGCCTCTCCCTCAGTGTGGGGAGCACAGTGCTCACTTTTGTACCAAGCTGAGATTCCCCCCCTCACTACCCCGAGACACTTCACTTAACGGCATCCTGGGTTTAGATTAAAACACCAAACGAGTTTATCAGTTACACCTGGGGTTTCTCAGGTTGCCACACACAGGTTAGAAATCCCTTTGCCCGTAGTCCAGCACTTCCCCTCAGTCAGGCTTATTTCCTAAGGTGTTTCCCGTCCTCTTGTGTGGAGAGTGAAGAGCCAGCGATGATGTCACTCCCTGATATTAGCTTTAGCACAGAGCGGGAACCCTTTCTTTCAAAGCTCTGTACCCTTCCCACAAACTGCTCTGGGAACCAACTCCCCAGAATGCAGCGCAGAACTACGTGGCCTGGTCACGTGCCCTTGTGGAGTCACAGCATCTATTACTTACAGGCCGTTTGGAGCATTCCCAGAAACCTTCCTAAGGCCTCTTGTCTTCCCTACTGGCGCATTTCTCTGAATAGGCCCTTCCCAACCAGCTCCCTAGACTGAAGGCATCTTGCCTAGTGGGCATTACCCAGGTGTAACAACAAATGAAAACAGATACATAATCAACATTCATGACTTCAGGTACACAAACGATACATGCATACAGATAGGATAATCATATTCAGAACATCATAACTTTTCCAATGACAACTTACACGACACATCTTACATGAAATGTGTCACAAATATGCTATAATCACATCATAATAATATCACTATGAGACATAGGGGGGTGCCATGTCACACAAAGGTCAATGGTTCTTTCTACCGTGAAATGCCTGAAGTTACATAACAACAACAAGTGTTGGAAATAAAGCTGAGTAAACGTTGTGACACCCGGGCTGCAGCTCTGTGGCTTGCCAGGGCAAGGAGACCCTGAGACCAGCACAAATGCACTCGGGGCCCGGAACGTTCCCAGCACTGGCCTTGGACTAACAATTACAAAAAAAAATTAATTTCAGCAGTGCTGCCCACCTGGCACGTACATCCCGCTGCCTGTCCCCAACACACCCAGCTCTGCTTGTCTGTCCTGTATACCCGCTACCTGTCCCCATAACCTTCAGTGCTTCCCAATTGTCTGTGCACACACCCTGCTTGCCTCCACTACCCTCAGCACTGCCCACCTGCCCATGTGCACCCTGCTTCCTTCCTCCATAACCCCCAGTGCTGGATACTTGTCCATGTAGGTCTCCAACCCCCCACAACTTCCAGCCCTGGCACACAGAGCTGCCCCTCACCCAAAAGCAAAAACAGGAGCAAGACCCCCACAGAGGCACCACACAGAAACATCTCCTCAGACTAGGTTAAACTCAGTGTCTGCCTGCACCTGGGAAAAGGGGGAGATCAGCCTGATCTCCGTTTCAGAGGGTGAAGGGAACCCCAGCAGCTGCTCAGCCTGTGCAGGGAAGGAGAGAGGGACCGACCCAGCAGGAGGGAGAGAGGATGTGGAGACTAAAAATAGCCAGCGTGAGTAATTCCTCCTCAAAACGGCATAAATCTTTAATGTACTGCAGTCCATTAGTAACCCAGACACCCCTTTCTGAGGCTGCTTTTCCATGTTGGCAATGGCTGGCGTTACCACGAGGCTGCAGTAGGGCTGCTCACAGGAGGAGGGACGGTCGAGATGGGGGATGGTGGCAGATACAACCTGGTACAATGTGCTCTATGTTATGTTACAGTCTGAGACACACACACCACCGGTCCTAGGGGACTTGTGATGCCTCTTTGGTCTATGCATTAGGCAGGACGTTCATTCCTGATTCCACACAGTTAAGGACTCCAAGCCACTGTGATCTGGATACTGCATATCTCCACTCATATCCCCACACTCTGTGTTCATGCATCTACGAAAGGTAAGATTTCTTACACCGCCTGCTTTCCTCTCAGGCAGAAACATTCTTTTTCTTTTTTCCTTACTGCCTTTTGGGCTTCTTGAACTGGAAATGCGGGGGCACAGAAAGAGCAGACCCCTCCGCCTGCCCTAATTTTTTTTTATCTTGCTTGATGTGAACCTCTAAACCTCTGAGTGAGATTTCAGGAACTCTGATGTTAATTCTTCTTTTGTCTAAATGAGCTCACCCATCCTTAGACGCCACAGAATGACTCCATTTGAAGTCATTGAAGGCTCATGGCCGGTGTAAATCAGGACATGTATTTAAGTCCCTACATGTGGATTTAGGGTGAACTCCTGGCCATGTTGGGAGTTTTGCCATTGATCTCAATGAGATCAAGATTTCCACAGTTAGTGTTTAACTATAGGCTCCCAGCTGTGAAAATCAAAGCTTTGGGTCCTGCTACAGAGAGCGCTATTTTGTTAGAGTGATCAAAGTGTCCCCTATGTTGATATTACGTTCTTATTTTGTTCTCAGGAAGGCCAGTGAAGGCAGAATGTTAGAGCAGAATTTGGCCAGTGCACGGCCCATTCTTTTTGTGAACTCTCTAGTAACACAGATACCCACTTTTCCTATAGTTTCCAACAGGGCAGTGGGTTACTGAATTGGAAATCTTGAATGAATCAGAGGATAACCTGCATAAACTTAAAAAAATAAAAATAAAAAAGGAAGCAACTGCAACAGATAGAACACTAAGACACAAGGAACCGTCCTTAAAAAACAAATATTTGTCTAAACTATTTCCAATATGTCTGCAGTTCCAATTTTACCAGATAAATTCACTGATGTTTCTGACACTACTAAACATTAAAAGTAACTGAGCAGGTGAATTCCTTCCCAGATGGTCCCTGATTGGAACCTGGAACTTTTCCTGAGCCCTTTAAACTAATTTTAATGCAGAAACAAGCAACTTACCAAACTCCTGTGCAACAGAGGGTGCTAATCAGTATGCGACTCTCACATGCCTGACACTCAGCGTGCCAGACAGCGACCTTTATCATTCAACTGAACAGTCCCTGCGCACTCTCCGGTTGGCCAGGGTTCCTGGACAACTCCTTTGGCTCCCTTGACCTGAGCAGTGGGAAGATCAGAAAAAAGACCCTGGAGAATTTCAGCCTGAGAGCCTCCCCCGGGAATGGAGAATGATTGGCTGATAATAAGGGCTCAGATTGCTAAGGCAAACTGAGTCTTGAAACTGTGCAATGCACTGCCAACTGCACTGTGTGTGGCAATGATGCCAAAAGATATGGGACCAAAGCGTATTTTCAATTGATTGTAGCAGCGTACGCACTGCATACCACCCATGCAATTGTAATATCCCATCCATTATTCTCTGAAAAGTCAATGCCACTCTGTATAGGCCAAATGACGTGATCCTGAACTGATGAAAGATAAAGGGTGTGAAAAACTTTCTTCTCCCAGGATTCTGGCATCAAAGGTATTTGCCCGTATCCCTTTGTGAGGTCTAAAGTGGATATATATTTGGCAGCTGAAAGTCTTCTAAGTGTTCATCTATTCACTGCATCAGGGAAGCATCAAATGTCAATACTGTGTTGCTCTTTCAGAAATTGATGCAGAAACGGGTTGTGCTATCCTGGGTCAGAAGTAGCACACTAGGAATTCTCCGCTCATTGTGAGATTACGTCACCACTCCCAGGGCCAAAATGACCTGCAGTTCATCTCACATGGTATCTCAGATTCCGAGGGAACAGACACAGAATTTGTCTGATGTGAGAACCCAGTGGTAAAGGAATCAAAAACTGCTATATCTGGATCTTTTGTTCGGGCTACAGTCCCTCCCCCATGCTTCTGCCACAGCTTCATGGGGGCCTAATTTGGGATTCAGAGGCTATGAGTGTGATGGGTTATCAGCCGCAGGGTTCACTCTGGGAGCCGTGGGAACTGCTGCAGCCCTCTAATCACCCAGCTGGGCTGGCCTTTATTCACACTGCATTGCTGGGGATTCCTCATCTCAGGAACCCGTTATCACCAAACCCAACCCCAGATGGCACCACACACCCAAGCTGAGGTACCCCAGAGCTTACCTAATCCACCAAGAACAAATAACAGAGATCAGCCAATTTCCCAGCTCCCCAGACTCAGATCCCACACTAGAATATAAACCCCAAATTATACTCTCTTGCCCTGCACAGGGGTCTGTAGACTGTAAGCCCATTAAAAGAACTCACCCTCCCCTTGATCACACAAAAATCTAATTTCTGTCCATTCTTCAACAAACTGAACACTTCAATTAATCTTCATTACAGAGGCTCTGCCAGCCCCAACAAACTCCTGAGAAGTGCTCCCATGGAGTTTGTTACAGCACATGCATTTTCCCATCTGCATGCCCATCTCGTGTAATTTAAACTAGAGAATCCCAGTTTCACTGAAAATGTCTTCTGACCAGGGGCAGCTCTATGTATTTTGCTGCCCCAAGCACGGCAGTCAGGTGGCTTTTGTTGGCGTGCCTGCGTGAGGTCCGCCAGTCCTGCGCCTTCGGCGTACCCGCTGCCTAATTGCCACCGAAGCTTCGGGACCGGCATACCTCCCACAGGCGTCCCACCAAAGGATCCCTGACTTCCGCCCTCACCATGACCGGCAGGCTGCCCCCCAGGGCTTGCCACACCAGGCACGTGCTTGGTGTGTTGGTGCCTGGAGCCGCCCCTGCTTCTGACCCTCTATGTGAGCATGATGTGTGCTAGGCTGTCAAAAGAAGGTAAAGAAGCCCTCTGGTGTGTGAAAAAATACTGTTGCTGTCCAGTTCATTTGGAAGGCCTCAACTTAAAACAAATGTAATGTATCAACTTTAAATTGAATTTTAATTGGGGTTTTTTTGGTAAAGGCTTCATCATATTGTGGAACAAATTCCACAATTGCCTGGGGGAGGGATAGCTCAGTGGTTTGAGCATTGGCCTGCTAAACCCAGGGTTATGAGCTCAATCCTTGAAGAGGCAACTTAAGGATATGGGGGCAAAAAATGGTCTTGCTAGTGAAGGCAGGGGGCTGGACTGAAAGTCCCTTCCAGTTCTAGGAGATTGGTATATCTTCTTGTATTACCATGTTTCCACAGTTTGCTAATTCTTCTCTCTCATTATGCCTCCGCAGTGCTACTCCTTGCTTAGCCAGGGAAAACAGTACATTGGTGATTCTTCCACCATAGATTCTGTTTTCATCTAACTCCCTTTTGTGAGAATTTGACAACTTTGCTACTATACAGACCACTTCTTTGGCTGTTTGAAAAAATGCCACCTTTCAGAGCAGTGTTTTTGTATGGCAGATGGTATGTGTTTCTGAAGGTTTTTTTCCTATGTTTTTCTAGTCTCTTTCTTTGTTTTTGGTGAATGCAGAGTCTCTTCAACCACTGGAAAACTGTCTGCTGGTAACACAGAAAACAGCCTCTGCCTGCTCACTGTACTCTAAAAATGAAAATGCCTTGTAATATTCCGATGTAAATGAGAAAAATGGAGACACAACTCTTTGATTATTCCCTAGATCACTTTCTCTTACTCTTTGGACTTTGTGCCACTCAGGGCTGAACTACACTACAAAGTTAGGTCAACAGATGTTGTGTTAAGTTGAGTTAATACTTTATTTGACATTGATTTGTTGACATGGGGATAGTGTAGACACTGCACTGTGGGGTTCGAATGATTTGGTTTCCTGGGGGTGTCCCACTGTGCTCTGCTGTGACCGATCTGGAGAGCACTTCCAACTCCACTGCACATTGGCCAGGTACATAGGAAACAGCCACACTCCTGTTAAATCCCAGGGGATTTGTGAATTTTCATTTCCTGTATGATTAAGATGTAGAGCTTGTCAGGGCTTCTTACATGGCATCACATTGTTCTGTGTGGGGGCTCCTGCTTCGGCTGAGCAAATACTGCAATGTAATTCGCAAGGTGTTTGTAATGCTCACAACAACAGTGTATAGCTGAGCGGTGTCTACGCGTGCCATCCTATGGCGTCTACACAGGTCAGCCAGGCTTTGGAAAAAAGGCAAGTAATAGGCTCGGTTTGTTTGCCGTTGATTTCAGGGAGGGAGGGAGATAAGTGCATCATGGGAGGCTATTGCCATGTTCCTATAACCACTAGCATAAATGTTTTGGTCACATGAGGCATTTCAAGCCCAACCCAACATTGCACTCGGCTCCATGCACTGTGGGATTGAGCCCCACAGTGCAGCGCTACGTGAGTCGATGCAAGCCTTGCTGGTGAGGATGCACTCTGCCGACACAATGAGCACAGTGGGGACATGCAAAATCGACTTGCTTAAACCGGAGGCTCAGTATCAACTTAAATAACATCGGACTAATTTTGTAGTGCAGACACACCCTTAGTCACCTCTGGCATTTGCGTGCCTCTGCTCTTTGCTTGACGTCTGGTTCCTACACTTGGCCCAGCTGTGGGTCTTCTCCTGCTGCTGTGCCTGCTGACGCTGAAACAAATTAGTTAAGGGGGCTTGAACACGGGAGGCCAGGAGCCACTTTGAAATGTGGTTCACTAGTCCATAGAGATGCCGCAGGGAATAGAGGATTTGGGGGATGAGGGATTCAGGTGGAGGAGAGGAGGGACTCACAGAGCAGTGGGTGGGGGTGGATCAGAGGAGGGAGTCAGCATGTGGCAGCTGCGGGGCCATGGGGTAGGTGAGTGGAGGAGAGGAGAGACTCAGTGAGTGGTGCAGAGGGGGCTCACGGAGGAGAGGAGGGAGTCGCGACTCAGCAAAGGCCAAGGTGACTGCCCCATTTTCCGGATGATTTACTTGTTAAATCTTTGGCTTCTCTGAACCCCATTTGAAATGTAGCTACAAGTTCAGTGGCTTTGGGAAGTAATCCTGCTGCTTGGTATAGATCTGTGTCTCTGGGCTGTAGCTGTTTTGAAACAGAATTTACCGTTTCCAGATTCCTTCTTTTTGGCACAATAAGAAAAACAAAACTAACCTGAGAGGAAGTGTTGGCACAGAAACCAGTTTTTCAGCCTGAGATAAACTTGTGGGTTTGACTTTTTGATACTCTTATATCTTATTCTAACCGATGTAAACATGGGAGAAAGACACTGTGCGGAATAGGAATTGGGAGTTGGGGAATGGGGACATGGGCTCAAGGCTCTCTGGTGTCAGAGCTGGGAAGGGGGACAGAAGGTACATAGAGAGAAGCCCGACTGGTGTGAAGGGCTTTGGAATATGCTGGCTTGGAAACTAACCCCAATAAGCATCGTATTGGCTGCATTACGGACTTCTGGTCTGCTCCCTGTCTGCGTGACTAGAACCAGGGGAGAGGGTGTTCATTAAAAACCAACTGTAAAAAAAAATAATGAAAAAATGGGAAAGGTTCAAGGAAACAAGGAACCTCACTCTGTGGGCACAGGGACATCACAAACAGCTGTCTCTGGGACGCAAGGAATGCTCACTGTCAGTTCCTCATATGTCCCAGGCCTCCTGCCCAGACCCTGGCTGTGCTGCGGTGAGAGCATGGGTGAGAAACCTGCTCTCACAGGGCCACACAGCTTCAGGCTCTAGGTGGCAGGACCCTTCTGCCCAGCATCTGCCCTCCCAACAGATTCATGTCTCCCCTTCTGAGTCCAGTCTTCAAGGCCTTCTTCTGCGGTGATGTCACCCTGTGCTGGGCCCTCTGCCCATGGCCCCACCTTGCTCTTCCCAGCTGCTCATTATGCTCGGCTGCCATGTTACTTCTCACACGGCCAGCATCCACTATCCTGTACCTGGCCCCACAGCTCTCCGCTGTCGCTCAGCCCTCTCTCTCTCCCCGTTGGAGCAGCTGGTCTGCGCCGACCCAGCTCCCGGTGCTAGTCTGCTACAGCTGCGGGTCGCTAGCTCTGCCTCAGCACTGCTGCTCTGCTCTGCCTTCTGGGCTGCTTCTCTGGCCCTTGTGTTTCTGGCTGCTGCTGCTCTGCCTCTACCTCAGCCTGAGCTGGGCAGGTTAGCCAGACTTCTACTGAATTAATAGCCCCAAATCCCTTATATACCAACCCCAAAGTAGCCCATCTACTTCTTCAAACAAAGGGGTCTTTTTATTAACACATTGGTCTGTTCATCAAAGAACAAATGAAAGTTTTCTTTAGATATCTAGTTAAGGTTTAAATTAAAAAGAAAGCTACAAGACCCAGTAGGTGCTTGTACATGTTAAGAACAAAGCTGTGAGATGACAATTAAATTCAAAATCAACCCCCGCCTTTCTGGAATTTGTATCCCAACTCAGGGTTGGCAGGTGTTTCAAACAAAATGCAGTGAGTAATGGTGTTACCAATAGTTGAAAAGTAGCACAAAACATAGCAATGACTAGTGCAATGATTTCTTACATTGGTGGAAACTCTTCACAGATTTGTTGTTATTGCATCTTTGTGCTAACAGGAACAGTGTATTATAAAAGTTCCTCTTGCATCTTGCTGCACAGTTTTGTTTTTATCAAGTTCATCTGAGAAAACAGTCTGTGAACTGTAGCATTGCCAAAAGGTAGCAACAGCAATGCAGGAGCAAAAAAAACAAGTTCACTAAAATCTTTGTCCTCTGTGGCATCCATGTGTTTGAGACCTTCAACCTTAAAGTACTTTACTTTTTGTTCAGGGTGTGAGGCCAGGAACCAAAGGCAAAACTCTTCACTGCTGATCCAACTGTCCAAGGTCTCCACGATGCAATGGCGATAGTGAGTTATCAGCCAATCTAAGTGGTAAAGGATTTAATACTGCAAGCAATTTTATCACCTGGACATTTCATGGCAATCTCTGTTTCATGAGTTTTACAAACTCCAAGATGAAATCTCGACACCTGATTTTGAAGTTTTTGCCAACAGGAATGGTTAGTGTGTGTTTTGAAACTTCCAGCGGAAAGCAACTCCAAAATCGACTGCACAAACCAGTAAGATATTTGACTCTAATGTGATGGTGAAGTTTAACACAGCAGTCTGTAACCCAGGATTTTCAGAAGTTATAGCAGGGTCAACTTAAATATTTTACTCCAGGCAGGAATAAATCAATGGGAAGACAGCAATTCTGTCTGATCAAGGACTAAATGCAAGTCAGCATGCTCTTGTCTAACACTGTAATTTATTAGACTGAAAGATACACAGACATAAACAATAGGTCTAGAACATCCCAGATATTTACCTAACATCTGGAACAGAATTGAGGAAAAAACAGCAGGATTGCAGTGGCCAGTTGGTCACCCACTGGGGAGAAAGGGTATCAGGAAAAAGGTCTCTCAAAATGGCTTCAGAAGACTGTTCCAAAGTGCAATAAGTTAGACTATTTTTACAACTTCTACAAAACACATAGATCATAGTGACCCCTTCTAGATCATTACTTTTATGAACATTCAATTAACTTCTAATATCAGAGGTGTTTAGACTCAAGGTTTTCATCCATGTATCTTCTCTCATTCTCACTCATTTACTTGTCTGTCCACTCCATCCACTGCATTTTGCAGAAACTGCCTTCTACATTTCAACCTTACATCTAAAAGCCTCTTTCTAATCAACCCTTAACTACGTGGTGTTCTATTTTATTAATTCATTGTGGCCAGTGACCATCATATGTTTGCGATTAGCTTAATCACATTGCGGAGTAAACACCTCTCAAATCAAGGGTAACATAGTGCAGTTCCAAAATCCTCTCTTGTCAAGAAGGTTTAAAGTTAACAGCACGAGGTGAGTACATTCTGCGGATGTATTTGAGCACTTTGTCACGAAGCTCTTTAGTTTTGACCCCATAAATAATAGGATTGAGCATGGGAGGAATGAGGTAATTGAAGTTTGACAAGATGATGTGAACGTGCGGAGCAATGCCCTGACCAAACCTGTGTGTCAGAGTGGAGAAGAGTCCAACAGGATAAGCCATCAGTAGCGCACAGATGTGGGCTGTGCAGGTGTTGAGGGCTTTCTGGTGGGCTTCTTTGGAGGAGATTCTGAGGACGGCCCTGATGATCAGACCATAGGACAAGCCAATGATCATCAGGTCAAACCCAATGATTACAAATGCCATCACCAAGCCGTATGCTCTGCTGGCTGTGATGTCCCCACATGACATCTTTGCCACAGCTATGTGGTCACAGTATGTGTGGGGGATAATGCGGTTGGCACAGAATGGCTTCCCTCTCAGAAGCAGGGGAAAAGGCAGAATGAAGAGAACAGCTCTTATCATACCCAGCAGCCCTAGCTTAACTATTCGTGCATTGGTGAGGATGGTGGCATATCTCAGAGGGTTACATATGGCAACATAGCGATCGAAGGCCATTGTCACTAGCACGGCCGAATGTATAGTAGAAAGTGCGTGAAAGAAGAACATCTGGGTGAGGCAGCCCTTCACAGTAATGCTTTTCAAATTGAACCAAAATATGCACAGTGTCTTTGGCACAAAGGAGGTAGATGTGGAGATATCTGTGAGCGCCAACATGCAAAGCAGCAGGTACATCGGCTTGTGCAGGGTCTGTTCTTTGCCTACCACAAACAGAACTGTGAAATTTCCCAACAGACCCATAATGTAGAACATTGAGAAAGGGATGGAAATCCAGACGTGCGCAGCTTCCAGGCCAGGGATGCCGGTTAGGATGAATATTGAAGACTCAGAGGGGGTGAGGTTGAAATTTTCCATGAGGTGGCCGATGCATCGATCAGGCTCAGAATTGCTCCTGGTTGCTGTGAAGGGAGAGAAGTACAGCGAGGGGAGTTGCACAGTTTATAATGATTAGTATGATAACTATTTTATAGTTATTAACAATCTAGAAAGGTGTTAACCAGTGAACTGGCAAGATTTACAGATGGCACCACATTATTTTGGCCATAGTGAACTCCCAAAAAGTCCTTAGAGGGAGCTAGCTAAATCAGGTGAATGGGCAGCATGCTGGCAGATGAACTTTGATGTCATTAACTGTGATTTGTATGCCCATTGGAGGGAAAAGCTTGAACTCCTCAGACACCTAAAAAGGTTCTAATTCAAATGTATGAGCCAGGGATCTGGGTGTCATGGTAAACAGCTCTGGTAAACCCAGTGATGAGCTGCCAAAAAATTAACAGCCGGTTTCCTCCTCCTCACCCCACCAGGGGGTCATGCCCCCCCCGGGACTCCTGCCCCATCCAACCCCCCACATTCTTTGATGCGCTGCCCCCCCCCGGATCCCTACCCCATCCACCCCACTTCCCTGTCCCCTGACTGCCCCATGCCGCCCCATCCAACACCTCCTCTCATTCCTGATGGCCCCCCGGTACCCCTGCCCTATCCAACCACTCCTTCTCTCTGTCCCCAAGTGACCTTGGAAGTGGAACCCCTGCCTCTGACTGGCCCCCACCGCCCCATCCAACCTCTGAGCCTTCCTGACTGCCCCCCCAGGATCCTTGCCCTCATTCAATCCCCTTGCTCCCTGCCCTCTGACCGCCCTGACCCCTATCCACCCACCTCCCGAACTCCCCTGCCCTCTTCCAACACCCCCTCCCTGCTCCCTTACTGCGCTGGAAGCCAGGCTGGGGGCGCTGGACTAGGCTGGGGCTGACCCAGGGCCGCTTGGCAGGGATCAGGCCCGGGGGGAGCCGCTTGGCCGGAGCCAGGCTTGGCAAGGTAAGCTGGGGGGGGGAGTGAGGAGGGCTCCAAGGAGGCGCGGCCCAGCCCAGTCCTGCTCCAGCCTAGCGCCCCGGGCCTGGTTGAGCAGCCCCGGCCCTGGCTCCGGCTGAGTGGCTCTGGCTCCAGCCCAAGGCCGGAGTCGCTCAGCCAGAGCCGGGCCAGAGTCTCTCAGCCAGGGCCGGCGCTGCTCAACCAGGCCCGGGGCGCTCGGCCGGGCTGGGGCGCTCGCAGCTGGACCCAGGCTGGGGCCGGAGTTGGGGCAACCGGTTCTAAGAGGGTTTCTAAATTTAACAACCGGTTCCTGCGAAATGGTGAGAACCGGCTCCAGCCCACCACTGGGTAAACCCTAACCACAGTTCAAGTACAGACAGAAACTAACTAAAACATTGGGTTCCAGGAGGAGTGGGATGGGAAATTGTGCAGAAAATACAGTGCCATGAGATCATTCAAGTTAATATTTCACCCTCCTCTGGACTCCTCTGTGCAGTACTGGTCACCCTTCTCACACAGGATAGTGCAGAGCTAGAGGGGTTGAGGCAAGGACAACGAGAATGTTCAAGACTCTGGGAAGCTCTCATACAGAGAGAGTTTGAAAATACGGGGATTGTTACCTTACAAAGGAGGTGAATTAAAGGGGACATGAGAAAATTCTGCAGGAGACTGACTGGTACAGAGTACATTGAGAATGTGTTCCTCCTGTCTCATAACACAAGATCAAGAGGGCATCCAATTACACTAAAATGTGGCAAATTCAAATTTAAAATACTGACTGGAACATAAGTAGTTGAGACCATGAGTTAAGGAAGAATCAGAAAGAATTTGGACATAGTGAGACTATCCGGTTACAATTCTTACAGCTAATTAAATAAATATTTTGGAAAGCCTATATGCTTATGTGGATCAGGACACAAACCAATCTCTCAGTGTCAGGCTTTAGGGTGACAGTATCATTGCGGTCAAATCACACACATCCCATCAGTCTACTGCTGGGTTTCTTACACCTTCTTCTGCAGCAGCTGCGGCTGTCACTGTCGGAGAGAGGACACTGGGCTAGATGGACCATAGGTCTGATCCACAAGGCCATTCCTACATTGGAAATGAGTGAAGTTTCCCCCATGGAAACAGACATTATCATGCTGGGTTTAACTTTGTGCTCAGCAGAATGGGCAGGAAGGGCACAAGGGTTCTGGAATTTAGGACTGCAGTTCTGAACCTCTGTTACTTCCCCTGTTTCTTTCGGTGAGACATTTTCTGCAGGCGCCCAGCTTAGTGTGAGACAGAAGTTATAGGTGTTAAATGACAAGTGTAGGCAGACACGTGTGCCAGCAACTCAGCTGCTAGCCCGTATCATGCCTGAATATTGATGAAATTTGCAGATAATACAAAAAGAACAATCTCTGCAGAGAGGAATCAGTGTACCACCCTCCCCATTAATGACTAGCAGAGCTGGCTAGGAAATGGAACCAGGGTGTGCTGGGTTTAACGTCTGTGTCGCAGTGGCCCACTGTTTCACTCAGCTACCAATGGTTCCTGCACGCGCCAGCTGTAATTATCTAGGCTATCCCATGCCCACTCTCATGATATATTGTGCATACTTCTCAGCTTGTGGAGTTGTTCCTGTGTAGCCATCCTTCAAGCACCGCAGTGTAACAAGACAAGCCGTACAGGTGCCTATCTTGGAATTTGCCTCTCGTGTGTGATATATCTCACCGGTGAGACACATTCACTGATTCCCCCCTCAGCCAAGGGAGCAGGTGTGACAGGAGGCACCTCACCCGCAGCAGAGGAAGAGCTGTGGGGAGCGGGGCTGGCTCTGAGATTATAGGATCCAGGTGTAACAATGCTGCCTCATGGGACACAACTGAGAGTAGCAATTCAGGACAAATTGCTAAGAGCGGGGCAGACACAGCCCAATGCTGGGTGTCCTCTATTATTAAGGCACCAAACCAGCCAAACAGAGAGGACTTCGGTTTTACCCCACTGACTAACCACAAGTCACACAAGCAATTCCCTTAGACACTCCAATTTCCCAATATGACCACCAGCGCCGCTCCTTACGGGAATGACTGGTTGTCACGGAGCATTTGGGAGTCATGGCCCTGCACCCCACACTTCCTGCAATTCACCGTGACTCTCAACCAGCCAGTAAAACAGAAGGCTTCTTAGATGACAGGAATACAGTCTAAAACAGAGCTTGTAGGTACAGACAATGGGACCCCCTCAGTCAGGGAGCCAGGGAGCCTAGACCCCAGCCCTGGGTCTCCCTCCATTTCCCCAGCCAGTTCCAAACTGAAACCCCCTCCAGCAGTCTCCTCCAGCCACACACCCTGGCTCATCTTCTAGTCTTTGTCCAGTTTCCCAGGCAGAAGGTGTTGCCTCACCCTAGCCCCTCCTGGCTCAGGTTACGTGCTCAGGTATCATCTCCCAAGTGAAGTCCGGCGGGTAGTATAGATGTACCGTAAGCACAGTCACTGGTACATCTGTCAGGCTCAATAGGCGTAGGAACCATTTCCTCCTTGTTACAAGTTTCCACACTGTCAGTGGGCAACATAGTCAAATCTCCTTCATGCTCTGTTTGTGCCCAGGCTAGGAGATCAATCTAATCAGACAGGATTGGTGCACCCTTTCCAAGTTACACCCCAGCAACAGGCAAAATAACAGCCCCAGTATTGTTTGGTCTCTAGGATTTTGTCATGACACTAATTGGATGCAACCCAGTCACAGTGTCGTTCTCCATAGCAGACACAAATTTAGGACCTGGGCTTTAGCTGTATCCAGAACCAACTCTGAGACAACTGCATTACCAGCAACCAGCACAGGCTGTACAGGTTCCTCTCTTGGCGTTTGCCACTCGTCTGTGATATATCTCTCTGGCCTATTGTCTTCCCTGTTGGCTCATTTCCCCGAATAGCTACCTAGACGGAAGGCATCTTGCCTAGTGGGTGTTACCCAGGTGTAACTACAATTGACAAACAAATACATAGTCAACATTCATGACTTCAGGTACACAAATGATACATGCCTACAAATAGAATAATCAAAATCAGAACATCATAACTTTTCAATGAATCTTACAAGACACATCTTACATGAAATGTGTCACAAATATGCTATAATCACATCATAATAATATCACTATGAGACATAGGAGGTGGAGTGACATACAAAGGTTGATGGTTCTCTCTGCTGGTGAAATACTTGAAGTTACACAGCAACAACAAGAGTTGGAAATAAAGCTGAGTAAACGTTGTGACACTCGGGCTGCAGCTCTGTCACTTGCCAGGGCAAAGAGACCCTGAGACCAGCACAAATGCACTCGGGGGCCAGAACGTTCCCAGCGCTGGCCTTGGATCAAGAATTACAAAGAAAAATTTAATTTCAGCAGCGCTGCCCACCTGGCATATACGTCCCGCTCCCTGTCCCCAACACACCCAGCTCTGCTTGTCTGTCCTGTATTCCCGCTGCCTGTCCCCATAACCCTCAGTGCTTCCCGATTCTCTGTGCACACACCCTGCTTGCCTCCACTACCCTCAGCACTGCCCACCTGCCCATGTGCACCCCGCTTCCTTCCTCCGTAACCCCCAGGGCTGGCTACTTGTCCATGTCGGTCTCCAACCCCCCACAACTTCCAGCCCTGGCACACAGAGCTGCCCCTCACCCAAAACCAGAAACAGGTGCCAGACCCCACAGAGGCACCACACAGAAACATCTCCTCAGACTAGGTTAAACTCAGTGTCTGCCTACACCCGGGAAAAGGGGCAGATCGGCCTGATCTCCCTTTCGGAGGGTGATGGGTACCCCAGCAGCTGCTCAGCTAACACCGCCTGCTTTCCTCTAAGGCAGAAACATTCTTTTTTTTTTCCTTCCTGCCTTTTGGGGCTTCTTGAACCGGAGATGCGGGGGCACAGAGAGAGCAGACCCCTCCACCTGCCCTAAATTTTTTTTATCCTGCTTGATCTGAACCTCTAAACCTCTGAGTGAGATTTCAGGAACTCTGCTGTCAGTTCTTCTTTTGTCTAAATGAGCTCACCCATCCTTAGACGCCACAGGACGACTCCATTTGAAGTCATTGGAGGCTCATGGCCGGTGTAAATCCGGACATGTATTTAAGTCCCTACATGTGGATTTAGGGTGAACTCCTGGCCATGTTGGGAGTTTTGCCATTGAATTCAATGAGATCAAGATTTCCACAGTTAGTGGGCTTTGGGTCCTGATACAGAGAACGCTATTTTGTTAGGGGGATCAAAGAGCCCCCTATGTTGATATTACGTTTTCATTTTGTTCTCAGGAAGGCCAGTGAAGGCAGAATGCTAGAGCAGAATTTGGCCAGTGCATGGCCCATTCTTGTTGTGAACTCTCTGGTAACACAGATACCCACTGCAGAGACTTTTCCTGTAGTTTCCAACAGGGCAGTGGGTTACTGAATTGGAAATCTTGAATGAATCAGAGCATAACCTGCATAAACTTAAAAAAATAAAAATGAAAAAGGAAGCTACTGCAACAGATAGAAGGACACTAAGACACAAGGAACTGTCCTTAAAAAACAAATATTTGTCTAAACTATTTCCAATATGTCTGCAGTTCCAATTTTACCAGATAAATTCACTGATGTTTCTGACACTACTAAACATTTAAAGTCACTGTGCAGGTGAATTCCTGCCCAGATGGTCTCTGATTGGAACCTGGAACTTTTCCTGAGCCCTTTAAACTAATTTTAATGCAGAAACAAGCAACTTACCAAACTCCTGTGCAACAGAGGGTGCTAATCAGTATGCGACTCTCACATGCCTGACACTCAGCGTGCCAGACAGCGACCTTTATGATTCAACTGAACAGTCCCTGCCGACTCTCCGGTTGGCCAGGGTTCCTGGACAACTCCCTTGGCTCTGTGAGCAGTGGGATGATCAGAAAATAGACCCTGGAGAACTTCAGCTTGAGAGCCTCCCCTGGGAGTGGAGAATGATTGGCCGATAATAAGGGCTCAGATTGCTAAGGCAACCTGAGTCTTGAAACTGGGTAATGTACTGCCAACTGCACTACGTGTGGGAATGCTGACAGAAGATATGGGACCAAAGCGTATTTTCAATTGATTGTAGCAGCGTATGCACTGCATACCACCCATGCAATTGTAATATCCCATCCATTATTCTCTGAAAAGTCAATGCCACTCTGTATAGGCCAAATGACGTGATCCTGAACTGATGAAAGACAAAGGGTGTGAAAAACTTTCTTCTCCCAGGATTCTGGCATCAAAGGTATTTGCCCGTTTCCCTTCATGCTCTCTTTGTGCCCTGGCTAGGAGATCAATCTAATCAGTCAGGATTGGTACACCCTTTCCCAGTTACACCCCAGCAACAGGCAAAATAACAGCCCCAGTATTGTTTGGTCTCTGGGATTTTGTCATGACACTAATTGGATGCAACCCAGTCACAGTGTCGTTCTCCGTAGCAGACACAAATTTAGGACCTGGGCTTTAGCTGTATCCAGAACCAACTCTGAGACAACTGCATTACCTGCAACCAGCACAGGCTGTACAGGTGCCTGTCTTGGCATTTGCCACTTGTCTGTGATATATCTCTCTGGCCTATTGTCTTCCCTGTTGGCTCATTTCCCCGAATAGCTACCTAGACTGAAGGCATCTTGCCTAGTGGGTGTTACCCAGGTGTAACTACAATTGACAAACAGATACGTAGTTAACATTCATGACTTCAGGTACACAAATGATACATGCCTACAAATAGGATAATCAAATTCAGAACATGAATCTTACAAGACACATCTTACATGAAATGTGTCACAAATATGCTATAATATATGCACATCATAATAATATAACTAGAGACATAGGAGGTGGAGTGACATACAAAGGTTGATGGTTCTCTCTGCTGGTGAAATACCTGAAGTTACACAGCAACAACAAGAGTTGGAAATAAAGCTGAGTAAACGTTGTGACACTCGGGCTGCAGCTCTGTCACTTGCCAGGTCAAGGAGACCCTGAGACCAGCACAAATGAACTCAGGGCCCAGAATGTTCCCAGCGCTGGCCTTGGACTAACAATTACAAAGAAAAAATTAATTTCAGCAGCGCTGCCCACCTGGCATGTACATCCTGCTGCCTGTCCCCAACACACCCAGCTCTGCTTGTCTGTCCTGTATTCCCGCTGCCTGTCCTCACAACCCTCGGTGCTTCCCGATTCTCTGTGCACACACCCTGCTTGCCTCCACTACCCTCAGCACTGCCCACCTGCCCATGTGCACCCCGCTTCCTTCCTACGTAACCCTCAGTGCTGGCTACTTGTCCATGTCGGTCTCCAACCCCCCACAACTTCCAGCCCTGGCACACAGAGCTGCCCCTCACCCAAAACCAGGTGCCAGACCCCACAGAAGCACCACATAGAAACATTTCCTCAGGTGAAACTCAGTGTCTGCCTGCACCCGGGAAATGGGAAATATTAGCCTGAACTGTCTTTCTGGGGGCAAAGGGGCTCAGCCTGTGCCAGGAAGGAGAGAGGTACAGATCCGGCAGGAGGGAGAGAGGATGTGGAAACTAAAAGTATCCAGTGTGAGTAACTCTTCATCAGAATGAAGCTTTAACATACTGCAGCCCAGTAGAAACCCAGCCACCCCTTCCTGAGGCTGACTTTCCATGTTGGCAACTGTTTATGTTACCACCAGGCTGTAGTGGGGCTGCTCACGGGAGGAGGGATGGTCAAGGTGGAGGATGGTGTCAGACACAATCTGGCACAATGTGGTTTAGGTTATATTACAGTCTGAGACCCTTACCCAGGTCCTAGGAGGACTTGTGATGCCTCTTTGGTCTGTGTATTAGATAGGATGTTCATTTTTGATTCCACCCAGTTTCAGAACTACGTGCCTCTGTGATCTGGACACTGCATGTCCCCACTCTCCTGGACCTCACCAGTGTTAGATTTCTAACACCACCTGGTTTCCTCTAAGGCAGAAACATGCTTTCATTTTTACTCACTTTTGGAGCTTCTTGAACCAGAGATGCAGGGACACAGAGAGAGCAGACCCCTCTCCCACCCTAAAAGAATTTTTATCCTGATTGATCTGAACCTCTGAGTGAGATTTCAGGAAATCTGATGTTAGTTCTTCTTTGGTCTGAATGAGCTCACCCATCCTTAGAGGCCACAGGATGACTCCAGCTGAAGTCACTGAGACTCATGGCCAGTGTATATCAGGCCAATTATTTAAGTCCCTATAGGTGGATTTAGGGTGAGCTCCTGGCCTTGATAAGAGTTTTGCCTTGGATCTCAATGAGATCAAGATTTCCACAGTTAGTGTTTAACTTTTGGTTCCCAGCTCTAAAAATCACAGCTTTGGGTCCTGCTACAGAGAACACTATTTTGTTAGGTTGCTGAAAGAGTCCCCTATGTGGATGATGAGTTCTTATTTTGTTCTCAGGAAGGCCTGTGTCAATCTGGAGTGACCCAGTGAAGGAAGAAAGTTAGAGCAGTGTTTGGCCAGTGTGTGGCCCATTCTTCTTGTGAATCCCCTGGTAACACAGATACCCTCTGCAGAGATGTTGTCTGCAGTTCCCAAGAGGGTAGCGAAGTTACTGAATTGGAAATCTTGAGTGAATCAGAGGATAATCCACATAAACTAAAAAAGAACAAAAAGGGAAGCTACCACAACAGATAGAAGGACACTAAGACACAAGGAACTGTCCTAAAAAACAAATATTTGTCAAAACTATTTCCAATATGTCTGCAGTTCCAGTTTTACCAGGTAAATTCACTGATGTTACTGACACAATACCCCAATCATTCTTGTTGCCCTTTTCTAAACCATTTCCAATTCCAATAGATCTTTTTTGAGGTGGGGCAACCACATCTGCACACAGTATCCAAGGACAGGCCCTGGTAGCACATCTCTGATGAACCTGTGCTAGCAGGGAGCTGGAGAGGGTCCTAGAGCAGTTGTGGAGGCACAAGGATTGTGGGTGGGTGGGCCGAGCTCCCAGTGGATCACTGAGATCTGTGCATAACTCTGGAGATCCCTGGGTCTTTGGTCCCCCTTCACATTCAGAGAGAAGAAAGGGACCTCCCCTCCTGGGAAAATCTGAGGGAAATTTCCATATACGGAGCCTTGTGGAATCTCCCTGGCCTGCCCTGAAACCTGGGTTTCTAATGCAGGAAAGGGGGCTGCTGGGGGAAAATCTGGTCCTATATTATAATAATTATTTTTTATTATATTTTATTATATTTTATTTCAGCGAGATCACAGCTGTGACAACATCATTGTTACACTCGGCCACCCCCAAGATTTGCTTGTGACTAATTGGAACCATAAGGAATAGAGCCTGCAGCAGGGCTGCCACTGCAGTCCAGCTGGGCAGCATCACCCCACATCCCCTGTGATTTGGCCTCCTGCAGTTTGCCTTTGGCTGTCACAGGGGTTACAGCTGGTGCACACTGAGCCAAGCAGCTGAGGTTCCCTGATGGCCAAGTGGCCCCCAAGGGAATGTGCAGACAGGCTTCATAAAGACAGTAGCCTCGCTATGTGAACAGATGCTGCCTGCTGCCCAGGCAGCCTCTCCGATGATTACATCTGCCCATGATCCATGGTGAGTAATTTAATCTACACAGAAATCTGACATTCAAAGCGAGCTTGCAGTGTCAAAACCCTGATGCCCCAAGTAATGGTTTCTCAAGGAGTCCCATTTTTAGACGTTCCGTGTGCTCTGGGCCCAGTCCTGCCAGGGGCTGAGGAAGAAGAGACCCCACGGAATATCAGTGACTACTTCCCAAATCGTATCAGGTATATTTGCTGCATTTTCTGCGAGGGTTCCGTTCCACGGTTAGCGCGCAAAGCAAAAACCACGTATACTGAAGCAGCAAAGAATCCTGTGGCACCTTATAGACTAACAGACGTTTTGCAGCATGAGCTTTCGTGGGTGAATACCCACTTTTTCGGATGCAAGAAACGTATACTGAAACACTCATTGAGTTGAATGGCGGACGGAATCACCTGCAATGCAGATGCAGGTTTTATATTGTAATTTTTCTTTTTTTCCCCTGTTTTCACCATCTGCACAAAGCTGAATTTGCGCATGTTAAATGTGCCTAAGATGCGACTTGCCTGTATTTCTGTTTCCTGACTGGATGAAGGCTCCAGCACTTCTGCCCTGAAGATACCCCTCAGAGTTACAGGGCTATGTTCATCTCTTTCCCTTCTCTGGTGTCTGAGGGCCAAATGTCAGGCTCCATAGCCTCCTTTCTTGTGGGGTGAAATCTCACCATTCTCCCACCCTCAGACTGGGCCCTGGGCTACCGCACAATGTGGCTGGAGCACTGAGCACTGTGCCTGCTCAATAGATCCGGCTGGGTTTGGTACCTGTGGTTGACGTGTGTGTGCCAAAGTACAGCTGTGTAAATGTTATGCCAAAACTTTTCATTGTAATCTAAATATTACAAACAAAAATTTCATGACATAGATGCATATTGAAAGCCAGCGGCAGAGTTGTTGGAATTGCTACAGGAAGGAGCAGTGGGAACTTTCTGCTTAATGGCATTTGCTTTAGAAAGTTTTTCAGAAGTACCCCACATACTGTTTGCAAGGGGTTTGTGCTATGAACTCTCTGTTCAGTGAACAGCTGCTCTCCCCTGCTAGCTGAGCAGAAGCCATTTGTAATACTTACATTCAGGGTCATGCACACAATAACTCTACAATACCCGTACAAGTCTTTCCAAAAAGTCCTGAGAGAACAGAACCGCTGGTCTGTGTTTCAGCAAAGAGTAGAGCTGAGGTGCAGGAAAGAGCAGTGTAATCGTTTTTTATGTAATTTACCTCCATCACCTGTTAAAAAAGCATGGCTGAAGTAACTAGCACACTCAACTGGATATTAGTGCAACCTAGTGTTTGCACTATTCACCCATTTGCGACGCCAACCCCTCCCTCATCCAGCTGAAGTAACTGTCCATGTTAGCTTGTAACTTATCAGATAACTACAATCCCTTACAGGGGGAGCAGATGCGGGTCCTGTGAGGATGAAGGGGAACCTGTAGGATGATCAAACTCTCTGGATTCAGTCAACATAGGCTGGGCAAAGCACTTCAGCTTCTCTTGGAGGGATTTTTGGGGGTCAGAGTGTATCACTGGGAGCATTTGGTAAGGGAAAGTTAATAGATCCCGGTTCTGATCGAATTTACACACGTAAATCTGGAGTGATGACATTATTGAATTCAGAAACAGACCCTGAAAATTTATCCCATGTGTTGCAAAGAGGCAGTGGCATAATTTGAACTCACAGGAGCAGAGAAAATAAAAAAAGAAAGTATATAATGAGGCAATGAAACATGTTTATGAACAACTTAAATACGATTGTACAACTTAAATACAACTTAAATGCAGGACAGATAAACACAATGGAACTCTGATCCACAAGATATCAATGGGGCCAAGGGATTAGCAGGATTCAAAGAGGGACTGGATTTACACCACAAAATATGTCTAACTAGTGGGTGCCTGGGGGAAACTTTCCCTTGGAGCAGTCAATCTCATAGCTCCCTATTGCAGGGATTCTTCCATCTTCCCCAGACGCATGTGTAACTGGTTACTGGGCTAGAAGGACTGCAGGTCTGATCCAGTCGGGCAGTGCCTATCTTCCTATTGGCATATCCTATTGGGGATGTAAATCCAAATCTATGTTTTTTCTGATCTTCCTTGAGCTTCTGGGAATCCTAGATTTGCACTCAGAGCAGAAAGATGTCTCCTTAAATATCATCTACTTTCCTAAACTTCTCGGACCTGCCCAGTATGGTATGTCAGCTGTCAATGACACCAAATTCACACCTGCAGTGTTCCTTCTCACTGGGATACCTGGGCAGGAAGACATCCATCTCTGGGTCTCTGTCCTCTTCTGCTTCGTGTATGCTATTTCGATAGTAGGAAATTTAGTCATTCTGTTCAATATAAAAACAGATGCAATCCTCCATGAGCCCATGAACATTTTCCTTTCCATGTTGGCCATCACAGACCTTGGCTTATTGATAGCCACCATACCGACGATACTGGGCCTATTCTTGTTTAACTCTAGAGAGATCAGCCTTGATCCTTGTTTTGCCCAGATGTTCTTCATCCACTCTCTGCAATTCATTGAATCCTCTGTGCTCTTGTTGATGGCATTTGACCGCTTTATCTCAATCTGTAACCCGCTCAGATATGCCTCCATCTTAACCCTGCCGAGAATAGCCAAGATGGGACTGGTGTTTGTGCTAAGAGCAGTGGCAGTAATATTTCCACTCCCCTTTCTCCTGAAACGGTTCCGATTCTTTCGAACCAATGTCCTCTCCCATTCCTACTGCCTGCACCAGGACGTCATGAAGCTGGTTTGTTCAGACATCACAGTCAACAACATCTATGGCTTGTTTATTACAGTCATAACAGTGGGGTTGGACTCGCTGCTCATTTTCCCTCTCTTATGTGATGATCCTCAAAGCAGTGCTGAGCATCACGTCCCCCACAAAATGCCTTAGGGCCCTGAACACCTGCGTCTCCCACCTCTGCGCTGTTCTGCTCTTCTACATGCCAGAGTTCAGCCTGACTGTCATACAGAGATTCTGGAAGAGCTCTTCTCCCTTGCTTCAAGTTATCCTGGGCTACATCTTCCTGCTGGTTCCCCCTTTAATGAATCCAATCGTGTACAGCATGAAAAGCAACCATCTTCGAGCGAGGATAATCAGGGTATTTGTCAAGTAAAGAGTCAATTCATCATTCAGCTCCAGAGCTGGTGACACAGGTCATGGCCACCTATTCCATCTTGGACCCTTATATTCGAGGAACAAGAGCTACTGATCTCCACTCTGTAGAGAGAGGCTCATACAGGGTCTAAGACATGAAGCTTAGGGGGGCCATCCCCACCCGCAATTGAGGGAGGACAGCACTCCGGGGAAAGGAGACCAAGCCAGGCAGCAGCATTTACAAAGTCACTCTGTTCGTGGAGAGCCAGGGGATCGGTGGGAGGTTGGCCCCTAAAGAGCCGTATCGATGGCTGCTCCAACCTAAGAATTCCTATGAATAAAGTCACTATGAGAAGAGATGTGGCTGTTGTTTCCCATTACACTTGGCCTGTCACTGTCCCATCCCTGGTTAATCACCCACAGGCCAATCACCCACGGGCCTTCTCCAGGTTGTTGGCTTTTATTCACACATGTGGCCAAAACATCTGTAAGGACGAGACTTCGGCCACGCATCTGCCAAGGAAGGATTGCTTCTTGAACCAGATGAGGTAAAATAAATCCAGTGAGCTAGTCACACCATCAGTCTCATTGAAGCCCCAGGCCTCGCTTTCATCTTGGAATCTGGGGTTAAACGTCATACCCCAAGGAGCGTCCCTTATCATCAGTCTCTGTGTCCCAGGACAACAAGCTATTGTTCTCAGCCATTTTGGCCCATGCTTACAAGGCCCGCTGGTTGCTAGGGAGATGGTGGAATGAGTGGGCCCCTTCTGTTAATGGGCATGCTGGCAGGGTGGGATTCAGTAGTATGGAAACCGGAAATAGTATAAGGGACCTACCATCAATCAAACCCTAACCCCTCCCCTTGGCCACTTAAACCCTGCCCCATGACCCCTTAAGCCCCGACCACCTGTCACTGAAAGTCCCACCCATGGGGAATATTACTTCCAGGGTCAAGGAGGACACACGACTGGAAGCAAAGTGTGTCATGTGACCCCTCTAAGAACTCCTCTCACTGCCCTCTACCAATCAGGAGAGGTTTCTCACCCGTAGGCCCACCCTGAGAGGAGATTTGTCCGATCAGGGGTGTTCCGGGGCATGGTGACCCATCCGGAAGTGGTTCGTGTGACCCTTCTAAGAACTCCTCCACTGCCCTCTGCGAATCACGATGGGTTTCAGCCACACAGCACCGCCCTGAGAGCAGATTTGACCAATCGCTGATGTTCCGGGGTGGGGTGACCTGCCCAGAAGAGGGTCGTGTCAACCTGCTAAAAACTCGTCCCAGTGCCCTCTGCTAATCAGAGCGCAGCACTATCACCCCATAAGTCCCAGCAATCGGGGCAGAAGAGGCCATCTTTTACCAAGAACACGTGCTTTAGAAATCGTGGAAACATGGACTCCTTCACCACCCTGGTGAGGACTTCAGACTTTGTGTTAGCCCCGAGGGCCTTTGGACTTGTGTGGAGAAAGCACTCCATGAGCGACAGTTCCGACGAGGGCCCTTTGACTCAGCCGTGGATGGATACGCCAGAACCTGAAACCAAAACCCTCGTGAGGCACCCCAATGAGCATGAAGGCCTCTCGTTGTCCACCCCCCTAGAGGTGGAAGATGAACGCAACTCGGGAGTCACCAGAGGACAAGGTGAACAAAAAAGATGTCGCTCAGGTAAATGAATGATTAAGAAGTGACGACTGATGATGGGGTGTAATGAAGTTAGGAACCAGGAGGTTGCGTAAATCTAAAAACAAGCAGTGGGGTGCTTACACTGTTTCTTTTCTGAATATTTCTCAACAGCTCGACGATGCCTTTCTAGAGGCCTTTGAGAACTGACATCGGTAGCCTCGTGGGACGCAGTGATGAGCTGCCAAAATATTAACAACAGGTTCACTCCTCCTCACCCCACGAGGGAGTCGTGCCCCCTCAGGGGGTCATGACCCATCCAACACCCCATGTTCCTTGATGCCCCCTGGAACCTCTGCCCCATCCACCCCCTTCCCTGTCCCCTGACTGTCCCCTGACGCCCCATCCAACCCCTCCTCTCATTCTTGATGGTCCCTCGGGACCCCTGCCCCATCCAACCACACCTTCTCTCTGTTCCTGCCCCCCACCATGCCATCAAATCCCTGCTCCTTCCTGACTGCCCCCCCAAACCCTTGCCTCCATTCAATCCCCCCTGTTCCCTGCCCTCTGACCGCCCCAACCTCTATCCACTCCTTCACAACCCACCAAACTCCCCTGCCCTCTTCCAACACCTCGTCTCTGCTCCCTGCCCCCTTACCGCGCTGCCTGGAGCCACTCGGCCATGGCCAGGTCCACTTGGCCGGGCCCAGGACCAGCACTGTGGGGGCCTGAGCCAAGTTGGCCAGAGCCGCTCTGCTGGGCCCTGGACCAGTTCTGGTGCCACGAGGTCCGGGCAGGAGCTGCTCGGCCGGGACCGGGACCAGTGCCGCAGGGCCCAGGCCGGAGCTGCTTGGCTGGGCCGGGACCAGTGTCGTGGGGCCCGGGCTGGGTCGGGCCAGGCTAGAGCTGTTCGGCAAGGACTGGGACCAGCACCACAGGGAATGAGCCGGGCCGGGGAGTCGGGGCCCAGGCTGGATCAGGCCAGAGTCGCTCGGCCGTGACCGGCACCACAGGCCCGAGGCCCGAGCTGAGCCGGAGCTGCTCGGCCAGGACCGGCACCGGTGCTGCGGGGCCCGAGCCGGGCCAACTCGGAGCTGCTTGGCAGGGACCAGCACTGGAGCCACGGGACCCGAGACGGGCCGATGCCACTGGGGCCAGAGCCGGGGGTGCTTGGCCAGGACTGAGCAGGGCCGCTCAGCCAGGGCCAGGTCAGGGGCGAGGCCAGAGGAAGCTGCTCGGCCTGAGCCGGACTGGGCCGCGCTATGCCTCTCTGGAGCCCTCCTCATGCCTGCCCCCCACCTTACCTGCCTGCTGCTTCTTTCAGGCTTCTCGCAAATCTCTGCTTCGCGGGAAGCAGGGGAGGGGGAGGAGAAGGAGGGCGGAGCGTTCAGGGGAGGAGAGGGAAGTGAGCTGGGGCCGGGGACCGGGTGGATAGCTGCCCAAGCTTTAGTTAAATTTAAAAGCTGTTTTAGATCCGGTTGTCCTGGAACAACCGGTTCTAAAAGGGTTTCTAAATTTAACAACCAGTTCCTGCGAACCGGTGGGAACTGGCTCCAGCTCACCACTACGTGGGAGTAAATATATCATGCATCAGCTGGTTTTGCTCATGTCTGAGACACAGATCTCAAGAAGAAAATCCGGAAAAGGACAAAATGGAAGAATGAACCAGCTCAGACTCCCTTATGGTAGCTACAGGCGGCTGTAAACGGTCGTGTTAAACCAGGCAATTAATAAAACTTATTTATTTAAATGTGTCAATATGAATGTGTCCCCCTTCATATTTGTGTGTAAAAGACGGTACCAGTAACAGTCATTTCTACACAGGCAGCTCTATTATAGAAAATATATTACATCGCCGGGGAAGTTGGGAGCTTTGGCGGGTGAACGCTCTTTCTCAAGTGGCCAGAAAGCATTGTAAAACTTTAAATAGAAGACAGGTAACAGTTTGGCTTTCAGACAGGGACTCTTATACTTTACACCTTACCATCCCACCATCAACCTCAGCCTGGACCATTCCACACAAGAGATCCACGTCCTGGGCACTACAGCACTAGTAAACGATGGTCACCTAAACACCACCCTATACCGGAAACCTACTGACCACTATACTTACCTACATGCCTCCAGCTTTCATCCAGACCACACCACTCGACCCATTGTCTACAGCCAAGCTCTATGATACAATCGCATTTGTTCCAACCCCTCAGACAGAGACAAACACCTACAAGATTTCTATCAAGCATTCTTACAACTACAGTCCTCACCTGCTGAAGTGAAGAAACAGATTGACAGAGCCAGAAGAGAACCCAGAAGTCACCTACTACAGGACAGGCCCAACAAAGAAAGTAACAGAACGCCACTAGCCATCACCTTCAGCCCCCAACCAGCGGTGTATTATCGCCTAGGCCAACAAGGCCTAGGCCTAGGGCGGAAAATTTGCTCACGTCCCCTCCTCAACTCTGCCCCTTCTCCGAATCCCTGGCCTGCCTCGTCCCCCAGGTGCACCGCGCTTCCCTCCTTCCACCTCCCTCCCAGGCTTGCCACGCAAAAGCACTGCGAGGGAGGGAGAAGTGAGTAGCGGCCCACTCAGAGGAGGTGGAGCAGAGGTGAGCTGCGGCCCGCGGGTGCAGGGAGTAACCCGGGGGGAGGGGGGGCCAGGAACCGCTCTCCGCCCCAGCTCATCTCCGCTGCACCGCCGCCACCCCCGAGCGCGCCACAACTCTCCTTCTCCCCTCTCCCTCCCAGGCTTGCCATGGGGGAGCGGAGGTGAGCTGCTGCGGGTGGGGGGTGCGTGGCAACTTTTTGAGGGCCTAGGGGTGGCAAATTTGTTAATCCACCACTGCCCCCAACTAAAATCTCTCTAGTGCATAATCAAGGATCTACAACCTATCCTGAAGGACAATCCCTCACTCTCACGGATATTGGGAGACAGGCCAGTCCGCTGTTACAGACAGCCCCCAAACCTACAGCAACCACAGAACAAAAACACTAACCCAGGAACCTATCCTTGCAACAAAGTCCATTGCCCACTCTGTTCACATATCTATTGACGGGATACCATCATAGGACCTAATCACGTCAGCCACACTATCAGAGGCTCGTTCACCTGCACATCTACCAATGTGATATATGCCATCATGTGCCAGCAATGCCCCTCTGCCATGTACTTTGGCCATACCGGACAGTCTCTACGTAAAAGAATAAATGGACACAAATCAGACGTCAAGAATTATAACATTAAAAAACCAGTTGGAGAACAATTCAATCTCCCTGGCCACTTGATTACAGACCTAAAAGTCACAATATTACAACAAAAAAACTTCAAAAACAGACTCCAAGAAGAGACTGCTGAATTGGAATTAATTTGCAAATTGGACACCATTAAATTAGGCTTGAATAAAGACTGGCAGCGGATGGGCCATTACACAAAGTAAAACTATTTCCCCATGCTTATTTTTCCCCCCACTACAGTTCCTCACATCTTCTTGTCAATTGCTGGAAATGGGCCATTTTCATTACCACTACAAACAGTTCTTTTTCTCTCCTGCTGATAATAGCTCACCTTAACTGATCACTCTCCTTACAGTGTGTATGGTAACACCCATTCTTTCATGTTCTCTGTATATATATATATCTTTTCCTACTGTATTTTCCACTGCATGCATCCGATGAAGTGGGCTGTAGCCCACAAAAGCTTATGCTCAAATAAATTTGTTAGTCTCTAAAGTGCCACAAGTCCTCCTGTTCTTTTTTCACTTTACACAAACCGGCTCGAATACGTTTTAAAAGAAACAAGACCATTGTTTCAGATGTGGATGTGCAATGGCAGGCAAATTTGGTGGATATGCACCGGTTCTCCAAATTCAGCAGCGGTTTTAAGTACATCTTAACAGTGATAGACACTCTATCCAAATATGCCTTAGGCCTAAAAGACAAGACGGGTGTTGAGGTATCCAAGGCCTTTCAAGCTATTTTCAGCAAAGGTCGCGTGCCTCAAAAATTACAAACCGATCGGGGGGAAAGAATTTTTAAACAAACCTTTAAGCAGATTGTTAAAGTGGCATGGAGTTCACCATCTTGTTACTAATAATGAAGTCAAAGCAGGGGTTGTAGAGCGATTTAACAGAACTTTAAAAACTAGGATGTGGAGATATTTTACAGCCCATAACACCTTTTGCTACATTGATGTGTTACCTGACTTTAAAGAGTTACAACCAGAGTTTCACAGAACTATACATACCAGACCCGCTGATGTTAACCCTTCAAATTCTTTGAAGGTATGGAAAATGGTTTAAGGAGATGGTTTAAAATAACACCGGTTGTTGCCCCGAAATAAAACTCCAGAGGGGGATTCCACTCACTCTCCCTTTTCACAAATATCACCAAGACAGTGTCATGGTACAGGCACCACTCTTGCAACCTCTCTAGGAGATTGTATAGTTTTAAGCAGGCAAAAGCGGTGGTGAAACAGGCTATGAAGACGTTGGTATTGCCGGAGACAGAGTCCCGGTCTTTTCGTGCTTCCAAGACACACATGCAGTTTCATCGTCCATAAACTCACAGGATGAAACCTTGTAATTGAGGGAAAACAGGTAGTGAAAAAGTGGAGAAATTGGAGAGGGTCCAGAGAAGAGCAACAAGAATGATTGAACGTCTTGAGAACCTGACCTATGAAGGAAGGCTGAAGGAAATGGGTTTGTTTAGTTTGGAAAAGAGAAGACTGAGAGGGGAAATGATAGCAGTTTTCAGGTATATAAAAGGGTGTCATAAGGAGGAGGGAAAAAACTTGTCCACCTTAGTTAGCCTCTAAGAATAAACAAGAAGCAATGGGCTTAAATTGCAGAAAGGGAAGTTTAGATTGGACATTAGGAAAAAGTTCCTAACTGTCAAGGTGGTTAAACACTGGAATAAATTGCCTAGGGAGGTTGTGAAATCTCCATCTCTGGAGATATTTAAGAGTAGGCTAGATAAATGTCTATCAGTGCTGGTCTAGACAGTATTTGGTCCTGCCATGAGGGCAGAGGACTGGACACGATGACCTCTCGAGGTCCCTTCCAGTCCTAGAATCTATGAATCTATAAAGTCTAAAGGTTCATTCATAAAAGGAAAAAGATACAGATGAGAGCTAGAATTGGTTAAATGGAATCAATTACATACAGTAATGGCAAAGTTCTTGGTTCAGGCTTGTAGCAGTGATAGAATAAACTGCAGGTTTAAATTAAGTCTCTGGAGTACATCCCCAGCTGGGATGCGTCATCAGTTCTTTGTTCAGAGCTTCAGTTTGTAGCAAAGTCCCTCCAGAAGTAAGAAGCAGGACTGAAGACAAGAGGGAGATGAGGCATCAGCCTTTTATAGTCTTTCCCAGGTGTAAGAATACCTCTTTGTCCTTACTGTGGAAAATTACAAGCAAAATGGAGTCTGGAGTCATATAACAAGTCCCTGCATACTTTGCTGACTTACAAGGCACATCTGCCTTCTCTCAATGGGTCAGCTGTGTCGCTGATGGTCCTTAATGGGCCATCAAGCAGGCTAGGCAAAGCTCAACACCAGCTCATCTGGGACGTCACCCAGAAGCATAGCATAAGTTTGAAATACAGACAGGATAGGCACAGACATTGCATAGCATAACCTATGGCAAGAACAGCGTTTAATAAGCTTTCCAAATACAGCTCAGCACACAGACCCCGGAGCTTGCAGTTTAGATCTACTGAAGTCCAAGGCACACAGTCATGGCGCCGTTGGGCTGGCACTTCTATGACACGGCCCTCACAATCTTCAAAAAGCTTTTCCCTAAGGCAGTGATTAAGGACAGCATAAACAGCAACACATACAAAAGTCCACATGACTTTTTTATGCTCACGACGTGGCTCTGGCTCAGTTAGTTCCATGCCAAGCCTCCTAATCTCCTCATAGCTGTCATCCTCGGAGTCCTCTTCAACAATTTGTATCGGCATTCAGCAAAAACAAGGAGAGCCCGGTTCATCTTCGCTGCTTGATGTAACGCTGTCCAGGGCCTCCGGGTCCTCTAGAAAGGCATCATCAAGCTGTCGAGAGATTTTCAGAAAAGAAACAGTGTAAGTTCCCACTGCTTGTTTTTAAACAGACACAACCCCCCGACCCCCGGTTCCTAACCCCATTACACCCCATCATCAACAGTCACTTCGTAATCATTCATTTACCTGAGCAATGTCTTTTCCATTCACCTTGTCCTCCGATGACTCCCCCGAGCTGTGTTCCTCTTCCACCTCTAGGGGGGCAAACAATGAGAGGCCTTCATGCTCATTGGGGGTGCCTCACGAGAGTTTGGGTTTCGGATTCCGGTGTATCCATCAACGGCTGAGTCAAAGAGCCCTCGTGGGAAACTGTCGCTGATGTAGCGCTTTCTCCACACAAGTCCAAAGGCCCTCGGGACTAAACCACAGTCCAAAGTGCTCACAGGGGTGGTGAAGAAGTCTGTTTCCATGATTTCTAAAGCACGCATCCTTGGTAAAAGATGGCCTCTTCTGCCCCGGCGCTGGGACTTATGGGGTGATAGTGTTGCACTCTGATTGGCAGAGGGCAATGGGAGGAGTTCTTAGAAGGGTGACACGACCCTCATCTGGGCAGGTCACCCCGCACCGGAACACCACCGATTGGTCAAATCTGCTCTGGGGGTGGTCCTATGCGGCCAAAACCCATCGCGATTGGTAGAGAGCATTGGGAGGAGTTCTTAGAGGGATCACAAGAGCCACATCCGGATGGGTCACCCCACCCTGGAACACCCCTGATTGGTCAAATCACCTCTTGGGGCAGGCCTATGGGGGCAAAACCCCTCCTGATTGGTAGAGGGCAGCGGGAGGAGGTCTTAGAGGGGTCACATGACACACTTTGCTTTCGGTCATGTGTCCACCTTGACCCCAGAAGTAATACCCCCATGGGTGGAACTTCTGGTGATAGGTGGGCGGGGCTTAAGGGGTCAAGGGGCGGTGTTTTAGGGGTCATGGGGCTGGTTTGGGTTTGATTGACGGTAGGGCCCTAATAGTACTACTGGAAACTCTTAGAGGCCCTTGCCTTCCAAAAGGGGGGCTTTGTATATTTAGTATCAGCTCTTCTTGAAGGAAGGATTGATTCTTGAACCGCATGAGCTAGCCACACCCTCAATCTCATCCAAGACCCCAGACCCCCCTTCATCTTGGAATCTGGGTTTAAATGTCATACCCCAAGGAGAGTCTCTTAATCCATCAGTCT